>NC_143568.1:106265000-106587500 GCF_054136105.1 Typopeltis vanoorti | reverse complement strand
AACGAAGCTTCGAAGTCCACCGAAATCTTGATGAAGCTATTGCAAATTGCATGACAAGATGAAAAAGTGAAGCACGAGTCAAACATTTTTACTTCATTTTTTTGTAAAAAAGTAGCTCAATCAAATGTTTAGACATTAAATAAAAATTTAAGCAATTGATTTTAGAATTAACTTAGAAAATGATTTTATCCTCTAATATAGCTTATACTATTTTTTTTTTTCAAATTTACGCTAACTGATGGATGAATTATAATTATGACTATTGTTTACTGCATTCGCTTAGAGCGCATTAATTAATCGCGCTAAACGAGGTTTCCTGTATATTTTTTCGCTATTTTATTTCTATCAATACCTGAAGAAAAACTGCTCTGATGTTAGATCGAAACTGGAAAAGTATTAACCCGATGATTCAAATACACTGTAATTTTTATTTTATTATTTTTTATTTTTTTGAAGGGGAATCCCAGACTGTTCGTGTCACAGATGAGTTTCAAACTCAAATATTTTAACTAAAAAACACGTGATGGCATAAGTGCGCTAAGGAAGGAGTCTTAACATCACACCACCCACTCACAAAGTAGTTTAATACCTTAAATGGTGATATACACATCCACTGGTTTAGCTTGGCATAACATCTTGCCAACTCCTAAGCTCTACAAATTTCAGCTAAGAGAAACGGATCTGTGTCTATTCTGCAAAGTTTCAGATACCTTGGAGCACATATCTAACCTGTCCCGCAAACAAAGCGATGATCACCACTGAACTGTAATGTTGATTCATTTATTGCATTTTCTATTGTATATCCGAAAGGAAAATCCATCTTTCTCTGTAATATATATACTTATATGTAAATAGTCCTTTTGTTACCTATCTTCTAATGTATATTTTATCAAGTTAAATAATATATATATATATATATATATATCAAGCTGCCAAATCACTCCAAGTTGGAGGGAGGGCAGAGGTACTTAGAGGATCCAATGAAATCAAATCCAAGATTACTGCGAGGCACCATAACTTCAAGATTCCGCTCTAGGGATAGGAAACTAAAGTTCAAAGGTCACATAACAAAATTGCAATTTTCATTATGAGGACAGATTAAGAATATGCAGACTACTTAGCAGAACTTCTGAATGGGTGTTTTATAGGAGAGGACAAGGGGACATCCGTAGAAGTTAAGTTTGTGTGCGGTTAAGAGCTACATTTTTTCTCTCTCAGATAGTGAGTGAGTGGAACAATTTATCTGTTGAAGTGGTGAATGCATTCGGTGTGAATGAGTTTAAGAGAAGGTGTGACATTTGGTGTGGGTGATCTACCGCCTTCCTCGACGAGTCCTCGACTTCCTGGAGGTATCTGACGATGATGATACACAAATGAATCGAGTTTAGTTCAGGCTGAATTATGAACCACTATATGTGAATTAGTTCATAATTCTTTGTAAAGAACCGTTCTTTTGAACGATGCATCTTGACGTTATTTGACAATAACGCAAAGATCTCAAACGCCTAAAAGGGGTCTTGTTTTAGGGGCAGTGTAGAAACAATCGCGGATGTGAGGTGAATATCCCGTCCTGTTAACTGGGTGTGTTTTAGGACCTCTGTTTTTTGAAAGTAAAAAACCTGTAAGACCAGACTACAACTGAGGGTAAGCTAAGCACAAGTTGAAATTCTTCGAATCAAACAGGATTCAAGCCCGGTTCTTTTCTGCCACACCACAGCTGTTCTTCCGATTATAGTACGTATATATCGAATAAATATTACTTTTTTTTTCATTTAAAGGTCAACCTCATCCGCAAAAGGCTAAAATTTACATGTTTAGTATCATGGACGGAATAAAGATTACATAATCGTAGACTCCTGCTCTGAAGACCCAAAGAAGACATTTTTTCAAGCCGTTTCCGGATTCCTTATTAGCAAAGAGGTGTTTCACAACAGAAGACGAAAATCTATCCCCTAAACACATTCATAAACATCAGTGCCACGGTAGGATTTGAATCACAAGGCTGTTGGTTGGAGAACGGCTAACTATCCAATAAGGATGATATTTAACATAATTTCGCACGTTCTAGTGTAACTTCCGATCAACGCTTTGAAAGGAAATAATAATAATTATGAACTATATATACGTAAAGGATAATTATAATCATTCAAATAATCGATTTTGTATAGTTTGTTATCTCTGCTGTTTTCCCCTCCCCACTTTGTTAGGAGATTAGCAGAAAAGGAAACCGGAAGTTCAATTTCCAGATTCCTTATTTGTCTATAAGAACTCTGTAGTTGCACACCAATTATCAGGAAGTCGAAAATTGATGCTGAAAAGTCTACAAGCAGAAACTCGGCATTATATCCAACAGCGACCGATGCTTTTCGTTCATGCATTATTTCAAAGTCAAACTTTGTCCAAGTTTTTAAAAAAAAAAAAAAAAAAAAAAACGAAATGATAAACATTGTTTTTATTCATAGTTACGTATTTTGAAAAGACTAGAAGTTTCGAAAAGGATCATAAAGCTTATGGGCAATGAAACCTTCAGCATAACGAAATTTTATTATTCTTTCATGCCATAGCTTTGCAACGCCAACCAAGCTCTTTCTTCAACCATTACAATTTACCAATTTTCTTCAGCAATCTAGAATCCACTATGAAAAATGCAACTTTCCAACATGGGACTGCAATCGTTTTGACATCCAGGAGTTTCTCTATATTAAAATTTTTGCCTGGTCTCTGATGAGAACCCAACAGTTCAAAACAGCTGTCAGACAAGTGAAACCTTACAATGATAATGGCTCCTGAGCAGAGCTGGTGTCTTAAATAGTGTAAGACCAACACAACTCAGATGCTGAAGGTAGTACTTTCGTAAGTTCTCTGGTTAATATCAAAATATTTGGCTACGAAAGGATAACAGGCGTGTAATATTATCTAGTTTAACAGTTTAAAACATTTTTAATAGGCCGAAAAATAAATGAATACTCTTCTTTAAATAAATCGTCTAACGCTCCCTTATTTAAAAAAAAGAAAAAGAAAAAAAAAGTAGGTGAAGTTCTTTTAACCCCAACCAACTTTTGTAAATCGGTGAGGAGCTGATCTCCACTGGGCATCAACCACCTAAGCTCATGGCTATCGATGAATCCAAGCATTAAGAGGAAAGTACAGAACAGAACTCACGCAACTATCATTTTATGATCTTAAACCTTCACACACGTATAACTATCTGAAACAGAGTTTTAAGGTAGATTTTTCTGATATGCGTAATTAAAAACGAGGAAAGCCTACTTGCCCATTATAGCTGGGTTCCTGTATTATGATTAATACAGAAACCGGCTGAAAAAAAAGTCTAGAAAGAGTTCTCTAGTCAGTGATCAAAATCGAACTTGTAAATAGTCTTTCTTCAGGTGGTCTAGCATTATGATAGAAGTTTCCTTAAGGTTACATATGGGGAGTATCCAGATGCCTATCCTTAAGATGTTCTCTCTCCATTTTTTGCTATTATTTTTCTATCTACATACTTCAGACTCCCAATCTTTATATTGTTATTTGTTTAAATAGTTGCAAGCAAAATGAAAAGACAGCATTATAATTGCTGCGCCTCCAATGTTTTGTATTATGGAATGCTTAGGGAAACTTGAAGTTGGTTGCCCTTGACTTCGTACTGCTCAACAGGTCTTACTATGAAAGTTGCTAGTCATAAAGATACTTCATTTTAATGAATATAAAGAATATAATTTCTTGTCAGTATAACACCCAATCCAACCTAGTGAGGAAAAAAAGAAAATTGCCAAACTAGATAGATTGTTGAAGAATACGTAATCAGACAGGCATGTTTGCTGCCTCGCCTGTTTCGGGGGTGGGAAATATCTCCACGTGAGACCAACTAACTCATTTCAGTTGAAAAGTCCTCGAAGATTCTTATCCTAGACGAGATTCAAACCAAGGCTTTTCCAACCAAAGAGCACCCGACTGAGTTACAGACTCTCTCATTTATTTTAAATGAAGTCATGTAATATTTAATTCTGCATCAAATCTATAAATTTCACAGTACTGGACTACAACTTTAAAAATTACTTTCAGGGGGTTTCTGATGCTATAAAAAGGCGTTTATTCATGTTCACACTCACCGATGTGTTTCACCATCAATTACAGGATCGCTACATTATTAATCATAACCAATCAGTTTCGAGCAAGTTAAAGTACCAGAGTCAGCACCTGACATTTCTAGAAAGGTCAATGTCTCATATGGCATCACGTGTATCTTACTGGCTGACAAGATCAAAATACTTACCCCCCCCCCATGGCCAAGGAGCTGAAATTCTGCGAGCAGGTATCTTTTGGCGTGTAGCCAATAAGAAAAATCCGAATCACAAAATTTGAAATTAAATCCGCACCCCTCACGTTTTTTTTTCTCCAAAAATTCTATTTTTATTAATTAAAAAAAGTATTTTCGCTTTTAATTTGAAAGTGATTTAGGATATCGCGATGGGACTTTTCCATTGTGTAAGACTTAATCGAACCACTCGCATTAAAAAACAGAATCGTATGATAACTTGAGTCTTTCTTGCAGCATGCATCACAAGAAGACCTTAATCCATGAACGGTGGATTAAGGTCTACGACAAACTCTTACTTTAAGTGTTCCAGACTTTTTTTAGGGGGAGGGGATTAACCAAGTACTCACAGTGAGGCTATATATAGACTAACACCACTCTGGCGACAAACATAATCAGCAAGCAAATTGTGTGCTGTAATTCTCAACCTTGCAGAGGATGGCTTGCATTTGCTACGTTCATGTCTCCAAATTGCCTCATATACTTTATTTACATATACTACAAAATTATTAACATTTCATTAATGCAAATGACGTTACCAAATGCCTTATCAATTGACTATTTTCCTTGGTGTCGATATGAACAAAATTTATCAAACTGATAACAATTAAAAATATTATGCACAACACATCCATTACTAATAATGAAGGAGATATGAATCTTTTGATATTTAACTGCCCGTAAGCGAAACTCTAAGAACTCGGACTAAGATCTATGAGTTTCATACCGAAAAACTATCGGCAAATTCAAGTGTAAGTAACCACTTGGTAGTGCAACACCAAGGTAACTCGAATCAAAGGTGGAGCAAGCTGCCTCACTATCCTTGATATTTTCTCATAATGTAAAAACACAGCCCCTAGGGGATGTAATACTGTAATTACATTATGAGATGTAATTTAAAAAGGAAAGAAATTAAGTCTGATTCTTGACCGCCAAACGAGATGGAATAGTTAAGAGATATTATTAAGTTATCTGGAAAAATACTGTCTAGAATATATCCTAATTCTAGTATGGAAACAGATTCCGATGATGAATATATCGGAGAAACTATTACGGTAATTAGGGCAATGCTCTAAAAGAAGCCGTGAAAAAGTCAATTCATAGGGTTCTTGAGGAACCTTAAAGAAATAATATCAAATCCGAAGACACTGAAGGCCGATTTTTCAGTATTTGAGGCAACCAATAAAAGAACAAAGAATTTCGATTTAATAGATTCCCTGAAAACGATAAAACCAAGTTCAGTAGCCAGTGAGAGAATATTTTCTATTTCAAGCAATTTTGTATCTAGAATAAGAACAAGATTAAGTAATCGTTCAGTGGACATTTTATGTTTTTTGAAAATCATATTTCCTGAAGAAAGACTATATGATATAAAATATTATAATTTGTACGGATTTTAGTTTTATTTATTTGGTTTTGTATAAAGTATATTTTTTGTTATATTTTTGTGGTTCCATAAATATTAAATGAACTGAAAATTTTTAAAATAAGTATAAATAGTTTTTTAATGTTTTAATAATTACATTTTATTTTTGTAAAAATTCGAAAACCGGTTTAACCATTTTTTTTTTTTTTGAAATACTAGAATTCTAAATCTTTTTTTTTTTTTCAATCGGTTTTTGTATCAACCCTAGTGTTCATTCAAGTTTTACAAAGTGTTATGTCACAAAAAAGCGTAATCCTCTAATTAATGGGTGTAATCTCGTTACTAAGGAACTTCATGTGTAAGTATTATATCACAGTAGTTTTCCACAACTTCAAACCATCTAGTAACACTGATTAAGTAATTCGTTACTGTTTCGTTCGGATAAATAAACACAAAACGAGCCACGAGATCAAAGTATCGAACACATATCACTGACAAAAAGACTTTCACCAGAGTCGGTGTCAAGTGAGTGATGCAATAGAATATTCAACTATCAAAAATCTCGGCCTGCAGCAAGTCGAGTATTCTTTAAGGCCAAAATCTGACTTGCTGTTAATTCCGCTTCAAAGATGAATATTAGCAGTACATTTTAGAGATCTTCAACAAAAAACTCTTGCTAAATTTGAAACATCAAATTCAATTAAGTTTCAGAAACTTAAAAGGATATTAATATGGAAAAATATACAAAACAAAGACAGGCTGGAATTTTATTTTATTTATTTTTTAAATAAACACAATTTATATTGCTTGAAAATTTACGATGAAAGATAAAATAAATTCTACTCAGCACTCTCTTTCCTCAAGTGCTTTAATATTGGCAGAGTTTTAATTTGTTCAGTATCGAAGATCGTACAGTGACCTTCGGATACATCTCACATACGAAAACAAGTGTCTGTTTGAATGTGTGTCTGGTATACAGATTTCCACTAGTACTACCAGAGATTTCACACAACCTGTTTGTTGACTCGGAATAATACGTGCCAGTTTCATGCGAATTTCTGACTTATCTCCTTGAATTATGAGTCTTATTTAAATACATCCTCTGTCAATTAAAAAAAAAAAAATATATATATATACACACACACACACACACACACACACACACACACACACACACACACACACACACACACACACACACACACACACACACACACACACACACAATCTGAAGGAGGCGAGAAACGGGTACTGAACAAAGGTGTTTCCATAGACTTTCAGACTATTACAAAATTATCAGTTCTATTTCTGCCTGATTTGCTGATCCAAATGAATTAATCCACCTGGATTTTTAATAATACGTCGGGAATGTTCCGAGCTTAAAATAGTTTTAAAAATCAACATTCTTATTACAAACTGATACAACCGACCCTCAAAAACTAGCGGCAAATGATCTCTTGTAATTTCTAAGTTACGCAACCTGTGGAAAGCATTCTCCAAACATCTTCAATACACTCTTTTAAGTGGCGATCTGGAAAGGTCAAAGACAGGATTGACTATCATATCAGCGAATGTTAACATGCTATTACTTTCTTTTGGGTATTTTCCATACCCAATAAAATGTTTATTTTATTGGTGTAGGAATAAAACATTTTTATAAAAATTAATAAACATTTAATTTTATTAAATAATTAAATGTATTTCATTTGGGGTATTTGGTGCTGTGCTTTCGTCTGTGAGCACTAAAACATGTATGTGTAAAGAACATTAGAAGTTTCATCATCCTTGATAAAAATAATTAAATTCTCAGGACTGCTAACTCGAGAACATGCTACATACCTGCCCCTGTCCAAAACATTCATCACTTAAATCTAAACTTGCATATGTAAGGGTCTGCCCTTGGACTTCATTAATTGTCATTGCAAAAGCAAACTCTTATTGGAAATTGTAACCGTTTGAATGCAAATAGATAGTCTGAAGGAATGAGGGGGTATCCAAGATTGAAGACAATTTCTCCGATACCAGGACCTGTAAATATCACAACTAATATCATAATCAGTTTCACGATTTTACTTGAAGCCTAGTTCCATTGCAAAGATCTGGGGGAGGAGGGAGGGTGCAGAATTCGGAGCAACATAATAGGAACACCTACTTTCAATCCAGGTAGATTAAGCGAATTTAAAACTTCCATGGGCAAATGAACTGAATCTACATCCACAGGCGTATCTAGTGATTTGTAAACACTAGCAGATCCATTAACCCTATTAAGAACCAACTCGTTCATTACTGACATGCTGTCATTTTGAGATACGAGGATAACTCTCTCTGAACCAAGAAGGTGACTTTCCTGTTATGTTCTCAACAGATGGGTAGACACTGTACAACAGTTCGGACAATTTTCCAAATATTTCAGTGTGCTAATATAATTTTTCCGTCTCTTTCATGTACATTAACATTCTTCCATTAACAATTTTGAGGAGAAAGAATCCATGTAGGCGAATACATGTTAGTTTTGAGAGAAACCTCTCTTATATCATGACACAGTGACGATTTCTCAAGGCAGGCATTCACTTGGCTCGCTCTGCTCCATCGGATACGACGGCAGTGTTTGTCGAAAATCACCGGCAAATAAAAGTTATTCCACACATTCTTCGATCGTCTGATCTAAATCCGTCAGTGTTCTGTCGACCACTTCAACAGGAACATTGTTTTATGGGACATTGTACATTCATCCCAAACAATCAAAGAAACCTTTTGTAATAATTTCGCCAAATTACTTTTTGATATATTGCACACAGATGTATCATTAGTCACATTTGTAGGAGATACTTTGAAAGCAGAATGAGCAGTTCGACCATCTTGCAACAGAGTAGCTGCTATGCCTGAGGATCCCACAGCCAAAGCGACTTTACCTCGGCTTCTCAACTTAACTAATAATAATTTAGTAAAAATGTTTTCCAGTGCCACCTGGAGCATCCAAGAAAAAGTTTCCCTAATTGTTTTAACAAGCTGTGAAAAACTTCAGCTTGATCTGAAATTAGTGAAATCCCGAAGTTCATTGAAACTGTATATGGGGTTTCCCGGATTAAATCTGTATCTAGAGACAAAGGCTTGTTCGGTATCGGAAGACCGAAATCTTTAACACTTTTGTCACTTATTGACATAACAATTGATTCAAGTCTCAGTAATGCCTCATTATATATTGCTTCATTAAACTGCGCCCGAGAATGAGTAGAACGCTCTTGATGCAAGGTATCGAAGCGAAAAATGATTTTTGTAAGTTGACCACAGCGATTTGCATCGCTGAGACAATCGGGTCAGTGAGAAGCATCTTCTATCAAATTCAGGGCTTTACATGAATTCCAGTATGTCGGATGTACAACACCATTTACTGTTCTTAGGTCGCCGAATAATTTTGGTCCTTTCACACTCATTAAGAGCATTTGTAAATAAAAGCATTCAGCATTATTGGAATGTACACTATACGCACGACGTAGAGCATAGCTCTTTTTCACACCAGGATAAACGTCCACGTTGGTACTCTGTCTTCGTTGAAATTTGTTTTGATGACAGGTGTATATGTAAGTATCTCGTAAATAGGTCAGTGTTTGGGTAAAATATATTCGATGCATAGCTTAAAAAAGGCCGTTAATGTTGTGTCTCTTGGCGACTCCACTATGCTGAATGTGTTATTTTCTGTGAAATATATTCTTTGAGCATTTTCGAGATGAACTATGGTTGGATGGTGTTCGTTAATATCAAAAGATTACATCCGCCAAATGGCTTCAGAGAGACTGATGTATCGTCCAGTTTGGTATGAATCTACTTCGCTACGTTCATTTGGTCTGCACCTTTGTTGATATGTTTGAATAAATATTTGCTGGATTTCACGGAAATGCAAATTTCAACATTTATTATTATTATTATTTTGACACCTCCAGGGAGTCCAAAACTCATCGAGGGAGGGCACCCACTCTACCACTCTCCGTCTCCACTATCCGCATCATCTACACCAACGCCATCTACCGTTCACCACTACAACGAGCATTTTCCCCAGACAATCACAAACATCCATGCCCACGGCGGGATTCGAACCCACAGCCTTTTGGTTGGAGAGCGGATACGCTAAGCACTCGGACAATCAGGCCGGCATTATTGTACGCATTAAAGGTTGGCGACAAAACCCGATGATAAGGCAATATATGATGATTATCAATTTCAAAAGTTCCTTGGCTATTATGTATGGTAGCAATTAGGCCACCATCTGAAGAAGCACGTCGACGATATCATAGATATCCACCCTCACTTGTTTGAGTTTCATTAATAAATGATCCTGGATATCTCTTCGTGCACTTTCCTGACTTCATGCACGGTGAGTTTGGATGAACAGGTCCGCATGGACAGTGCACCATATGTTTTGTTATGATATCCAACAGTTCTTTGTCTCACTGAGGAGAAGGTATCTCGGCGCTTATAATGGAATCGATTTCATGACTCCTGATTTTATCTTCGAGCCAAATCAATATGTGAGCGTGTGGCAACCCCCACTTTTTTAAAATTTATTTTTTAAAGTAGAAATAGTGGCCAGATATCGTTAAACTGCAGTATGGGCCGTGGAGGGAGGTTAAAAAAAACAACTAATCACTGCTCCTTAATATGTAGGTGTACATTGATGAAAATGCACATAAACCATCTTTGGAACACCCTCTATTGGTGAAGAGATCATCAAAATCGGTCAATTCGTTCTCTAGTTATAGGCAAACATCGAAAACGGAATTTGCTTTATATATAAGCTACGATTTTTATTTTTTCAATAATTCGGAAACCCGACTATAAAGACTTAACGTGGAACTTTTTC
Source organism: Typopeltis vanoorti (assembly GCF_054136105.1). Taxonomy (NCBI): domain Eukaryota; kingdom Metazoa; phylum Arthropoda; class Arachnida; order Uropygi; family Thelyphonidae; genus Typopeltis; species Typopeltis vanoorti. The sequence goes on along the minus strand of NC_143568.1, from coordinate 106,576,958 downwards.
GAACGACGAGTGTGGTAATACTTCGGTGGCAATAACAGGTTCTTCTTGTAATCTACTTGATAGCAGAATTCACTTACTATTCCGCAACAAAAGTAGATTGCAAGCACTTTTCTAAGCGTTACGTACTCCAGCTTAATATTATTAACGTGAAGTATTATTATATGAATACTTGGATAGCTGAAATGAATCTATTATATATCTGATGACTAAAGTAAATTCTTCAACTCTTATCAATCTGATGGCATGAATGTACAGTAGCGACTAAAATCTACTGATAAATTAGTGACTGCGTCATTAATTTATCAGTTGATTGTATTTGATAAATTCCAATTTACTTTTCGAAATGCTGAAACTGCTATACTATACACATTTTTCTATTGTGAAAAATTCTACAGGTAAAGCCGTTTTCAAAACTAACGCCATTAAAAATGTTTTAAGAAAGCTTATTCTAGAGTAATGATGTTGTATTAGTGAATTATATTAATTTTAGTTTCATTAAAGTTTTCATTGCAACGAAAGAACTGAAAATAGCGGAGCAGTAATAAATGTAGCAAAATTCTACTAGACCAAAATTTCTACATTTGGACTGTGTGTTTATCTTGGCGCATGCGCTAAAATATTGCTTCCCTCCAACCATGAATGTGGTGCAAGTTGGAAACAAGCATAGAATGGTAAAAAAAAAAAAAGCTAATAAAAGTAAAACTTCTTGTTGTCATGGAAACATTATTTAAGTTCCTTTGGCTGAAAAAAGACTAATTTTTAACGGACTAGACCAAGTGATTAGTGCCAACTTAAATGCAGAAATTAATTTTATTTAAAACCACTTAAAAAGATAAAATAATTATTAATTGCAGCAAGCATGTTTCGTTCATTTATGAGAAAATCGTTCTGCAACACAATCTTTCTCTTCGGTCAGTACTTACTAAAATACTTCGTACCTGTATTTAAATGAAATTAAATATTTGCCATTCTATTAGTACTTTCATTTCACTGATTTTCACTTTGCGACTATTTTTATTTCTTAAAAACTGTTTTATTTCTCGCTAATGAAAAGAATTACGCTGAAATATTTGCTGGCGAGATTTAGTTTCTTCTATTAGCTTTAGATATTTATTTTACACAAAACATGATTAAATTCCACCCGCAATGGACTTCAAGTTAGGTTTAATTTGTTCAGTCATCTGTGCTGACTTAATGGGTTGATGAACAAACAATGAGTAATCCTCGCCTATAAATTAAGATACCGCACATGCTCAATTTGAAGTGTTGTTTTGTTAGCGAAGGGTCAAAGAGACAAAAAAAGGTCATATGGGAAAAAAGGGAAGAGTTCTCTGCAAATTATTTCTGAGGAAGATGTTGAGACACTTATACCAATATTTTAAAAGTTGAAATGAATGCAATTTAATAGTATCACATACAACCTAATGAATAATATGGATTTATGTAACTTTTTGTTGTTTCATCTTTTTCTAGTTAATAGGCTTTTCCTAATTGGAAATAAAATCCAATGTACAAGAATAATTAAACATGATGTAGCATTAAAATTAGCAAAGAAAGATAGTTACAAATAATGAACAAAATAACAAAACAAAAATAGAAATAAAGCAGATAATCGGTTAAAAAATTACAGCAACTTGCTGAATCTTCGTGATCACTTCCATGATGCGAAAAGACGTTATTGGTTCGATTCTAATGGACTATAAAAACAACAGATTCAGCTTACTTAACTATAAAAATAAATAAATAAATAAATAAATAACAAGAAACCGATCTTTTAAGATCGAAGGTTCATGAATTTACAATATATTCACCATGACATCTTGGCGAATATTATTGAGGCGTAGTTCATAGTGAACTACGTCATTACTGGGCAGCAGGGCTTTTCATCACTCAAGGGGAAGAAAAAAAAATGCACAACAGACAATCCCGGTCTCACTGACTTATTGCTTCATCCGTAATTCAAAACAATTCATTAGCAATAAACGTCTTAAGATGAATTCAGAATTCACAACACACATTTCCTTTCGACCATCACATTCTTCCTATTTAAAACATGCGAAATGATGAGTATTATAGTTATACTTATTTCCAACTTGCTACTCTTATAATGATATTAACATGCGCTATACATGACGCTATTTGTTACTGAAACATGAACGAGATATGGAGAAGGAAAAAAAAAAAAAAATCCAAGGATTGTACTTCTACGTATTATATCATTTACCAGTTTTTTTATTTTTATAACAGGAGAGTTTTACACGGTAGATGACACGCTACCATACAATAAATACAGTAATGCAATCTGGAATGTCGAGAGAGAGGGAGAAAAAAAAAAAAAAATTTGATCACACTACTATTCGCTAACTTCATATTCCGCAACTCACACCTTAGCTGCACAATCTGAATAATGGCAGTTCCGTCCCTATTCGTTCTCATCCAGAAAAAAAAAAAAAAAAGTCTGTGCAGCATTTCGCGAGAATACCACATTTTTACTTTCACTGGAAGAACCAAGAACCAATTCAAAGGAATGGAAAACCTCTACTACCTCGAATCACTCCAATCAGGTACGCGAGGAAATTTATAAGGCTTTCCGAGTGAAAGTGAATTAGCCGTTAGCCAATTGGATAAATGACCTTTTGAAAAGAAGGTAGAACGCAAGTATTACTAAGATATAGAGCATGAAAGACTTCGATTTAGCAAATTAAGTAGTATAATGAGGATGGCCATTTTTTATTTTAATTTTTTAATCTAATAAATTTTTTCACTTCCCCTCCAACAAAATAGGCAGACCGGATGAAGAGCAGACGCATGCAATTAATACACTGGCTGAATTCATAGTCTTGATTGCAGTAATAACTAATTACAACAAAAGCGTCTGCCTTAAAATAAAAATCGTTACGCGATTTTGCATGATAAACTATGCTAAAATGTGATAAAATATTCATTCCTTAAGAAATAATATATCAATTAAATTAGATGGTTAAAATCATTTTCAGAAATGGAATATACTGCATTAGTCCGTTTTTAAAATAATGCAACTGTTAGGTGCGTCCTCGGCCGGAAAATAAAATCAAGTAAACAATTTTAATCATAAGAGTTCAGAAAGCTTGGTTAAATCAAAATATGGTCACAGACTATTTAATATGTACTTATTTCTGGTGCGTACACGTTTCATTTATTTTTATTATCACTAAAAATGATTAATTAATAATAATAAATATATATTATATCTATCTATAAAAATTTTCAAGCCTAACAGACATATTTGATAATTTTACTCCTGCGCAATTGCTCCAGTATAGTTTGAGTTGGGAGAAGCTATTCTTTAATATCGTGAAAACCTAGTGTGTACGCACGCGCGTGCGTGGTTTTCTGCTTTCTTTCAAACGTGCATTTTCTCCGAACTAAATGAATTTGTGAAAATCTTGGACATTCCTCTCCCCTCCCATTCTTCTCTTTGCTTTATTATTCTACAGTTAATAGAGCCTTACGGTTCTTTGACGAGGAAATTATTTTCTGAATCTACATAAAAAACAAATAGGCGCTTCATTAATATTTCATTAGCACATTCCCTTAACAAGTTTCATGAATAATATTACACTAGAGATAAATACCATTAATATGTATCGGACAGTTTTTACCTTTTAAACCATTGAATATATCCGGATATGTCTCAGATATATAGCATATTTCGAAGTATTTCAATAAGCAGTGAAAATGTGTCGTCTGCTTTATAAGCCGCGTTTGGAATAAATTCGCCTTTTAGGATTAACTGTTATAATTTGATATACAAAATCACGACTGATTAGTTTGTAATAAATCTATAATGAAAGTTATTTGCCTTCAAACGCAATCAGCTGACCTATCTAAGCAAGTGTACCGGATAAATATGACAATGATCAATGCTGCAAATACACTATGCTACAAAAATTTCAGCTACTCATTTTTCTGGAATACTAGTGACAAACTACTTTCGTAAGAAGCGTAGTTTTGTTATTTGAATTTGTATGGCTTTTAATATATTTAATATGTTATAAAACATACTTAAGCTAAGTTTATATCGGTTTATAGTTGAGTTTTCCTCCTTTTGCAGAACAAGAGGAAAATTCCTGTCAAAAAAGTTTTGCGTATAACTTTGCATGAGACTCACTTCTATGAATGCGTTTCGAATATTTAAACAAATATTTTTTATGTGGTTACTCTGATGAGCAATAATGTATTATTGAGGATCATATACATTTCATACCGGTACTTATTCATGGATATTTTCCAAGATCACGAGATCAACACATCACTGAAAAGGAAGGCGTTATTTGCTGTAATGATAGAGTCACCTTCGCTGCAAAAACCAGGCCGTGCCAGGCGGATAACACTAATTACAAATCGTCCGTAGACGTCACAAAAGTTGGCCTGCCAGCTTATACTGAAACTAAGACAAGATGGAATGCTCCCTAAAGGAAAAATATTAAAATTAGAGGAAAATAAAAGTAATGTCTGGAAAGTAAAATATTTCTTGTTTGCTCCGATATTTTACAAAATAATCGTATTCAAGTAATTAAATTATTAAAAATATTAAATAATCCTTTAGCCCGATCACCAAGGTCACAAATTCTTTGTTAAATAGCCTTGATGATCGGGCTAAAGGATTATTCACTGTATTGCAAATATCGTGTTTACGAACTGTCTTCTGCAAACAAATGCGTGTCACGTGCAGGAAACTAATTTTAAAGCAGGTGTCGTGAAAGATGAACAACAGGCAAATAGCATCCAATTACTGGAAATTTTCGACATAGAGATAATCGCATTATCCCACTCAGAGGGGTTCAAACGATTTGTTGATAATGAACAGGTGGCAAAAGGACAAAACTGAGTTACTAAAAGCTTCAGGCCAAAGAACACTGCGAACTAGATAAGAGTGTTGAAATAAAATTCCACGCTTTTTTTAAAGCACAGAATAGAGCATTTATGAATACAGATTGAAGGTAGCCTCTTCGTTCGGTGAACAATTACATAATTTATATCTATAGTTTGTAAGGGGAGGGGGAGGGGTAACGAAAGCTCAGGGCACAGACGACAAAAGCTTGACCTAACGGATTCCAATGCAAACTTGTTTTTCACTTTTTTGGGGAAATGAAGGTGGTTAGTTAGTCATTCTCATGTGAAGACTTATATATATATTTTTTTTTAATTTTTTTTTTAAAATTAGAAACTCGAGTTTATCATCGTACCAAACAGGCACACCGGTCAGACAAAAAACACTGACATCATAGCCATACTTGTTTCGGCCATGATTTTAAACAAATCATATCCCTAAACAATAAATTACAAATTTAAAGATTAAATCATATCCCTCTTATTCTATGGAAAGGCTATCGCATATAAACCAAAACATTCCCAAAACAAGGCTAAGATTCGGCCTGCGTGGTGGTTTCAGGTGAGGAATACACAGGTGGACATGTCTGAGTACGATGGCTTCCAACCATATATACCAGTATGCACTGGTTCCATTGCTTTAGTTGTTTCGGCCGTAATTTCGAACCAGCCAGAGTGCCTCCCATTTGTTAAATGTGGTGTTGGTATGTGAATGCTTCTCTTGGTTTGTAGAACTCTTGGTCATAGTGTTTTATCTGCGTTGCTTATGCCACTGGCGGTTCTATGGAAGTTACCTAATTGGTAACTTCCATGATAAATCGATATTTTACTGCAAGGTCTGTGGAGATGTGATGTGAAGAAATGGAAGAGCAAATGTTAGAGTGGCCAATTCCAATATGATGCCTACAGAACGTACGACTTCACTTTGTTTGACCGAAATATGCGGTTCTGTTTATCGATGGAAGTGATCACGGCCTGAGATGCATTTTATAAGGTTTGTAAACCATGGAAGATACACGGGTAATTTTAGCAACTCAGTGTGTGTGTGTGTGTGTGTGAGCGCTCGCGCGCGCACACACACCTAGTGGCTGTGCCCTTCGCAACCAGATGCCTGGGGAAGGAGTGTCCTAGGTTTGATTCCCGTCGGTGACGTGAGGAGCTTAAGGATCTTCCTCAGCCATAGCCAAGTTAGCCGGTCTTGGGCGTGGACAGTAAGGTTTTTTCCCATTTATCCTGGGGTTTTTCATCCCGCAAAGTAGGCAAACCGGCCTTGAGAACTCAACACTACAGGACATAGGATATACCGGGGCGTAGGACTGACCACCTTATCCTGTGAACAGTTTGAGGTCCGATGATTAATAAAACCCTCTTTTACCTCGACACCGCAAGGTAAAAGAGGGTATAAAGAAGATGAGATATATATATTTGATTTTAGCACAATATAATGTATGGGATTACTCATAACGTGTTTCTTATAAATAAACTGTTTTATTGGATAAATCAAAAAGCGTCTTGCACTTACTTAAAGAAATATTTCATCGCTGGAATAGCTGCTTTACTAAACAAATGGATGAGTGTTAACAACCTTTCGCAATCTGTATAAACAGCGATGCATTTATGGAACCACTAGTATGATTTAAAGTGGAAAGATTTCCACTCGACATACTGACGAAGCAGATGTGATGTATTGAAAAGATGCTTTAGCGTATCTGGTGTTTACTACTGTTTTTGACTTTGATCACCGTGTTCCGGAACTAGGCGTTTCACCAATGACCCTATATTGGTAGATGGTCTGATTTTTTCGTGTTTACATTTATGCATATGCTTAAACGCTTACATCTGCGATTTGAGTATGATTTGGCAATAATGTGAACTCTGAACTTCAGACATATAGTGCCTAGACGTACGTCCCAAGACTGGAAAAAAAAAAAAAAAAAGTGAAGATCAATAACCAGGAGCACACCGTACAGGAACCTCCCACACGATGTGGCTCAGAGTGAGGGGAACAACTGTTCCTGTCGTATGAGTTCGTATTCAAATGAAGAGAATCTACTGGACAAGTATTGCAAATCGTCATCATGCTCTCAATACCGTACCTGAATCTTTGCTTGAATAATGGTGGCAGCGTCTGTGCTGCCAATGCAGGTGGCATTTCCTGTTACTGGAAAGACCAGGGACTTACTAGCCACACCACACTGCAAATATTTGTTTTATTGAGTTCTCCGAAGAAATTGAAATGAAGCATTCGAAATCCTTTGCCTTAGTTGAGCTATTTGCAGGAGCAATCTGAATAAGAAGTCAATGGCTTTTCTGTCAAATTGCACCTCGCATAAATCTTCACTGATACATCCACTTAAGGAGTTTTTCCCTTTCTCTAGAAAAATGGAGTCTACTGCTTTCACTGTTGGCGGGCGTGTGGGCACTGTCTTATGAACAACAATGTCCTCTGGTTACAAAAGACCTGGGTTCAAATCCAGCGTAATAAGCGAGAAAGGTTTAACATAGTTCGTCAAAGGACGGCGATTTAATCAGTGTAGTAGAGAAGTGGTGTCGTCTTGCCTCTGTTACAGTTCAGCCCAATGAAGCGACTCAGAAAAACAACCATTTTTTTTTTTATGAAACTTAATATTTATGATTGAGTAAAAATTATCGACCATTTTTAATTTTTGTTAATATGGAACGATAACAAACTACAGTTTGAGGATTAAAATTTATTTTTCACAGCGCGAGCTATTAAAATTATTACATTTTCCTCTCAAACAATGTTTCTAGCAAACTTAAGAGCCAAAATATCTCACCAAAAAGGCATTTGGGTAAGCATTTCGGTTTTTTTTTCCTTTTCTAGGTACACCATTCTCTGTAATTGAGCCAAGCTAAGGAAACAACTCATGAGTTATGCGAGAATTATTCATAATAGGCTTAGCATACGACTTGCTTCCTTCTATCACTCCCCGCCCGTCTAATTATGTGCAATAAACTGCGCTGCGCAGATAAGCGAATCCAGTGTGTTCTGAGCATGGCATTCAGTTCGAGAAAAAACAATTAGAGAAACAATCTTGTGTAAAATGGTATTGTCTAACACTATTATTAATACTGTTTTTATAAATTCAAACAATTATGTATTTCAGACTATTATTAATACTGTTTTTATAAACTCAAACAATTATGTATTTCATAGCCTTTTAAAAAAAAAGGGGGGATGAATTCAATAAAATCGCAAGCCACGTTTAAATTGGTGTACTGTTACGAGTAGTTGAGCTACAATCAACAAATGTGCCCATGGTGTGAGGTGGTGAGCATATAAAAAGTAAATTTTTGTTGCGATGCCACTTGACGAGTTGACATAAGGCGAGATTATCCGTCAAAAAGTGCACGCAACAGTTTCTTGTAAATTAACAATAGCAGCCGACAGGAATAATTTCAGTAGTGTGATTCGTCATTATTTATTTAACAGCGGAAAGTGTACACAGATTAAAGGAAGTTAATCCGCCAACAAGGATCAATGTATAGACTACGGTTCTGCAGGCTCATCAAGAATTAGGAGAAATCGGAATAAACAAACAAAAACTACGAAAGAAAATCATGAAATATCGTAGAAATATCGAAGATATACCAACGGCCTCTTTCTTTAGGTCAGTTCATATTACAGTTTTATTTACGTATTAAACAGTAATATTATAATTAAGCTTGAAGAAGGGGCTTATTCAATTCAGAATAATACTTGTATAATTCAATTGTGTATAATAATTGAAGGAAAGTCAAGGTTCGTTCAAGTATTATTCCGCATTTAGTTGTATTGGCGTCTGTTTTCCGCTCACCGGTAACGATAGTGAAGGAAAAGAAAACGTGCGATGTGTCGAACACTTCTTCCTGGATGCGATGGCCGATCTGTAGGTCAACTACAATGGTTAATATCAAGTTAATCAAACACTAAGATAAAATTCAATTAAAAGGTCTCGTGTTTTACATTAATTTTTTAAAGTATTTTGATATTTCGGGAAAAATGCCGCGAACATCTTATTCAGGTTTACACTTTTTCATGTCTCACAAACACTGAAAAGGAAAGAAATTCTGTTAGCTTTCGATAAAAAAAAAAAAAAACCTGCGGATATTTGAAAAACAAACATTTGTGCATAAAGAATCAACCCCAAGAACTAAAATAAGTCGATATAGTTTATTTTCACTGAAAATAAACTGAAAATATCGACTTAGGATGTGAGCTTTAATTAAACTTTTTTTTTATAATAAAGACAGAAAATATACTTTTAATATTTTTACCGATTTTATATAGTGCTGCTCATTTATTGTTTTTTATTTGCAGATGGAACATTATTTTCTGAGAGTGAAATTTTTTGCTCTGACGCGGAAATGTGTCTTCAGAGAACAACCCAATCGTGAGACGTAAAAAAAGTCACGATAAAAAAAAAGATCCATCCGGGATTATTAATACGTGCGATTAGAAAAAAATAAAAAATTACTTTTGAATTGTTTCGAGAAGAACAGTTAATTTTGTTCAAAACCATTTCAACCCTTGAAAAAAATGGACATGTGAAAATAAGATTATTGAGGTCTGCCAACTTTCACCACAGAGAAAGGCGAAAACAATACGAGGAAAAACAAAACATGTTTACTAGTTAAGTGTGCATAACATAAAAAGGGAAAGAATTGGAGGTCAAAGAGAAGTGAAAATTACAGAAGATAACAGTGCGATAGGCTAAAAGGAAATACCAAAAGAAGGAAGAAAAGAGATTATAAAGAAGTGGAATGGTTAGATTATAATGGCGGCCAAATCAAGATACGTGACTACTTCTTCATGTCTGTTAATTGATTGCATTCTCCGGCAGGCGTCTCTTCTGCAGGAGCAAATTGCTACCACTATGAGGCCGATTAATTCGCTTCATAAAGATCACTTGGAATGAATGACTCAATACTAAATCACAAATTTTCTGAGGCCCCAAAATGTGGATTTTTAAAGCAAAAACCGAACAAATTAAAAATAAAAATAAATTTAAAGCGAGTTTTTCCTCTCGGAAACTCGGGTTTTTCGTCCCGTAAACTCAAGAAAATCGACCGTAGAACCCACATTATTTCAGACATTAAATATATTGTGTTAGGGTTAGGGACCACGAGATGGCGGCACATTTGAGCCGCCTCTCTTCACTGTGTACCGCTTAATTAGTGATAGCCTTGGGCCATCTATCTCTGATTGGTACCAGTGGAGATTGAACTGCCCACTCAGTCTCCAAAAGTTAGATAGGGCTAAATGGCCTCGCCTACTCCCCCGTATACGGGAATAAAAAGGCGTTAGCTGATTTTTTAAAAAAAAAAAAAAAAAACGTATCAGAACCAAACAAAAGAAAAGAAGCGAATAAAGTATTAGATAAACGAGGTGGGTGAACATGGTACTGGTGGAAGTACCCATATAATCATCTCATGACATTTTTGGGTCGATGTCATAGCCTAGTTAAGTAACAAAGCTTTGCAAAAACCTAATCAACTTGATAAGGCAGTTAATTCCATCTGTAAAACTGAATTCACGGGATTATCCTGTGGTGTTTTAACTTTCGAACTATAAGTGAATGTTTGTGAGATCTTACCTTTTCTCAGTGCTGGTGACCAGTTAAGGGTTAACTGGTATCCAGAAACGATGGAATCGCTGACAATAAGAAGTAAACGGCAACACTGTTATCATGAAAAGATAAATATGCATTATGCAGATATAAGTATTACTAATAATGACCCAACAGAAGACAAATGTCAATGGTAAGAAGTTGAATCGAGAGTGACAATGTCGTTTTCATGTAAAACAACGGGTCAATATGAAAATAATATATACTATGTAATATTAAGATAAGTTGTACAGTATTCGATGAAACGATATTTTCATGAGGCAGAATACTTGGAACATTAACATTTCTGGCTAGATGGGCGAAGCAAAATTGCTTTTCATATTCCCCTGTCTTGTAATGAAAGAACTTTGAATGGAGAGTTTGTGAGCTATATGCTCGCCCACTGGGGGCAGTGAATTTAGCTGTGTTCAGCTGAACTTAAGATAGACTTTGGTCTTTAATATTTGAAATTTTCTGCTTCATTATATTCCGAGGCTTCCTTGATAAACGTTTGGATGGTTACTTGTCATGGTAAAGAATTTCTCAGCTAGATTTAGAAGGGAAGAGATATAAGGGATATTAACTTCTCTATGGATCTGGGTGTTTATTATAAACCAAGGGGCATCCAGAATCATCCTCAGGCACTTATTCTGTAATCTCTGAAGTTTTAGAATGTTTGAATTCGCAGTGTGGCTTCATGCTGGGGATGCGTAAATGATGACCGGTCAAATTACCATCTTGTAAATTGTTAATTTTGTTTGCGTGTCCAGTTTACTTTGTCTGTTGATCATAGGGTAGAGCTGTGCTAAGACGTTGGATGTCTTTGATGTAATGTAACTAATATGTTTGCTGAACAGGAGTTTACTATCAAGAATCACTCCAAGATATTTAACTTCAGTCTGCCATGGAATCTTTACTCCCAATAAATAAATATCCTCCATGGTATAAATTTAAGTAAACAATATAGCTGAGCTTTTCTTGGGGTTAACTTGGATCCTCCAGTCTGCCATCCACTTTTCTAAAATGTGTATACTGGTTTGGAGTCTTTTGGTTGCCAGTTTTGGGCTCAGTGATCTTGCCATCAGTGCAGTATCATCTGCATATAATGCAGTGAATGTTCTTGGGTTCAGAGGGATGTCTGCTACATAGACTGAGAACAGGAGAGGTGTCAGAAGAGATCCCTGAGGTACGCCTGCCGAGATCCTGCGTCTGGTTGAAAACTTTTCACCAACCCTGACCTGCATATATCTGTCTTTCAGGTAGGAATGTATTATTTTTATTAACTTGACTGGCAAGTTGAATTTTATCAGTTTGCAGAGAATGCCTTGATGCCATACTTTGTCACACGCCTTCTCTGCGTCGATGAAGATGGCAGCTGTATTGAGTTTCCAGTTAAAACCTTTAGTAATGATTTCTACCAGCCGTTGCACTTGTTGAGCTGTACTATGGGCCTTATGGAAGCCAAACTATTCATTAGGCAAAATTCCTAACTTATCTGTTTCTGCTTGGAATCTTGAGAGGATCACTTTCCCTGTCACCTTTCCGAGGCTGGACAATAGGCTTATGGGTCTGTAGCTTTTGGGAAGGTGAGGATTTTTTCCTGGCTTCTTCAATGGCATGATGGTGGCTGTTTTCCATGTAGCAGGGAAATGTTGGAATCTAAAGATGGCATTTGTAATGTTGACGAGATGGACTATGGCCATTCTTGGAAGTAGTTTTACTATTCTGTTAGTTATGCCATCCGGTCCTGGAGCTTTTTTACTGTTTAGATGGGAGATGATATTTATCATTTCTGCCGGATTTGTAGGAGTGATATGTTCAGAGTTAACAGTGTTCTGTCTTAAAGTTGTCCTAACATGACGATGAATCTTGTACATAAGGTTGATATTTAGGTTTGTATGAGATGGATTGCACTAGAGTCTACGTTATTATTATCATTTGACACCTCCAGGGAGTCCCAAGACTCACTGAGGGAGAGTGTGCCAACAGCATCGAACAATTGTCCCCCTTCCAACTACTAACTGCGCTCAAACTTACTTAACCGAGCCATTAGTAGCAGAGGCTCTACTAATCTTATTTTCTCTTCATCTTTGCAAACTGACCCTTTCTTGGTTTGTATAGGGGGTATGAGTTGCTTTTTGGTGTGGATTGCTCTTAAGAATTTCCATACAGAATGATCTTCAGTATTGATGTTAGCCAATTTGGTTTCCCACTGATGGTTTCTGTGTTTTTGAAGAGCTTCTCAGACCTGCATGTTTGGATTGTTCAATACTGTTTTATCTTGTGGGGGCTCTGGTATTGTGCTTTTTTTTCTGGCTCTATTTTTTGCTCTGATTAGCTCCATGATTTCTTCAGGGATATGGTTGGTTGGGTGGAAGACAGTGAATTTGTATAGTTAAGTTATTTACTGCTGTGTCGATCTCTTCCTTTTTACTGATATTGAGCACTGGACCAATATGATCGGGAAGAACCTTGGCTAACTTCTCCCATGGTATGAATGTGTACAGAGGAGAGAATTGATCTGATGAACCTATATTAAGCACTATGGGACTGTGGTCAGAAGATAATTCGTTGACTGATTCCAATTTGAATTGGTATCTTAAATTTTTAAAGATGACAATGTCTAGTACATCCGAGCTACCTGAAGAGCTGAAGTGGGTGGGCTCGGTAGGGCCGGCCACAACAACAGAGTTGAGCATTGCAAAGTTGAAAAGTGTGTGACCTTTGGTGTAAGTTGATGAGCTGTACCAAGCTGTGTTTTGAGTTGAGATCTCCTGCTATTATTATGGAGTCATTTGAACCAAGTATGGAGTCCAGATTTGTTGTCAGCAGAAGAATGCTCGGAGGGTTATAAGCAGCATAGATCTTGAGACTCCCAGCATTGCAGGTATGTACCTCAACACCAGTCACCTCCAGGTTTACTGTTTGGGGCTTGTCTGTTGTATTATGATTCACTCTTAATATATATGGCTGTGCCTCCACCTCTTGTGCCAATTCTGTCGTTTCTGTACATAGTGTATTGACGGATTTTTGGGTTATTAGCTGGTCTTAGGTGTTTCATCAATCAAGCTTATATCAGCACTGAGATGAGTTGCAAATTCTTGAAGTTCCAAAACCTTGTCCATCAATCCATTTGCATTCCATGCGATTATCTTAAGAGCTTTTGGTTTGAATTTATTACTAATGACAGATGGCTGTTATAATGTTTTGAGTGCCTTGCAGGAATCTCTTTCTGGAAGATGTTGACGGGCATGTCTTGCTGAATTCCTGCAGCATGGTGGCAAGTGAGGCTGTTAAAACTGTTATGTTGGAGCTTTCTAGCTCGAGAGATGTAGGAGGCTTAGTTCTTGCAGCCTCAGCATATGTTTTGGTCATGGTTGTTCCTTCCTGTGAGGTTGAAGGCGAGGTGTTTCGGACTGGAGGACTATCTTTCTGGTTGCTTAAAACATTGTTACGTGGAGGAGCAAGATTGACTTTTGTTGATTCTCGATTTTTTGGATTGGAAAGGCATCCCTTGTAGTTGGCAGGGTGAGGTCCTCTGCAGTTTGCACAGCATGCTGGAGTTGTGCATGTGATGGTCTGGTGTCCCTTGCTGCACTTCAAGCACCTGAAGGCTGCCTTACATAATTTTGGGGCATGTCCAAACCTTTGGCATCTATGACACTGACCTGCAGATGCTCTTTTCCTAAGAGGCTCAGTTAAAATCTTGAGTGTGCATACTACTGTCAGTTCACAGATCTGCTTTTGTGTGTTGCTTATTTCCACCAGCACCAAAGGCACTGGTCTTTTATAAGATCTGAGCATCCTGCTCACTTTTACTAGGGACAGGCCCTGTCTGGAGAGATCTGTGCTCACATCTTCAAGAGTGATACCTTCAGCTATCTTACGTAGAACTACCTTCAGGTTCTTTTCGCGGGGGAAAGTAAGGGTGTGATACGGGACGTTAGCATTGTCCATAAATCTGGTGATCTGTCTGTAATCCATGACAGTAGTGGGTTGTATTTTAACTCCCTCATCTGAGTTTTTGGCCCATGAGAATGAGATGTTTTGTTCTCTGAGGGCTGATGAGACAGGGATCCATTTTTCCTTATCTCTTAATATGACTGGTGGTATCTTTTCTTTAGGACCATTGAGTGTTTCTATCCCTGTTGTTTTGGGTTCTTCCAAATTGGTGGAGATTTTCCTCTTCTTTTTGACCATTTGGAACTCTGTATCTGATAATTACTGTCTTCGGATGTAGCATCTTCCATACTTGGGGAGTGTGCAAAATCTGATTGCATTAGAGTTATGGGCTCTTCACTTATGTCATCCATACTGTCCTCTGTGACTGCTGTGTGTGTGGGGGGGGGGGGGGGAATGTGTCAAAGAGCTTGACTTTTCCAGGCCAATTATTACTCAGCAGCTTTCCTAGTCTGAAATTCCATGTATACTTCCTCGAATTTGGCCTCATTCAGAAGTTTTGCCATGACAATAATTTAGAAATGTGTTAAGACACAGATGGAGAAAGAGTAGAGATTGCTCAGATGTCCTGATCAGGTTAAAGATAATCCTGTGGACTTTTGAGGGTCCACTAGCAAGCTGTCCTATGATAGGGAAAAGGAGTGTGACGAAATCACTTGGCCACAGATTGAAATCCTACCTCCCTAAATAAAACCATAAATCCACCACTGGCTCTCATTGCGGGTGGGGCCTGCTGGCCATTAGACCTCTTGCATGTTTCATGCAGAGGGGGAGACAGCAGGAAACAAACTGTGTCTGCACCAGTGAAATGTGCGTTTTGTGAAAAACCTTCTAAACAAACTAATCAGGCTCAGTCTAAAATAATACGTCCGTTCACTTCAAAATCAGTCTCACCATTCAGAATACTTGGAAAGGGACAAGTTAACAATAGTACATCCAAACAAGTAAAGTGTGCTCACTGACATGTTTTGGTATCGTGACATTCTTATTTATCTCTTTATAGAGAAAAAGAAGTTAAAAAAAGGCATTACACAAGTGTTGCACAAGCAAATGCAATGAAATATCGTAGGTGGTCCTAATGAATAGAAAATATTCAAATAATAATATTAAGTAACTTGGACATAATTACGAAAAATATGTCTCAAGACGCCAAATTTCTGCAGGTTTACAAACTTTCATGGGTCAAAAGTAAAAACCATAAGTGATGAAAATTAGAGTATGTATATAAGAGATCGAAACAGCGCGAGTGCATGTTAGTTTGGGCATGCACTGTTTGAGCACATGGTCTGTTTATTTTTGTGTTCCATTTTCAGTTTATGCATTTTGTCATTAATAGCTTGTACAAGTAGTCCCAGACATTGTTTTTGTAAATGATCTAATCCTAAAGAGGCCAGAGAAAAGATGCAATTTGATTTACTTTTAGGAGAGAGAGAAGGAAAAAAAAAAAAAAAAACAGCTTTGAACTCTGCCTACGCTAGACTACAGCTGGCAAACACACTTTTTAAAAAATCTGACTTTGAAAGGGCCAAATACAAGAAACTTGTCTCCTGCTCAAGCAGTGGGTTGGCAGTCTGCACCAATAACCTTTGTGTATAGGTGATTTCTGTAATTTGTGCTATCACCTCCATTCCATCCAGATGGTGCACTATCGCAACATCACCCAAAGAAAATATTATTATTATTATTATTATCTGAGACCTCCAGGGAGTCAAGGACTCACTGAGGGAGGCTGTAAATTACCCAACCCAGCTATCATACCTTCCTTTAAATTCATTTACACTAGATGCACTCACTCACTGCTCTCTGAGAGAAAAACCTAGCTCTTACCCCTTTCTTGGCTGAGAACAACCTTAACTTCCATGGATGCCCCTGTGTTCTCTCCCCGCCTTCCATATAACGAAAAATTTTATCATTTGAAATGCTATAACACCCATTCAAAAGTTTAGAGACCTCTATCATATCACCCCTCTTTCTCCTGTTAACCAGAGTCTGTAATTCACATACTTGCAATCTGTCTTCATAATCTAAATCCCATAATCCGGATATAATCTTTGTAACTCTTCTTTGCACCCTTTCCACAGCTTCTTTATCCCCCTTGAAACCCGGGAGACCAAATCTGCACACAGTAATCCAAGTGTGGTCTTATCAAAGCCTTATAAAGAGGCAAAATTACTTCCTTATCCTTACATATCAAGGTTCGCTTCAGCATAGAAATTATCCTCTGAGTTGTATTTGCAACTTTTGCTATGTGACCTTTGAACTTTAAATTCTTATCCACTAATACACCAAGATCCCTTGCCTCTTCAGTTTCTTGTAGCATAACCCCGCTAATATAATATGCCACTGGATCTCTAATCACGCCAAAGTGCATAACTTTACGCTTACTAACATTAAACTGAGAGCCATTTTCGTTTGCCCAGATTTCCAGTCTATTCAAATCATTTTGTGATTGCTGAATATCAGCAGCATCCCTGATTGCCCTGCCTATCTTCACATCATCAGCAAACAATTGCAAATCTCATGATAGACCCTGCTTGAAGTCATTATTGTATAGATTGAACAATAATTGCCCAAGGACTGAACCCTGAGGTACACCACTGTTTACCTTAAATCTGGTAGATTCACACCCACTGTATACCACTTTTTGATATCTGTCTGTTAAAAATCTCCTGATCCAAGTCAATAGATTATGTTCCAATCCCATATTCTCCAGTTTACGCAACAGCTTATCATCTGGTATCCTATCAAATGCCTTAGAAAAATCCAACATTATCATAGTGTGTCCATTTCCTTTATCCAACTCGGCCATAACATTGTTATAAAATATGAGCAAATTGCTAAAACATGACCTTCCTTTAGTAAACCCATGCTGTTCCCTGCAGAGTATAGAATGATTGTCTATCCATTTCTGTATGCGAGTTCTTACCAACTTCTCTAAAATCTTCACTACAACACCAGAAATACTAATAGGTTGGTAGTTAGACACATCAGTTTTTGCACCATCCTTGCGCAATGGAACTATATTACATTCCTTCGATTCCTGTGGTATCATTCCATATGGCTGATCTTCTGACATCATCATTCTCCAATTTAAAGCAAAGCACTCCCATTGTGCATGCACTAAGAAGAGTTCACTGCATTTCTCCTCTGGTCTGCTGCCAGATAAACAACAGAAAAATCCTGAATGGCTAAGGAAAAAACTTTGGGGGATAGGGTGGATGAGAGAAACAAATAAAACACAAATAATTTTTTTCTTTTTAAATAATAAATAGTCAGCTAATGCTTTTTATTCCCTTATAGGGAGAAGTCTTTTTAATCCTATCTAGCTTTTGGAGACTGAGTGGGCCGTTCAATCTCCACCAGTAGCCAATTAAAAATAGCTGACCCATGACTACCAACTAATCATAAGCAACCGATGAAGAGATGGGCAAACAAGTGCTGCCCTCTCTTTGTACCTAACACTAACAGGATATGTTACTGTCTGAAATAATGCGAGTTCTAAGATCGATTTTCTCTCCAAATAAAAAAAAAAAAAAATGCTTCTCTTCACTCAAGACACTGCATCTCACCTATACAGAACCTTAAACTATCGTTGGATAAAGAGCCAAAACTGCATAAGAATTGTTAACGTGTAAAGAAAAGAGTGATCCAGTTAACAAGATGACCCACTCAGTTTTCTATTGGCATATTCATAGGTACTCACCCAGCCACAGTATTCCTTCCTCCACTTTCCATTAAGGCTAAACAAGTGTAAAAGACCTAGAGAACACTTCAGTTTCTAACTCACAAAGCAGCTTTTCAATTCTGCAATTAGCACAGCTGAATTGAAACAAATTTTAAAAAAGCGATCCTAAATACCAAATTTCATTAAATGCCATGAAGTCAGGGAGGAATTATCATTTCGAATATTTCAGCAAGAAAGTCCCATTGCAGCAACAAAACATAAAACATTTCAAACTGTCCTTGCAATTATACACATGGCAAGATATACTTTACATTTAGCTGTAAAATCAATCTTTACAATTGCATCTAAAGGACCATAGTTTCAAACTATTCACAGCTGAATCTGATTGTTAATTATTTCATTTGTATTTACCAGAACTATCGTAATCTGATAAACTTGTTATTCAAAAAAACTACTGAGTGGTCTTTGTAGAAATCTAATGTCAATAAATATAATGCATTTACGAGAGATGAATCCAGTTCAGGCATGTACATTCCCAATTTCTCAAAGATAGGTATTTGCCTGTTCTGGCTTTTTCATCTTACAATTGGTCTCTCTCTCTCCCACTCTATTCATTCTATTTATCTGCTTCTTTAAATAGTCAATATTTTTTTTTTCATCCTATATCTAAGCTTTCCTTTCCTTTTTCCCTCTATATTCCTGACTCTTCATGTTTCAACTATAAATACTTTGGTAACTCTCATCTTTAAACTGTTCTTAAAAATTTCATTTCTGCTGCTTGTATTTTCTGGATTATCTAAACCTTATTGGCAATCTTTTCATCTAGTTATAAATTAAATTATGTTCTTGGTTAATTCTTTATCTAATATGCAAACAAAGTTTACTGGCGAAGCATCTTCATGACTGGGCTACTTGTATATAAAGGCTTCACATCAATTGCCTTAGTATCCCATAATGCAAAGCACACATCCTTTCAGGTGTGTATACTGCTATGCATTATGGGAAGGATAACTACCCAGACAATAAAAGAATACAAGTTTCGACTTTTATTGAGGCCTCATCAGTGGGTGCTAGTTCACTACTTGTATATAGGAAATATGACTTCTGCATTTAACATTTATCTCTTTCTCTTATATTTAAGAAAAAAATACAAGGACAGATTTAATAATTAAATCTTAGGTCCAGTCAAAATAAATTAAATTAAGTACTGGAAATGTCTATCCCTAAAACTATTTGGACTTGATCTGCTTATAAAGTGCTCACAGTACTTCAAGGTGCTGAGAAGGAAAGCTAGCAGACTTCCATAAAATCCCATCCATAGCAAACTTAACAAAAAATAAAACATTTCTCCAAAGTAGTATTCAACTATACATTTAGTCTACCACATGGCAAAATCTACCAATGAACTGCAATATCTGAACCACATGCATAACAATTACTGGATACTACTATTCAGTACACACATAAAGTGAGACAAAAAGGATTGTGGCACGATACTGAAGTGGTAGAAAAACATACACCAGCCAAAGTAGAATGGGCCTGTGGAATCAAATTCAATGTCACACCTTAAAGCAAAACATGAAATTATCTCCTCTCTCAACTGTGGCCCTAAAAGTTTATGAGGATGAGGAAGAAAAAGATATGACATGAGGCAGCAGTGCCTACTTATACCATCCTTGGGGTAGATTTTCATGAAAAGATTTATTCCCAGGGTCTATATCTCTTCCTTTCTGTTCTGCACTTCTATATAGACCATGCAAACTTTTGAAACCAGCTCTGGTAGAACAAGCTCATTAATTCCTATTCCTGTAGTATCCTATGACTGCAAATTGTGTGCTTTTTTGGTAACACACAAATCGAGACCAGCTAACTCGCCTTAAACTGAAAAGCCCTGACAAAAGGTTCTCTGCATCCCAAATGGGATTCAAACACAGGTCTTTGCAACAAAAGGGCAAACTGAACAAAAAAAACCAACTGAGCTACAGAGGCTCCTGTAGTTATTATTATAATTAATATTTTCATGAATTTTAGCAAGTGAAATCCATATCTTGAAAATAGTACCATACTCTGTTTATTATGTGATTCATACCAATATATTATCAGACGTGAACTGTCAATGTATTATTAATAACTGTTAACATAATAGAAGGATAAAAACAATGAACACAATGTTGTGTCCATTATTTTTAAATGAAATTATACCTCTAAATTATACCCAGGCCGACAATTTGAATGAAACTGCCGCTCTGGTAGGCCAAGTGGTTAGCATACCCGCTCTCCAGCCAAAAGGCTGTGGGTTTGAATCCTACCGTGGGCATAGATGTTTGTGATTGTCTATGAAAATAGTGGTGGTGATTGGCGGTAGATGTAGGTGTAAATGAAGTTAGTTGCGGTTGGTGGAGATGGAGAGTGGATGCCCTCCCTCGATGAGTCTTTGGACTCCTTGGAGGTGTTACGTAATAATAATAATAAAAAAATTTTGAACTATCAAATTTATCCGAGTTAAAAGAAATTATATTCTTGGTTTAATCCCTTATCCAAGTGTAAGCAAACAAACTTTTATCCAAGTGTAAGCAAACAAACTTCAGGGAGGGGAAATGAATGTCGGGAGATGAATGGTATGATAGGAGAGAATGACGAGCGAAGTATGAATGAGAAAATAAGAGTTGGGAGTGTGGAAGGCTTGAATGACTGAAGTTTACGGAGATGGTTTTGATTGGGTAAATGAATGGCGAGTAAGAGTGACTAACTTGAAGAGAGGGATAGACGAGCTGAAAGAGGAGGTGGAATATCTTGTGAACGAGATGAGAAGTATGAAAGATGAGATTAGGAGAAGAAGAGATGAATGCAAGGTGAATCAGAGTAGGAGTGAGAGAAAGTTTTGGGAATGATAGAAGAGGAGAGAATAGAAGCAGTAGGAGAGAGGGAATGAGACAGGAGTTTGGGAATGATAGAATAGGAGAGTATAGAAAGTAGAAGAAGACGAGGAATGAGAGAGAGTTATGGGAATGATAGACGAGGAGAGAATGGGAACATTCTCTCCTCTCATAAAGTTACAAGAGCAGTAGATGAGGGAAAGGCATATACTGCCATTTTCTTGGATTTAGCGAAGGCATATGACAGGGTGCCACATGATAAGCTGATATTTAAGTTGCAGCACATGGATTTGGATGTCAGGTTGGTCAACTGGATTCAGGATTGGCTGTCCGATAAGTATCAGAAAGTTGTGTATGGTGGGGCAGTTTCAAGGAGGCAGAGGGTTACAAGTGGGGTCCCACAGGGACCAGTACTGGGACCTATATTGTTTAACCTTTATATCAATGACACTGTCAGTGGATTGCAGGGGGATGTTCAGTTGTTTGCAGATGATGTGAAGCTGGGAAGGGTTATTAGTAATAGTGCAGATGTGGTAGTCATGCAAGAGGATTTGAATAAGCCAGACAGATGGGTAAATGAATGGGGAGTCAGATTAATGCAGCAAAACGTAAGGTCTCGAGGTTTGGGACACATCGATGGGACGCTGCATACTCTATTGGAGGAGATATACTGGAGGAAGTAGGAGAGACAAGAGATCTGAGGTTAATGATTGATAGAAACCTGAAATTCAAGGGACATATTGCAAAGGTGGTTAAGGTAACGCAGAGGATTGCTGTAATAATGAGAAGGACGCTGACCTGCAGAGATGAAAGAGTTATCATTCCATTGTAAAAGACCCTGATCAGACCACACTTAGACTACTGTTCTCAGATTTGGTCCCCAGGATTTGAAGGGGATAAATTAACTGTGGAAAGAGTACAGAGGCGGTTAACAAAGACAGTTATGAGGATCGGCTGAAGGAAAGTGGACTGCAGAGTTTGGTGAATAGAAGGAGAGGAGATATGATTGAGACTTTTAAAATGTTGAGAGGTGGTTACAGGGTTGACACCGGGGAGTTCTTTCGCTTGGTTGAACAGCAGGAAGGAGTGATGACAAGGGGCCATCCCTGGAAGTTATGAAAGGGAACTGCGAGCAAGAGGAGTGGTTTCTTTGCACGGAGGGTGGTTGAACCATGGAATGCATTGCCTGATAGTGGTGAGAGCAAGAACGGTCAGTTAAAGCAGTGGTATGATAGATTGTGTTTCCTAGGAGGGACACGATGAGTCTTAATAGACTTATGTTTCCTAGGAAGGGCCTCCCACGATGAGTCTTTCGACTCCTTGGAGGCCTAAATAATAATAAAGTTTGCATGTGAAGTAACTTCACAACTGGACTACTACAGGCTAATGACTTCACATCACTTGTCTTAGTATCCCATAATGCAAAACATATATCCTTACAGACATGTATAATGCTATGCATTATGGAAAGTGTCACTACTCAGTTTCGACCTTTATTGAGGTCTCATCAGTGGGAGCGACCCAGAAGTGATACCATGGTTGAAGTAACACAGAAGTTGTCATACCTTATTACTAAAATACTCTTGATTAGAGATAGATGTTAATGTTTTTTCACTTGGTTATACTATAAATTAAAGATGTCAAGATATTATATTCTTGGTTTAATCCTTTATCCAAGTGTAAGCAAACAAAGTTTGCATGTGCAGTCATGAAGTGACTTAAAAGACAAAGAATCTTTATAAAGGTTCTGGATGAAGTTAAGTTTAGCCAGTCTCTAACAGAGGTAGCAAGTTTGTTCTTGTGGAAAGTTGGGTTTTTCATCTTGTCAGCAGAATCAGACAAACTGACCTCTTCTGGAAAACATGGATTTCAGCACTTTTGCATACAGTATTAAGAAACTTATGGGGGTGGGGGGAGGTCTGAAGACCACAGATGCTACAAATATCCTTTTCTAGAATGGATATAGAGAAAGAGAACAAGGTTAGCTCAATAACGGAAATGTCATTTTGTTTTATTCAATGTGGTTAGCAGAAAAACTCCATTTCTGCAAGACCAGACTACTTAGGATAATAAAAAAAAATAGAATATGTATGTTTAGACTGCCTGATACCTTAATATCCATTCCCATTTGCTTCAGTTTACTTAACACATTTCCATGCAGTGTCCTATCAAATGCTTTGCAAAGTTGAAAATACAATGGTCCTTTTATCCCACTCAACTGTCACTGTCAGAAAAAGTTGGTCGATTAGTGGAGCCTCTACTACTAATGGATTATGCTAAAAGTTAAGCAAGTTTGAGTGCAATTAGTAGTTGGAAGAGGATCAATTGTTCGATGCTGTTGACACCTTCAATACCATCAATATAGTTTATACAATCTTACATGTGTGAATCACAAAATTCAAAAACCTTGAATTTTTCTGTAGCATTCCTGCTGTCCAAAGATGTTCCTAGTTGGAGGAAATGCCATCTGTCTAATACTAGCTAGGCCAGTGTTTCTCAAACTTCAGTTATCCACATAACCCTTCTTAAATTTTCATTATTACCAAGTACCCCCTTATCAAGTACTAAATAAGTAAAGAATATTTCATTGTAAATGTGTATTTTATTTGAATTTATATGTTCATGTAACCAAAAAATATGATTTATATTTAATAGAACAAAATTTGGAATAGGTTCCTCTTCGTTTCCCGTCCATGAAAATCCACATTTCAAGTAATTCATATCATACTTACAAAGATTTTTCATCTTCTTCCTAGTTGGTTCTCTAGAGATGTCAGATGCACCATTATCAATTTCATTTGATCCAGATGCAATATCAACGTTTTCTTGTTGCTTACAGCTACAGTGTTCTCTTTTTATTTTTGCATTTTATAAACTTGGTCTTTAACCAATGATCCATACTTAAGAATTTGAAAGCTAAAAAAAAATTACCGTATTTACTCGCACTTTTTTCCCAAAATGAAAGTAAAAAATCGTGGTGCGAGACATATGCGGGAATTTTCGGAAACTAAAGTTTTCAGAAAAAAACTGAAAATCGCGTGACTTACCAAGAAGCTCCTACTCGGTATCGCTACTTTAGGCATCAAGAACAGTTTCCTTCTGTGCATCGTCAAAGTCATCTACCCAAATAGCTTCATCTTCTTTCCCATTATTTCAAGCAAAAATTACCACTAATTTACAAGACTTGAGATACATAGAGCAGCTATGAAGAAGCACATATGATTGGTGTGGTATTAACAAAAGATCGTGCGAACCAAAGACAAATTAGCATTTCCACAGTCGAGTTGAAATGCCAATTCTCTTCAACCAAATTCCATAATATCTGAAACACATTCACTATATATTTCTTAATTTTAACACGTTCGCAACGGGGTGGTATCAAGCAAAACCATATGCTGCCGGTGCAACATATGGTTTTGTTCGAGTCTATATAGCAGTTTCTGTTGGAGAGGAGGCGTGGTTCATTAGTTAGTAAGTGCCATTTTAATCCCAATTGTCTCTAATTGCACTATTTCTTGAGAAATATAACGATTCCATGTGTTAATGATGCAAAGACGAAAATTGCCACGTGCCCCCTGAAGACCTTTAGCATACCTCCGGGGGTACACGTACCACACTTTGAGAAACACTGAGCTACCCTCTCAGCAAACAATCACCACCTTCCTTATTGAAAGACTGAAGTGGCTGATGCCTACATTTATTTCCCAAAGTTTTTAGCTTTTGTTTACCATCTCTTCCTCTACACACTGCATGTTTGAAGAAATGCACTCCCATTTTCGATGGTATAGCAGTAAAACAAATCTACAAGAAGAAGTGTTTTACTGCTGTACCAGACAGTGAGTACACAGGACCAAACTGATGGTTATGTGTTAATAGCATTCCCAATCAGCTGACACACAACATTGCTGCCATCTATACTACCAGACTGGGATTAAGTTTACTTTAACAGCTTCAGACTAAAAGCAAACAAAAAATCATTTCTTTGTTGATGTTTATTAAGTAAGAAATAACACTCTCTAAGGGGGAAAAAAGTAGCCTAAAACAACCCAAAAAGACAGTGTTAAAAATGAACGTTAAGTTACATAATGAGCCTGGAAGTATGACACATACTTTTTCTTCAATAAACACAAACTCAAGAAAATAAGTAAATAATATTTATTTAAAAGCCATATATTTCAGCCTTAATATTACAGGCCATCATCAGCAGCAATATTAGTTAATTACAAGGTAGAACACAAACTGAGGAAACATCATATTAATTATTAACCACATTAAAAAAAATATGGATGTGTGATTAGAATAAGACTTCCATATTTCAGACAGCTACTTATCGCATAGCCAAATTTTTAGCATTTAAAAAAAAACGTAGTAATGGTGAGCGGTGTACTCACCATTACTATGAATACCTCTGACAAAAAATCACTTGCATTCCTGTGGATGTATGAGATTTTATGTGACCTTGTTCACCAAACCTCTGGTCTGAGTATACAAACAATTCACTATGTTAATTTATTTTCATGGTATTGATTATAACAGAATGATAAGAAAATAATTAATATTTATTAACTTATTAGCTGATATTTTACAGGTATTATATCCAGCATCTTCAGAGCACAAGAACAGTTTGTCAGAGTACACGAAACAATAATTTAGTGTAACAGTGGGACTACCTGTTCAACCTTTTGGTTCTGTCCACTGCTGGACAAAGGTCTCCCCCATGATTTTCCAATAGACCACTCGGTTTTCTGCCTCTCCCATCCATCTCACTCCTACAATTTGTTCCGGTTCATCCCTCCACCTTCTTCTCAGTCTTCCTCTTTGTCTTGCTCTATCCATTGGTCTCCACTCTGTTGTTTTTCTAGTCCATCTCCCATCACTGCATCTGACAATATGGCCAGCCTATCTCCACTTAGCCTGTTTAATGTATTTTACAATATCCATGATACCTGTTTGAGATCTTATCCAGGTATTTGTCTTCCTATCTTTTAACACTATTTTTAGCATACTTCTATCCATGCGATGTTGTGTTTCAGCTTTTTGTTTAGGGTTAAAGTCCATGTTTCTCCTCCATATGTTAGGACAGGAAGTATGCACTGGTCGAAAACTTTCCTTTTTAGACTCATAGGGATGTCACTTCTGAATATGTCTCTCATTTTCCCATAAGCCATCCATCCAAGGTGAATTCTTCGTTCAATCTCTTTTCTTTGGTAATCCTCAAAGGATAACAACTGGCCCAAATATACATATGAAGTAACGTTCTATTTCATGGTTTCAACTTTGACAGTTCTATGGTTTATGTATTTATTCATCATTATTTTTGTTATTTCTCTATTTATTTTTGGTAACAGTGGGCTAGTTTACAAAATTGTAGTGAATACAAGGAACTAAAGTCCTAATTTGGCATCATCTATGTTGGAATCTGATCACTAACTATTATTCAAGTATACTTTCCAACTTTGACATCATCAGAAGAAGACATTGAGGAGTTCTATATAGATTTGCAAAAAGCAGTACAGCAGATATAAAGTCAAGATCTCCTAATTGTAATGGGGGACTTAAACACAAAAGTAGGCAAAGACTGGGATACCTTGCCAAGAATAACTGGAAAGTTCGGGTATGGAGAAAGAAATGAACATGGCGAAAGACTGCTAAATTTCTGCTCAAATAACAGACTAACAATAACCAACACTCTCTTCAAACATCCAAAACCCCAAAGAAAATGGACATGGATATCACCAGACAGACAAACCAAGAATATGATAGACTATATTATTGTAAGCCAAAGATGGAAATCAAGTATCCTAAACTGCAGATCCTTCTGGGCAGATTGTGGTTCAGACCATAAGCTAGTATTAGCAAACCTAAGAATAAAATTAAAATCTGGAAACACTTTTAGAGTCAAAAGGAAACAATGTAAAAAAACTACAAGACAACAATATTCTAAAAAAATATCAACTAGAACTAGATAAAAACCTGAAGGAACTAACAAAACAGAATATAAACATCAAAGAACATTGGTGCAAATTAAAGAAAATAATATTAAATTGGGCAGAAAAAACAATAGGTTACACAGAAAGAGAAAGTAAAAAGGACTGGATCTCGAATGAAGTAAAAAAGGTTAAGCGATCAAAGGAAAAGCATGAAACTAAAACAGAACTATAACAGTATAATGAATTTAGTTTAATCTTTATCCAAGTGTGAGCAAACAAAGTTTATGCCTGAAAGTATCTTCAGGACTGGGGTAGGGTAGTACAATACCGGGCAATTCGTTGCAAAGGTGGAGCAAGCTAACATCACTCCTATCTCAGTATCTCCCATAATGCAAAGCACATCTCCTTGTGGATATGTATGATGTTATGCATTAAGGGAAGGGCCACTACCCAGACTAGTTTCAACCTTTATTGAGGTCTCTTCAGTGGGAGCCAGGCCCAGACGTGGAGATACCAGGCAGAAGCAATAGCAAGGTCATCTCTACCTATGCGAGTTGCCAAAAGGTGTGTCACCTTTTTATTAAATTACTCTGGATTTAGAGAAAGATGTTGAAAGTTTATTTTTCACTTGGTTAGACTATAATAAATTTAGTTTAATCCTTTATCCAAGTGTGAGCAAACAAAGTTTGCACCTGAAAGTATTTTCAGGACTGGGATAAGGTAGTACAACACCAGGCAACTCGTTGCAAAGGTGGAGTAAGCTAACATCACTCCTATCTCAGTATCTCCCATAATGCATAACATTATACATATCCGCAAGGAGATGTGTGTTTTGCATTATGGGAGATACTGAGATAGGAGTGATGTTAGCTTGCTCCACCTTTACAACGAGTTGTCCAGTGTTGGACTACCTTACCCCAGTCCTGAAGATACTTTCAGGCGCAAACTTTGTTTGCTCACACTTGGATAAAGGATTAAACTAAATTTATTATAGTCTAACCAAGTGAAAAATAAACTTTCAAGAACTATAACAGAAATCAATATAATAGATTAACCAGAGAAATTAGAAAACTAGTTAAAAGAGAAGAATAACTGGTTAGAAGAAAAATGCAAAATGGCAGAAAAGCTATCAAAAGAAAATAACCTTCATGGATTATATAAACGAATAGACCAAATTAGTAAGACACGGACAACAAAAATTATAACGATCAATAACAAAGAGGGACAACTAATTGACGATAAAACAAAAAGAATGGCCAGATGGGAAGAATACTTCAAAGATTTATATAATAAAAAAAGCTCCCAGGATATTATGATTCCAGCCACTGAAATGGAAGAGGAAACAAATATCTTTACCAAAGAAATAATAGCACACAGCATAGAAAAACTGAAAACTAGGAAAGCACCTGGCATTGATCAAATACATGCAGAATTCTTAAAAGCAGGAAAGGAACAACTTTTGGAACTATTAAAAAGATTATTTGAAAGGATCTACAAAAACAAAGCAGTGCCTACTAATTGGACCAAATCAGTCATAACTCCTATATACAAAAAAGGAGATAAAACAGAATGCAATAATTACAGAGGCATTAGCCTCCTCAGTATTCCAAGTAAGGTTTTTAGGAAAGTACTCCAAAAACAAATTAAGCCATATATAGAACTGGCACTAGGAGAAGAACAAGCCGGTTTCAGACCAGGGCAAAGCACAATTGATCGACTATTCACCTTAAGACAGCTAACAGAAAAGACACCAGAGTACAACCAAAGTTGCTACATAAATTTCATAGACTTTCGTCAGGCATTTGATTCAATCCGCAGAAGAGAACTATGGAAGAATTCGAAATTCCCAACAAAACCATATAAGAATAATAAAGAATCTGTATGAGAAATCTGAAAGTGCAGTACAAATGGAGGACACCTTAACCAACTGGTTCCACACAGAGAGCGGAGTAAGACAGGGATGCAATCTGTAATCAGACCTGTTCAATCTTACACTGGAAGAAGCAACCAGTAATGCCTTAAACAATGAAGACTCCAGAATCAAAATATATGGGAAAAATGTGACAAATTTAAAATTTGCAGACGACATTGCATTACTTGCAAGCAGAAGAAAATCTACAGCGAATTGCTGATAAAATCTGAAATAAACATAAATATAGACAAAACAAAAATTATGCAAATTGGAAAAAGACGCACCAATCTGAAAATTGAAATTGATAGTAAGAATCTAGAGCAGATAGAAAACTTCACCTACCTTGGAGGAGTTATTGAGTACAATGGTGAAATTATAAAAGATATAAACAGACAAATCAGTCAAGCATCAACTTTTGGATGACTTAATAAAATATGGAAGTAGGAGACATCAAACAAGTAATAAAAGTAAGAATCTATGAAACAATGGTCCTCCCAATACTCCTCTATGGAAGTGAATGCTGGAATCTCAAAAAGGCTGAAGAGAAAAAATTATTAGTTACTGAAATGGGTTGGCTAAGAAGATTACTTGGAGTATCTCTGCTGGATCGACTAAGAAACGAAGACATAAGGAAACGACTAAAACAAGAAATAACAATAATAGACAAAATCCATGAAAGAAGATTGTGATGGTTTGGCCATGTGACCAGAATGGGAACAGAAAGACTACCATCTAAAGCCGTGAATACAACGATGGAAGGTAAAAGATCCAAAGGACGGCCCAGAATTAGATGGATAGACAAAATAAAAGAGAACCTGAAAACCAAATCACAACAAGCGACACCAAACTGGACAGAATTGTTCGGACTCTCCCGGGACAGACAGAAGTGGAAAGAGTTCATTCAGCCTCATCATCATCCACATAGGTGATGGAAGAGAGAAGATGTTGGAAAAAAAGAAACTAGTATTAATTAGATCTTAAAATGACCGTCTTTTAGATTTTTGGTAAATTGATACAGCCATATTTGTTGAGATTTGGGATATGTTTTAAAGTTACTGTTGATTCCAAAAACAATCTTTCTGACATGACTTCTGTGTAGCAGTTTCTGTTTTCTTCCATTTGATCCTGTGTGAAGGGGTATCCAAGGCATGGTCTGCTAGACCTGACTTACCATAATGATAGTACCGGATGTATTTTTTATGTTCAACAAAGTGGATGTCAACAGTTCTTCCTGTCTGTCCATAGTAAGCCAGGTCACAGGAACAGGACACTTCATAAACTCCTGGATGCGATAAAGTTTGTCCTTAGAGTGAATGGAGAGTATTAATAAATATCAGCTACACACTATATTTAAACCATATTTCAAATTGACAACTCCTTTACCAATTATGTATTTCATCTGCTGCCTCTATTACTCCCCTCCCAAACTGAAAATTGCTCCTTTTCATCCACAAGACTTGATTACCTACAGTCCCAATACCCAAACAGTGAAGTGTAATCTGCCTTATGACTTCAATGCCCACAGTTCCAAACTGTGGGCATTGAAGTCATAAGGCCCTCCCCCACCAATTCTAATAACCAAATTTACAAAGATCATTTACAATGATCTAAAATTTTTAAAATCAGTTCTCCTGCATACATTGTTTGCTGAAGACATCTCTCCTTTTGGTAATTCAGACATTCTCAACCTCACATTCTTTAGCATTAGAACAAATGATAAATGGAAAGACCTCCATGAATTCTGCTCCTGTGCATGGATAGTCAGACTATTGTTTCCACTCTCCAGATCTTGTTATTTACTATGATTGTTAGAGAAATCATGTTGAAATGACGGCTTTCATTCCACATTGCATTCAAAATTCACATTCAATTTCCACGAAGCATGCAAAGCCAGTTCAAGAAAATAAAAGCATATCTCAAGTGGCTTGAGAGAAAAATTCCAGTTTCATTCTTAGCCTCCAACTGCAATGCTCAAAACAACTATTAACAAATCCAAGTCTGACTCTGAGAAAGGACCTAAATACAGAAAACTTCTCTTGTACAAATGTAACTTCTGGTCCCTTATAACAACTTAGGTTCAATTTCCATCCATATGTACTGACACCTCTCTAACCTCAATGGAATTATTCAGTGCTGTAGTGCTCATTAAAAACGTGAAATACTGTTGAGGTTTTATTCACCTTTATTCCTTGCTAACTCCTCTCTCCACCCTTCAAATTATTTTTTTCATAATACAGTAGAATCTGCTTATTGTGATCGCAGATAATATTATCAATTGGCTATTGTTGGCAAAATCAGTCGGTCCCAAAACATACCATTTAAAATGAATTTAAAATAATCCGTCTATTATAATCAAAGTTCTGGTTATTGTTATCAAAATCCTTGAATGTTTGGCCTTTTGCATCTCAGAATTCTAAGAAATGTGGGTTAATCAGGAGAAAATTTGACAAAGAACATTTGTTGAAACCTGACTTTTTTTTGTTATTCTTCCTGTAAATTTTATATCCTCCAGGCAAATACAGGTGTGTAATTATAATCTTCCGTAAAACTTAAATCTTCCATGCAAATGCAGGGAGGGGGGGTATAAATACAGTCTGATTTTTTTAGTTTATTTTTGTGCTCTCTTTCAGTAAGTGAATTTGACTTAAAGTGTCCATTAAAACAGCCTTTAGCATTATGGCAGAAGCAGGTAAAAAATGTAAAGATTTATCTTTTCAAGAAAAGCAAAGAATTTTTGAGTGATAAGTTGCCCAAAACGAGTCAGCATAGCACAGCTGTACATTTAAAAATTTCACAACCACTCTTGTGTAAGATCTTGAAAAACAGATCCAACATTGAAACGTCAGCTCTGACTAATGAAAACATGGATCGGAAGAGAGCCCAATCTGGTAAGGATACTCAAGTTGAATCAAGCATTAAAAATTTGGTTTAGTAATGTTCGTGAAAAGAATGCTTCGATTAATGGGCCTTTGATGCATCAAAAAGCAGAACTTGCAAAAACAATGGGCAAAGAAAATTTCACTGCAACTAATGGATGGTTTAACAGGTGGAAAAAGCGAGAGAATATTGTGTGCTAGCATATTCATGGTGAAGAAAAAAGCGCCGATTTTTTTATCAGCTGATGTGTGGATTAAGACCGAGTGGCCAAAAATTATTGCTGAATATCTCCCGAGCATATTTACAATGCAGACGAAACAGGACTCTATTTTTGTGCAATGGCTGAGCATACTTATTTGTTTAAAAATGAAAGTACAGTACTAAAGGATTGAAATCTTCAAAAAAGCCAGTGACAGTTCTTTGTTGAGCTAATATGAAAGATGAGAAACGAGAGCTTCTAGTGACTGGAAAAAGTAAAAATCCTTGGTGTTTTAAAGGTGTCAAAAGTTTGCCTGTTAACTACTGTTCTAGTGCAAATGCTTGGGTGACTAATGACAATTTCAACAACTGATTAGTTAAGTGGAATCTTAAATTAAAATGGAAAATTGTCTTGTTAGTAGACAACTGCACTGCACACACAAACAATTTATCGTTAAAGAACATCAAGGTAATTTTCTTGCCTTTGAACACTACATCGTTAATTCAACCATGTGACCAAGGCATCATATGAGCTTTTAAAGCTTATTATCACAGGGAAGTTTGTGCGAGAATTATAGCTGAATTTGATTATATAAAAGACCAATCTGATGCAAGTGCAATTGTAAAAAAGATTTCCCTTCTCCATGACATTTGGTAGCAATGTCATGGAAGCAAGTCTCAGAGAAGACTATTGAAAACTGCTTCTAAAAAAAAATGTAGATTTTTAAGACAAACTCAAGGCTGTGTGTCAAAAAGAGGAATTTGAAAATTGGTTGGATATTGATAACAACGTTGAAGTGACAGCTACAATAACAGTGTCGGAAATATGTCAAGCTGCTTCCGATGAGAACTTTAAAACTAATAGAAGAAAGTGAACCTAATATAAGTATAGAAGAATAAATTTTAGAAGTTCCTCCAACCAAATGTCCAGATGCAAGAAGCTCTATGAATACTTCATCATGGTGTGCAACATAGAGCGACAAACTTCAAAAGGCATTATGAGCAATTTATTCATGAACTACTATATTCAAAGACATGACAGACAACACTAGATAAGTTTTTAAAACAAATTTTATGTTTTGCTTATTAAAAAATTGTTTATTGGCTTATTAAAAAATAAACTTAGTGAATAAGTTTGATTAATTTATTATTACAGTAACCTCTATGGGAGTCCCATTCAACCAGCAACATATCTATCATATTGAACCTTAAAATCATTTAAGCTCCCTCCATTTCCAATGCACTCCACTCACTAACAACTCCCCATGTAAAAAATCTCTCATATCCTTCTCCATCACATCTTTATACAATTTTTAGAGATGGCCTCTCTTAACCAACCTGAAGGTCTATCATATTTCGTATTTCCCTTCTATCCACTAAACTGTAATCTACATTCTCTCAACTTCTCTG
This sequence comes from Typopeltis vanoorti, assembly GCF_054136105.1. Classification (NCBI taxonomy): domain Eukaryota; kingdom Metazoa; phylum Arthropoda; class Arachnida; order Uropygi; family Thelyphonidae; genus Typopeltis; species Typopeltis vanoorti. The sequence continues at coordinate 106,543,629 of NC_143568.1, read as the reverse complement.
AATAATCAACACTCCAAAGTCTCAAGATCACTTTGATTATTCATCTTGATCCTCTCTAGTGTTTCCACATTAACATGAAACTAGGTGACCAGATTTGAACCCACAAGTGGTCCACATGTAAAAAAGTCTACTCTCATATCCTTCTCCATCACATCTTTATACAATTTTTAGAGATGGCCTCTCATTCTTCTCATCTAACCATCTACTCTTCTTATAATTCCTTCTGTATTAATCTGGTAAAATCTCTTAACCAACCTGAAAGTCTATCGTATTTCTTATTTCCCTTCTATCCACCAAACTGTAATCTACATTCCCTCAACTTCTCTGAATAATCAACACTCCAGAGTCTCAAGATCACTTTGATTATTCATCTTGATCATCTCTAGCGTTTTCATTAAAATGAAACTAGGTGACCAGATTTGAGTCCGCAAGTGGTCCAACCAATGCCTTACACATAGGCACAACCACATCTGTATAAAATTTGGCAAATTTCTTTGAAATGGAACAATCGCCACATCAATATGTTAACTGTTTTTAATCAATTACTGTCTAGTGTGTGTGAAGGCAGGAGTTTAATGGCTCACAGAATAGTGCTATCTGCATGCAGTCCATTCTTTTACAGTTTATTTATTGAAAATTCCTATAGACAGTGTGATCCTCAAGGCCATAAAATGTATAGATATAGATCTAGAAGTGACAGCTGAATTCATGTACAAGGATGAACTGAACAATTTGCATCACCAGTCATTTACATTCATTAATACTGCTGAAAGTCTTAATGTACGAAGGTTTTACAGAGATTGAAGGTCAACACCGGGGTTTAATAGCGCACTCAGGGTTTACTCTTGAGGGGGGGGGCAAGTTGAGTACACATGAGAATACACATTGCATATGACCTATGACTGAGCATCTGCAATGATCGCTAATTCATAAGTAGTATAGAAATAGAAGACACGACACAACATAAATTTAAAAAAATGAATTTTTTTAATTAGGAAAAGATTTCTGGAAAATAGTCTAGTGTTTTTTTTTCTTTTCTTTGGGAGGAAGGGCCCTTGCCCTACCCCCCTGGATGCGGCACTGACACTGGAATGCTTTAGGTATTAATCTCATTGAGGAGTGTGATCATCACTCGAGTACCCAGGCCTTATCTCTTACTGTGGAACAATAAATAACATGAATTGTCAGAGCTACACTAAGAAGAAAGAAAGAAAAAAGGAAGAAAGAAAAAGTGCACTACTTGAAGAAGATGTCTTAGCAACTAACAGTGAAGGCATAAAGAAAAAAGTATGCCATCAAGAAGTAAGGAACTACATACACTGGAGGTGCATAAGGATAACAACGAGGAGGTACAGTCAACTGCAAATGAAAGAAGATTCGCATTATCAGCATTAATCATTCACCAACTCAGATTTCTGTTCCTCATTCAGGTATGCACTCTAGTTCAACACAGAAACTACCGTATATGTCGGTGTATAAGATGACTCTCAAATACAACAGAAAACCCCTCGAAATCATAGGTAGTTACAATACATTGTTATATAAGAAAATAGGCAGTGTTTATAAACAAATCAGAATTAATTTTTTGTTACATAAATTTATTTAAAATATTACAATAGATGTTCTGTTTGCTACAAACTTGGTATTTCTAGCTCTACCTACTCACTGATGAGACCTCAATAGAGGTTGAAACCGGTCTGGGTAGTGACCTTCTCTCACTCATAATGTAAAACAGTAATACAGCTCCTAGGAGCTGGGTTTCACATTATGGGGAAATATCAAGAATAGTGATCAGAGCTTGCTCCACCCTTACCATGAGTTGCCTCAGTGTTGCACTCCCTAAAGGATCAGTTGTAACACTATCCAGGTATTTGCTTACGCTTGGACTCGCCAAACTTTATATATTTACTATATTCGGCATGAAACTCTTTGAGTTTCTTATTTGGCTATGAAACAATATGGGATGTAATATCCCTTAACTTAAATAAGTTTATGTCGCCGAATTGAAGCCTTTGGCTCTTAATATAATTAATAAGTCTAAGAAACAATAATTATTAACTTCAATTTTCATGTTAATTTTCTTCATCATCTGTTGAAAATAGTTCTTCAGATTCATTGTTTAAATGATCTTCATGTGGATCCCAGTTCGAATCCGGTGAACTGATTTCGTTTTCATCGTCATCAGTGTCCTACACAGATCATCTTCCGTACCATTCATAAAATTAGAGATACCACATTTTTTAAATGATTTTATTGGTCTCTACTTTTACTTTATTCCATGCTTTGATCACAAAATTGCACAACACATCAAGTAATACAGTGCGCATAGATCCACCGTTTGTAAATGATTTTTCACCAGTCAACATCCACTTATTCCACTCTTCTTGCATGTGATCTTTAAATGATTTTTTTTCAAGCAGACGTCTAGTGGTTGCAATATAGAAGTTAAACCTGGTATAACAGCAATTTTTGTGTTATTTTTTTCTAGAAGACTTTTAGTATTCTCAGTTTTCTCAGTTAAATGACTACGAAACATATCCCATACTAATAAACTGCATTTCTTCATTATACTGCCTGGTCGCATGTTCCACACATTATTTATCCATAATTTCACACCATTTTCATCCATCCACCCTTTTTCGTGAAAATGTACAAAAATACCTGAAGGAAATTTTATCTTAGGTTTAGTTTGACGTTTGAAGATGATCATTGGTTTTAACTTGGTTCCATCAGCCAAACATGACAACACAACCATACACCTTGTTTTTTCATGACCTGTACTTCGAACTAGCACACTTTTACTACCTGTAGACACCACTGTTTTATTGCTTATCATATCAAAGCTCATAGGAGTTTCATCCATATTTCCAATATTTGACAAAGAAATTTATGTTCTTGGGTCAACTGAATAATAAATTTATGGAAACTGGTAAGTTTTTGGTCAAGATCTGCTGGTAGTTTTTGAGCAATTTTCTTTTTTTTGTATTACCAGATTTTATCTGTTCATAAAATGATTACACCATCGTGAAGTAGCTTGAAATTCTATACTTTCACCTGGATTCAATCTTGACCATTTTAGTGTATATGCTCTAATCATATTTCTTGTAACAAGATTACCATTCTGCCTTTGTTCGAATACCCATTCTGTAACGTGATTTTCTAGTTGTGGCCATTGGGTGATTCCGTTCTCATCGTACATTTTTTATTTGACAATTTTTTTAAAATATCTTCCTCCATTCTCTTACCATCTTCTCGGTTATGTCAAACTTTCTTGCAGCAGTTATTAGTTTGCTTTGCCATTTCGATTACCCTTATTTTAAATCAAGCTTCATGATTTCTTCGATTTGTTGCTGGTTCCATGATTTTAAATGATAAGAATTTTAATAATCCTAAATTTAAAAAAATGAAAATTTAATAATTAATTAAAATTGGGTCTAATGACTTAATTAGGGTAATTCACGTAAATACTAAATCTATGCTATGCCAAAAAATAACGGATATGCATATATAAAAAAATAACAGATATAACAACAATACCTAATGTTGTATTAATACAATGTTAATTAATACAAGAAAGAAGAAATTGAGTGGTCATCTTATACAACTGACATAGCTTAAAACCTAAAAATAGCCTAAAATTTAGGCCTCGTCTTATACACCGACATATATGGTCCATTTGTACAGAGTTCACTGCTGGTAGAAAGATCATACCTAGCGAAGACATTGTAATTGAAATAGAGGAACCTTAGTTAATTGTACAAGCAACAACAGATAGTGTATCTGTACCATCAGACAGTCTGTGCCAAAGCGCAGACTATCTGATATATTAATTTCAGGTACAGATAATTCTTAAGTCTTAATATTGTTACGAAGTCACTAAATTTCATTTCATAGAATCAGAGACATTCAAGTATTACTTCCTCGTTCTCTTCTACATGGGTTATCCACATTCAGTCAGAGTGCTCGAAGTATAATACAAGACGTCCCAGACTTATTTAACGTGATACAAGACCTAGGCTCCATACTACCGGAGCCTGAAGAGTGAATTAATGTGGGTGCAGAATGAGATACAACAATTAGGAAAGAGGCTGACTGAAGAGGGCATATGCAAGTAAATGAGAAGAACTTAAAGGTGACATTATAGCACAGTTTGGAATGTAGAATAATAGAAGAGAAAAAGAGAGAGCAAATAGTGTTGATTGGGGATTCAATTATTATTATTATCCTAAGATCCCATGGAGTCAAAGACTCATCTAGGAGGTCCTTCAGTCATACACACAGCTCACCATACTGCACCTTAAACATACTCAAATTCTCTGCAGATACTACACTCTCTCAGGCAAGGCATTCCAATCACTCACAACTCTGCATGCAAAAAACCTGCTTCTCACTCCTCTGGTTCTCCCCTATTCTACCATTTTCTGTAAACTCTCTCCAACATTGATCCTGTAACAACCCCTTACTAATTTGTAGGTCTCTATCATATCACTCTTCCTCCTATCCACTAAACTCTACAAATTGCATAGCCTCAACCTTTCTTCATATTCGACATTAAAGAGATCAGAAACTACCTTAGTCAGTCGTCTCTGGACCCTTTCCAACATCTTTGTCCTTTTGTAAACCAGGTGACCAAATCTATGCACAAAAGCCCACATGTAGCCTAATCAAAGACTCATACAATGGAACAAGAATCTCTTTACTTCTACAAGTCAGTGTCTTCTGCATCATTCCCAGAATTCTTTGTGTTTTCCTCACAATTATGGCAATGTGACTTCTAAATTTCAGATCCTTATCCACTATCACCATAAGATCTCTTATTTCCTCCACCTCCAACAATATCCCCACCAAGCATAAATTCTACATCCCATCTTTGTTTCCCAAATTTTAAAACATTACACTCTGCAACATTCAACTCGCATCCCCATTTCCATGCCCATTCACTCAATTTATTCAAGTCATCTTGTAAGGCCACACATTCTCTACTCTTTATAGTTCACAACTTTGCATCATCTACAAACAACTGAAAATCCCCATCCAAATCTTTGCCAATATCATTAACATACAGGATAAACAGCAATGTCCTGAAAACAGGCCCCTGAGGCACACTACTAGTGACTTTCCTCTTCCAGGATATTGTTTCCCCCCACATACATGTATCAAATATAATAATATTTGATACAAAAATACACATACATCTATCAAAAGCCTTTGCAAAATCCAAGTATACTACTGTGTATCCGTCTCCTCTGTCCAAGGAAGCCATTACCTTATTGTAATTAGTAAGTAGATTACTAAAACATGACCTCCCTTTAGCAAATTCATGCTGTTCAAAGATAATACCATTGTTGTCAACCCAATTCTGGATCTTAGTTTTCACTTGCTTCTCTAACAACTTAACCCCAACACCTGACACACACAGATAGGCCTATAGTTGATGCTTGAGTTCTATCACCTCCCTTATGAAGCAGCACAATCTTGTCCTCCTTCCATTCTCCTTTGGAACTTGACCCAGTGCAAGACTCATATTAAAAAAATATGTCAAGGCAGATGTCAACTCCCTGGCACATTCCTTCAACATCTTCTTCTTCTTTTCAGCCATTTTCTGTCCACTGCTGGACGAAGGTCTCCTCCAGTTCTTTCCACCTTCCTCTGTTCTTGGCAATGGATGACCAATTTTTCCCAAAACAAAATTGTTCATCACTCCACCTTCTTGTAGGATGTCCTCAGCCTCATTTCCCTTCTTTTGGAATCCAGTTCGTTACTATAGTGGTCCATCGCACATCTTCTCTCCTGGCCCATTTCCATTTTCCTAAAATGGAAATGGGTGACTAAAATGGAAATGTCTGGCCCATTTCCATTTTAGTCACTTATGGTGAAGAATGATGTCAGTGATGCGAGTCCAGCTTCTTATCTTTTAATGTGATGCCTAGTATCAACCTCTCCATTTTTCTTTGAGCTGTTGTTAGTTTATTTGACAGTGCTTTTGTTAGCGACCAAGTTTCACAACCATATGTGATGACTGGAATATAAACTGATTAAATGTGGGACATCATTGTTTTGAAAAATGCTTTTCAATTTTCTGAATGCACCCCAGGCATTCAGAAAATTGAACTCTCCTATTTATTTCCTTTTGGAGTCTCAGTTTAGATCAATTAGATGACCTAAGTATGTATATGAAGAGACTCTTTCCAAGAAATTGTTTTCTATTATTATGTTTTTTGGTGTTACAAAATGATTAAGCATGATTTTAGTTTTTTTCTCTATTTATTTTTAGACCGACTTTTCTGCTTTCATGATATAGGTCTTTTATCATTATATTAAGGTCTTCTGGAGTGTTTGCAAAAATTATGATATCATCTGCATATCTTAGGCATGTTAAGTTTCTCTTATTAATTTTTACACCAAGGTTTGCCCAATTTATATTATTTAAACTTTGGTTTAATAATATTATTAATATTTTTGGTTCGAGGATACATAGTGGTTGGTCGGCGAATTTAGTGCCCCTGTAAAGTTGGTGATTTTTGTCTGTTTTTATTATGTTTTCCCTTAGAAAATTAGTGTTTTGTAATACACTAGTGTAGATTTTAGTGTTTTATAGTATATTTAGTATTTTATCATATATTTTTTATTAAGATATTTTAATATTTAGTATACGTTTAAAATGACACCAAAAAAGGGCAATAAACGTAATGCTAAAAAAAGCACCGCAGGTAAGAACAAGAAGGTTAACTCTGCCAACGAGGTTATTGTACACATGGAGGAGGTTAACAAAAATGAATTAACTGCCAAAATAGTGAAGTTGAAGCAGATCATTAGAGAGACAACACGGGAATTGCAAAAAGTTGAGACGTTTAAATGAGCATAGGGAGAAAAAGAAAATAAGAAACAACAAAGCAAGGAAACAGGTAAGTCAGGAAATACTGAAAATCAGGTAAGTGACATTGCCAGTAAAAAGAAAGAAGTTATTTGGTATGGGACTCTATAATTAGTTTTCCTGGAGCAAAATTAAAAATATAACCCAAGTAATTCAAAAACAGAAAAGAAAAGTAAATGAAATTGTAGTAGGTACGAATGATTTAACTGGCAATAAGTTCAGTATGAGAGAGGACATGAAAGGGTTGCTGGAAGAGGCGAGAGTGAAGAGTGAGAAAGTGAAAATCATTAGTATTTTACCTTGCTATGATAAAAATGAATTAAAAAGAAGGGCTATGATGGTAAATGATTCGATGCATAGGCTATGTAGAAGGAATGGATGTGACTTTTTGGATGTGTGGAGAGACTTTGAGGAAAGATTGGATTTGTGTAAGAGGGATGGGCTACACCTGCATACGTTTGGTATCAGGAGTCTGGAAAAACTAATAATGCTGGCCTGGTTGGCCGAGTGGTTACCGTATCCACTCTCCAGCCAAAAGGCTGCAGGTTTGAATCCCGCCGTGGGCAAGGATGTTTGTGATTGTCTGTGAAAGTAGTAGTGGTGGTAGATGGCGTTGGATGATGAAGGTTGGTGGAGTAGTGAGATGTGGAGTTGTAGAGCAGATGGCCTCCCTCGATGAGTCTTTGGACTCCCTGGAGGAGTCAGGGAAACTAAATTCTAAAGGGAGGAATGGCGTGAATGTGAGTGTAAGAGCAACAATGGTATATAAAACTGTATTAATGACAGGAATGAGCTTTGTCGTCGAAATGTTGACGAGGCAAGAATGATTTTGGGTTTGTGTTCGTCCAGTTCAGACCCATCATATGTGTGCAAAGATGCCTACATGTGTAAGGCATTAGAGAATAATAGAGATCTGCAAGTTCTCCAACTGTATCAGTCAGACTGCAAACAAGAGTATATAAAAGAACATGCAGGTAGATTATTATGTCTGTTCACGAATGCTAGGAGTATCAGGAACAAAGCGGTAGAATTTGTTGCCTTAGTCAATATGTTGTGACCTCAGATTGTAGGAATTAGTGAGACCTGGCTATAAGAATCAGACCTACTAACTGGTACAGAGTGTCATGGGTACAGTATTTTTAGGAAGGATGGAGTGGATAGGAGAGAAGGAGGTGTGCTGCTAATGATATTGGATGACTTAAATCCAGTTAGAATTGAGACCTATGAATGTAGTAATACTACTAACAATATTTTATGTGGCAGTAAGTTTGAAGCCATCTGGTGTGAGGTGGAATCTAACAAGACAAATTACATAACGGGGTGTTGTTACAGATGAAGAAATGCATCACCAAATAGAAAATGTGAGCACGAAAAGAGTAATCATAATGGGAGACTTTGATTATCCAAATATTGATTGGGTAGCAGTAGAATCTCATGAGATGAATGAAAATGCATTTATTGAGCTGTTGCGGGACAACTTCCTCAAGCAGCATGTGACAGAGGGAAATCGAGGCCAAAGAGTGTTAGATTTGATTATAGTGTCAGAGGGCATTTCAGTTAAAGACTTAACTAATTCTCCCTCCAGTTGGTGATACTGATCATGCAGTACTCACTTGAGAAGTGACTAAGTTTATGAATGTTCCATTCAGAAAAGGTTACATGCTGAACTACAAAGCAGGAAATTATGACCAACTGAGGAGTATACTGAGTTCAGTGGAATGGGATTGGTTGCTGGATGGAAAGAATATCGACAGTGCATGGGAAGCATTTAAACAATACTTAAATGATGCGATATCAGAATGTATCCCGAGAGTTCGAAGAATAAATAGAGTAGGAGTCAAATGGATGTGTAATCTGATTAAGAAAGAAATTCGTAAGAAAAGGACGATGTGGAAGGAATACCGTTTGCATAAGGATGACGTCCGTTATAAACATTATAAGCAGCAGGCTAGAATAATCACAACTGTTGTACAGAAAACAAAGTCTGATTATGAAAAGAAACTGGCTCTGCATGCTAAAGACAACCCACAAGAATTCTATCGATATGCTGCAAGTAAAAGAAAAAATGAATATAAAAGAATAACTCTTCTAAATCCAGATGGCATGAGGGTTACAGATACAGAAGAGGTTGTTTAGCTAATGAGTGCCCATTTCGTTAAAAGCTATCAACCTGGTGAACGTAACATTGAGCTCACTGTTACCTCTTCAATAGATGAAGAAATACAGGTGTGTAAGGCCGAGGTATTACAGCTGTTGTACAAACTGAATGAGAATTCAGCAATAGGGACTGATGGAATATCAGCACATGTGCATACTAAAAGAGTGTTCAGCTGAACTGGCCATTCCTTTCACCAGGATGTTTAATATGAGTCTCAAAACAGGGAAGATTCTGCAGGAATGGAAGGAATGTATGGTAATTCCATTGCACGAGGGTGGTGCAAAGACCAATGTATCCAACTATCGACCAATTAGTATCTCATGGTGGTGAAGATTTTGAAAAAATTGGTTAGGGCCTGAATTCAGAAAGGGTTGACAGTGAATCTCTACTTTGCAATGAACATGAGTTTACTACAGGAAGGTCATGTTTTAACAACTTGCTGACATTCTATAACAATGTTACCATTGAACTAGACAACGGGAATGGATACACCATGATACTTTTGGATTTTGCTAAGGCTTTTGACAGAATACAGCATGGCAGACTGCTGCATAAATTGGAGAAAATGGGTTTGGGTTATACAATATTAGCATGGATAAGAGGATGGCTGACTGACAGATCAAAAAGTGATATACCGGGGATCTGAGTCTGTAAGGTGCCATCCCTTACTCAATCATGCTGGGGAGGCACCAGATATGACTGGTGCCTCCCCAGAATGATTGGGTAAGGGATGGCATCAGACTCCTCCCTGGGTTCGAGTATATTAACCTTATCAGGACAAGGATCAATGCCCTGCCTACTCGAGCCTGCACAGCTCGATGGGGTAGGGATGACTCCAAGTGTAGGGCTGGCTGCCATTACAGTGAGACATTGTCTCATATAGCCCAGTGTTGCTTCGCACTCATGGGGTCCGCGTCAGGAGGCATCATTCCATGGTCTCCATTCTGAACAACCGCTTTAAGAACAAAGGTTGGGAGACTTCAGTGGAACCACATTATAGGACCTCCGTGGGTTTGCATAAGCCAGACTTGGTGATGCAAAGAGATGGTGACATTTGGGTAGTTGATGCCCAGGTGGTGGGAACAGGGTGCCCATTAGCCTATAGCCATAATAATAAAGTAAATTATTATAAAAATAGCCAAGATCTAGTTAGTAAGATACGGGAGGAGCATGGGGCAACTCAAGGTTTACCAGCACCACCATCTCTTTACATGGCATATGGAGTGCAGATAGTTATAAGGACTTAAAACAGCTTGGGCTTACACAGAAGGATATCAAAGTTCTTTCCTTGAGGGCCCTACAGGGTACACTGGTGGCATGGCATTGCCACCAGAGAATGACTACAATGATAACTAGAACAGGCATAGAGTAAAACACTTGTACAAAGTACTTGCACCAGTGCAAAGATTAATAAAAATAAATAAATAAATAACAAGTGGTGTACCACAAGGATCAGTGCTTGGTCCACTGTTACATTAATGTAACAGTGTACCAAGTTACATTAATGTAACATTAATGATATTGGGAAGGATATGACAAGCAACATGTAGTTATTTGCTGATGATGAAAAGATAGGCAGGGCAATCATGAATGCTGCTGATATGCGGTCCGTGCAGAATGATTTGAATAAGCTGGAATTGTAGGCATGGGAAAATGGGTGTCAGTTCAATGTCAGTAAATGTAAAGTCATTCACTTCGGCATGATTACCTGTCCAATGTCATATTATATTGGTGGGATTCAGCTAGAAGAAAATGATGAGGCTAGGGATCTTGGAGCATCAATAGATAGGAAGTTGAAGTTTAGAGGCCATGTGGCAAAGATTGCAAATACAACTCAAAAGATAATTGCAATGCTGAAATGAACGTTCACATGTAAAGATAAGGATGTAATTTTGCCTCTTTACAAGGCCTTGATAAGACCTCACTTGGACTATTGTGCGCAGGACTGGTCTCCTGGTTTCCGTTGTGATTCTGATATATTGGAGAAAGTACAAAGGAGAGTGTTAAAAATGATATCAGGATTGTGGAATACTGATTATGAAGACAGATTGAGAATTTGTAGACTGCAGACACTAGCAAATAGGAAAAAGAGAGGTGATATGATTGAGACTTACAAACTTCTGAAAGGGTTTGTAAGTCTCAATCATATACTTTTGTACAATCATCAATTTGTACAGGATTTCAATTGATGGAGGGTGGGTCAAGGACGAGAGGGCATCCTTGGAAGATGAGAATGAAGGCTGTCAAGAAGGGTTTGAAGGCTAGATTTTTCTCTCAGAGGGTGGGCCGTGATTGGAATTAATTGCCATTGGATGTTGTCAGTGCAAGCAGTGTGAATGAATTCAAGAATAAGTATGATAGCTGGTGTGTATAGTACGCTGCCTCCCTCAATGAGTCTCTGACTCCCTGGAGGTCTCTCATAATAATAATAATAAACATTTCTTGAAGGACTGCTGTAAAGATTTTGGGTGATAGAGAGTCTCCTTGTTGGACACCTATTTCAATTGATATTTTATTGCTACTTGTAGGAAGTTGGATTGTTGCTGTTGCAGTGTGGAATATTTCCTGGAGGAGGGCCATATATTCTCCAGGAACTCCCTGATTCTGGAGTGCTTTGATTATTGCATTATAGTTTTGATGGAATCAAATGCTTTTCATAATCAATAAAGGCTAAAGAGAGAGACAATTGGTTTTCTTCTGCTTTTTCTATTATTTGTTTTACTGCATGAATATGATCAATTGTGTTAAAGCCTTTCCGGATTGATTTGAGTCTAAAAGAGGGATTAACCTGTTTGTTATTACTTTTGTAAGAATTTTGTAGAGATTGGAGAGAATACAAATTGGTCTATAGTTCTTTACTTCTTTGTCTCCTTTTTTAAATAACAGTACCAGAGTAGCATTTTTCCAGTTTTCTGGTATCTTCCCCTCTTCTAGGCATAGATTTAGTAAGTTTGTGACATGGTAAATGATATTATTCCTCCCCATTTAATTAATTCTGTGTGAATTATTATTCAGGCCTCCATGGAGTCAAAAGACTCATTGTGGAAGGTCCTTTCTAAGAAACACAAGTCTATCAAGACTCATCGAGGGAGGTCCCTCCTAGGAAACACAAAGTCTATCATGCTACTCCTTAAACACGTTGACCATTCTCGCTCTCACCACTCCATCAGGCAATGCATTCCATGGTTCAACCACCCTCCATGCAAAGAAACCACTCCTCACCCCCTTTCTCACAATTTCCTTTCGTAACTTCCAGGGATGGCACCTTGTCATGATTCCTTCCCGCTGTTCAACCAAGCGAAATAACTCCCCAGTGACAACCCTGTAACCACCTCTACAGTCTAAAAGTCTCAATCATCTCTCCTTCTATCCACCAAACTCTGCAGTCTACACCTCGGCCGATCCTCATAACTAACATTGTACAGTCCTGACACCATCTTTGTTATCTGCCTTTGTACCCTTTTCATAGTTAATTTATCCCCTTCAAATCCTGGGGACCAGATCTGAGAACAATAGTCTAAGTGTGGTCTGATCAGAGTCTTATACAACAGAATGATAACCATTTTATCTCTGCAGGTCAGTGTCCTTTATTGCAGCAATCCTCTGTGTACCTTCACTACCTTTGCAATATGTCCCCTAAATTTCAGGTTTCTATCAATTATCAACCCCAGATCTTTTGTCTCCCCTACTTCCTCCCATCGATGTGTCCCAAACCTCAGGACTTTACATTTTGCTGCATTATCACAATTAAATCTTCACCAGGACATTTTCCATTTTTCATTTGTTTTAATGCTTGTTTTATTTCATCTGAAGTGAATAGGGGGATGAATTCTATATGCAATGGAGACGAGTTATTAATATTTGATTTATCTATTGAAGGATTACTACAGAGTTCTTTATAAAAATTCTTCTAGCCTGCTTAGGATTTGTTCTTGGTTCCGTATTATAGTTCCATTCTTGTCTTTTATTGCAATTATTTGACTTTTGCCAACTGTTTTCTTAGTATTTTCATATTTTTATTGTTTTCAATTGTTACTTTTATTTTTTTAGTGTTATAAGTTCTTATTTCATTTCTTATTTTTTTCCTTATTGTTTTGCATAGTTCTGCGTAATCTATTTTAGAAATTAAGTTTTTGTCTTGTTTCATATTTTGTCTTTTTTTTTTAGTAATTGTAAGGTTTCCTCTGAAAGTTTATGCTGCTTTTGAATTCGTTGGCTGCTGAGATTATTACTTCCGTTAGGTTTCTGCTTATTTTATTTATGTCTTCTTCTTCAAATATATTTATTAAGTCTAGTTTTTGATTGAGTTTTTCTTCAAAATCCTTCTTGTTTTCAATAGGTTTAAATCAAAACTTCTTGATTTTTTGTTGTTTAGCCATTTTATTCTTTCCAATTTGGGGTTTATTTTAATTTTGGCTCTCACCAGTCGTCGGTCACTTCCTGTTTTTACTTGATTTAGTACTGACGTATTTTGAACTATTTCTTTATTGTTACACAGCATATAATCATTTTTTATTTCTCCATTTGGACTTCTCCATGTCCATTTTCTATTGAGGGCTTTCTTAAAAAATGTATTCATAATGTAAAGCTTGTTACTGATAGAGAATTCTGTAAGAGCCATTCCTGAGTTGCTGCTTGTACCATATACCTATTGTGTCTATTTGGTGAATGGGATGACCTAGTTTGGCGTTAAAATTTAGACAAAAAAGAAATTGCTATTTCTTTTTTGTCTAGAGCGTGCTGGAGTGAGTCATAAAATGCTTCTATCGCTTCATCAGTGTGGGATGAGGTGGGAGCATATATTTGGATGATCCTGATTTTAAGTTTGGAGTTACACAGGTTTATTTTACAGTTTATTTTAAATGTGATTTCTATTATTCTTCCATCTGTATAATTAAATTCTTCTATAAGGTGTGCAATTGTTTTCTTAATTAGAAATCCAACTCCATATTGTCCTTTAGTTTATCCATAATAGTATAAGTAGTCTTAATTTTTTAGCTTTATTAAATGTTCACCTTACCTGCGAACTTCACTTAAACCTATGATATCCCATTTAATATGTTTTAGTTCTTGCTGTAAGATGGTAAGGTCTTCCTCTTCTTTAAGTGTTCAACAATTAAATGCTCCTTTAGATACTGGTTTCGATCAGAGTAGTCATATAGTTGGGGAAATTTAGTCACATCCAGTGTTTGCCCATTCTGGCCATGGGCTTTACGGCCTTTCTTTTTTCTTCTTGGCATTATAATGGAAGAGTTGTGGCCTAATCTCCCATGCTGGCCACATAACGTCTTGAGAGATGCATTTTATAGCTTTCTGCCAGCTCTTTTCTCAGTATCAACTTTGCCATGGCTCATTACGACACCATGTTTCCCAAAGGGGGTTCCACGTGAAGGCATGATACTAAGACTTCTTTTTTCTTTTTTAGGCCTTTCTTTTTTCTTCTTGGCATTATAGTGGAGGAGTGGTGGTCTAATCTCCCATGCTGGCCACATAACGTCTTGAGAGATGCATTTTATAGCTTTCTGCCAGCTCTTTTCTCAGTATCAACTTTGCCATGGCTCATTACAACACCATGTTTCCCAAAGGGGGTTCCACGTGAAGGCATGATACTAAGACTTCTTTTTTCTTTTTTAGGCCTTTCTTTTTTCTTCTTGGCATTATAGTGGAGGAGTTGTGGTCTAATCTCCCATGCTGGCCACATAACGTCTTGAGAGATGCATTTTATAGCTTTCTGCCAGCTCTTTGCTCAGTATCAACTTTGCCATGGCACATTATGACACCGTGTTTCCCGGGGGGGGGTTTCCACGTGGAGGCATGATATTAAGACTTCCTGGGTATGGCCTTCCGGACTTCACCGAAATATTGGCACTGCCATCTATATCAGTTCCATCAGGTTTTTGCCTGTGTTATAGGTTGCCAGCCCACCATGGAAGTCCATCCCAGGCTTAACTGTGCTCAACATGCTACAAGCATGACTGATGGCTAGTCAGCCAATCTTCTACCAGGATCTTGGCTGACTAGCCATCAGTCATGCTTGATAATATATTACCACATAATGCTGAAGCATTATGTGGTAATATATTATCAAGCCCCACAAAGTTATTAACATCAAGTTTGCTCAATTCTCCATACACCTCTTACTAATTTACAGTCAGTCTCTTCTCCCCATCATCAACTGCTCTCAATCACCTCATGATGTCACATTCAACAAGAATGAAAGACCTTCATGAACTGCTCATTAGGTATCTCCACTATATCTTCTGCAGCAGTTGTCATTATACCATTTTCTCCAATCAATGTCATCCTTCCTTAATCATTCTTTTTTTTTGCTGGGTACATATCAAAAAAATTTCCTAGGATTCTTTTTGACTTCATTAGCTAACTGCTGCTCACACTTCACTTTTGCTACCCTTGCCAACCAAATCACCTTCCTTGCTTGGTGTTTGTAATCCTCATTGAATTGGTTATTACCACTTCTCTTATGCTGCCTCCATAATGCCCTTTTTCTCTGTATTACATGTTTAATCTCTTTATTCATCCATTTCACACCTACCTTATTTAACTTTCTGACCCTTGGTATATATTTAGACATTGCTTCTACTAGATAGTTTTTGAATATCCTCCAAGCTGCATTGATCTCTTTTCTAGCTAACTCCTCATTCCATGCTACACCTGCATGCTGTCTCCTGAACTAATCATAATCACTCATTATCAAAGATGTAAAATCTGAATAGAATGCTGAAAGTGTGTAAGTGATACAAGTAGTTGAATGACTGAGGCTGTGGAGAGAGAGATAAGAGGGGGAATTATAGATGATGCATGGAATTTGAGAATGTTATTAGAAGCTATGAAGTATAAATGTATTAAGGGTGGGGTTGTGAGTATATTGCCCAGGTATGACATGACAATAGGGAGATGAGAAGGTCGATGATTATGAATAGTATGATAGCAAGAATGTGTAAAAAGTAGGATCTTGTGTATACTGATCTATAGGATAAATCTGAAAATAAGACGAGAGAGAGGGGAGTGTAATGATAAACTTGGTAGACTGCTAAGTGGAGGAGGAGAGATTTTGTCTTTGCAAGGAAATGAGAACTAAATGGCAGTATAAGTATAAATGTATTAAGGATGGGGTTGTGAGTATATTGCCCAGGTATGACATGACAATAGGGAGATGAGAAGGTCGATGATTATGAATAGTATGATAGCAAGAATGTGTAAAAAGTAGGATCTTGTGTATACTGATCTATAGGATAAATCTGAAAATAAGACGAGAGAGAGGGGAGTGTAATGATAAACTTGGTAGACTGCTAAGTGGAGGAGGAGAGATTTTGTCTTTGCAAGGAAATGAGAACTAAATGGCAGTATAAGTATAAATGTATTAAGGATGGGGTTGTGAGTATATTGCCCAGGTATGACATGACAATAGGGAGATGAGAAGGTCGATGATTATGAATAGTATGATAGCAAGAATGTGTAAAAAGTAGGATCTTGTGTATACTGATCTATAGGATAAATCTGAAAATAAGACGAGAGAGAGGGGGGTGTAATGATAAACTTGGTAGACTGCTAAGTGGAGGAGGAGAGATTTTGTCTTTGCAAGGAAATGAGAACTAAATGGCAGGTTTCAGATTAATCAGGAAATATTCAGTTAACCAAGTTTAGCAAGAGCATGAGGGCTAGATTTTTTGTTTGGAGGGTGGTGAGTGAGTGGAATGGTTTGCCAGGGTTAGTGAATGAGTTCAAAGAAAAGTACGATAGGTATTGTGCAAATAAAGGTAAGCATTTGGTTTTTTTAGAATGTTAGTGGACATCCCATGATGAGTCCAGAAATGCCATGGAGATTTCAATAATAACAATAATAACTAAAGATGTACCTGACTTCCTGGCATCACTCTTCAAATTTCTGCTGCACAGTCTAAGGCATATCAACTATCCAGAAACAATGCACTGCATGGCACCCATGACCTTCCACCAGAAAGACATCAGAAGAATAATCTTTAATAACCTACAAGCCAAAAAAGGCTTCTAGTGCTTATGGTATCCCCCAGTTGTACTGAAGGCATAGACTCCGAAGCAGCAGCTATCCTTTATAATCTCTACACCGTATTATATCTCATCTCATCTCATCTTCTTTATACCCTCTTTTTACCTTGCGGTGTCGAGGTTCCATTGATCATCGGACCTCAATCTGTTTACAGGATAAGGTGGTCAGCCCTATGCCCCAGTATATCCTAAGGCCTATAGTGTTAAGTTCTCAAGGCCAGTTTGCCTGCTTTGCGGGATGAAAAACCCCAGAATAAACTGAGGAAAAAACCCTGCTGTCCACGCCCAAGACTGGCTAACTTGGCTATGGCTGAGGAAGATCCTTCAGCTCCTCACGTCACCAATGGGAATCGAACCTAGGACACTCCTTCCCCAGGCATATGGTCGCGAAGCGCATAGCCACTAGGCTAACCGTGCGGACCGTATTATATTCAACCAGCATTTACTACACCTCATGGAAGCAAGTCCATATATATTCAAGTCCACTAAAAAGGAGTGCCATCAAACTATTAATCTCGTGCTCTACCCAATAATGGTGAATGTCACCAGTCAACACATTCATCACCTGAAGGACTTCCAGCTAATCAGTGACCAGCACAGATTTAACCACTCAAAATTTGCAGCAGATTTTGCCAATATCACCCACATCTGAATGTGCACCACAGAAAGTCAAGAAACCTGAGGTTCAGTACCTGATATTTCCAAAGGCATTTGATGGGGTCTTGGCATAGATGACTTCCACAGATTACCATTTTATATCATCTTTCAACCTTTTGCAATTGGGTTGCCTGCTTTCTCTCTGGTCATTCACTGTATATAATAACAGATGACATTCTTCTCTTTATATTTCTCTACGAATGCAATCATTCCTCAGGGATGCTATATCAACCACCTTCACACAAGACTTTATCATTGACCTCAGACCCTATCAAAAGTTTTGCCAATGATTACATTCTACCTACTCATATGACATCTGGGCAGTGATCAAACATCAAGCTTAAAGATTTTCTATAATGTCTGAAACATTGATTTCTATACCATCCTTCAGGGTGATGGCCTCCTAATCAACTACAGTGCTCCTTTAATATAATTATTTTCTTTCTTTTCTTTTTTTGTGAGGAAAAAAAAAAAAAAAAAAAAAGACTTTAATAGCTTTGATAACAGACAGCTCCCAGTCAAAAAAACTATCTTCTTGGGCTGACACTTAATTCTAACCTTACCTGGTAAAAACACATCACCTCTATAGCACCTTTCAGCCTTCAAAAACTCGGCACCTTTTTCATTTGAGATGTTACTTTTTAAAAATCTCAAATTAAATTACTGTCCAGTTATTAACTCTGTATAAATTCCAAATCCATCCATCCTTAGAATATTGCTTTCTCACATAAGTGGTAGTACACCATACTCTCATGGATACTGTTCAGCAGAAATAGCATCATCATTCGCTTCATTTCTGCTCAATCTAAAATAACACAAGCAACAGCTGCCCAACATCCATTTTTCAACTGCTCCAATGAAGCTGACACTTCCATTCATCTTTCATTCCATCTACATCTCTTGTCTGAAAGAGCTTTCCCCAGTTAAGTGTTTTCCAAGAGCTACAACCTGCATTTCTTCAAAAAGAAGCTCAGATTCTTGCCTTCTTAACCACTACCCACATACAACAATTTGCTATAGTTAGGAGAGATTTGGAAAAAAAAAAAAATTCCTATATAAATTATAGTGGGATTTAACCAGAGTACCACATATAAGCTTGGACACTTATCTGTGAAGCAATATAAAGAAAATGCAGACAATAGCAACCAGATTAATTAGCATAAGCAGCTACTCATATGGAAAGTGATTTTGTAAGTTACAAACCTTGGTGATAAGACTAAACTAAATTCCCCTTCAGAAATGCATACGACACTTCAGATTTTTTTCGACATAATGCAATGATGCTTAAATCTTTTCCTCACAACCCATTAAGAGTGACAGTCACACATGCATAATTCTTATGCATGTGAAATATCATCATTATGCTGCCTTACTAAGGTGAAGCTGGATTCAAATCCCACTGTGGCTTAGATATTTGTGAATGTGTTTAGGTGAATGATAAATTTCATCTTCTACTAACAGGCCATCACCTTACTTATTGTGAGATCTAGTGGTTTGGATGTGTTTCAAGACTGGTTGCTAAAGCAGGATTTTTGGATTGTCTAATCTTTAGTCCATTCACAGTACTAATATATGATGGGTTTACATCCTTTTAGAGGCAGGACATATATTATAAAACCCAATTACAACGATCCTAGTTCGTTCATTACAATCCTTTACCTCATCCCCCCCCCTCCACTGTTAGAAAGAAAATGGCTTTCATCAGTATGAAAACTCTTATAAACTGGTCGCATTACAACATTTTCACTCAACAAAGTGATTCTTCCATAATTAATCTCTCGCCTATTGCCTCATTCTTTCTTCCCATATCCTATCTTATCCTTCCTATATTTGTCCCTGACAGTTAATTGTAATTTAAGCTCGACAAGTAAATATTACAACCCCTACCTATATATTTCTATGTCTCTTCTGAAATTCTAGCTTTATCTCTAAATTCATCCATTTCAGTCCTATAGTTATCCTTTTAACATTACATATATACAACCTTAATTGTTTTCTTGATCCCTATACACTATTGATGATATTCCCTAAAAAGGTAATAAAAACAGAATTGTTAATATTCAAAGCAACAGGGAAACAACGTATATATATGGTATTAGAAAGTGCCTCGATGTCTAATGCTTATCACATGCACACGGTATTAATTACGCAGAATAAATAAATAAATAATGCAGAATTCGTACCAATATGCACACGTAATTCTTACCTGGAAGAGTAAACTTGCTTGCGTAGACAGACCATGCTAGCTTATTTATTTCCTTTTTCTTTATCCACCCCCACTTTTTTTTTTTTTTTTCAGTAACTCTTGCAAAACACACTGATCATAAATAAATCGACATAAGCAAAATCCCACTTATCGTAACCAAAAGACTTGACCTTAGATACACAAATCATAGTTGAACATGTGCACGTGTTTATATCAATGCAATAAATGCCATATGTTTGACGTGCTGCCATCTAGTTCATAATTAGTTAACTCTTTTATATAGTAAAACCTATTTTCAAGTCAATCTAATAAAGTCACTTTTTTGCTAGGTTAAATCGAGTTCTCAATTTTTAGCTGATATTAATTTGTCACTATAAAAGTTATCTCAAATTAACGCAACTGTAAAAGGATGTCAAAAGACAACATTCGTTGTCTTTTGATGGAGATGGATAGAGGTATTGTGATAGGAAGCCATGTTTGCAGGCCTATCTGTTGTTAACAAATTATTGACAAATTGGGCCATCCCAGGTCAACAATCAGTGATATCATACTGAGATGATGGGCAGGGAATCGACTACAGGTGCCATCACACTCACCGAACGTGACAGTAGGGCGCTACAAAGGAAATATTAAAAAAACCGCCATTCTTCGGCCGACGCATTGAATGCGCAGTTCCGGACATCGACTGGAACAACGTGTCTTCAGGAGTGCAAAGAACGTGTACAGTGCGACTTGGAAACTTAGAAAACTGTTATATGGAGCTACTGTGAACGTCTCTTACCAGAATACATAACACAAATTAATAAAATTCGGAGGTCACGATGTGACAGTATGGTCCTGTGTTTCTCGATTTGGTATCTGAACATTCCGGGCAATACAATGCTTCATAATTTGTGGCGTTTCTAAAGAACTGACCATTGTCACTTTCAGCAAGAAAATGCATTTTCATAAGGCTGCTCTTTAACTGTGTCGTTTGTGGACTTGACAGAACTCTCTACAGAACCCTCATCTCAACCTATTGAACATACGTGGGATGAAGTTGGGTGAGGTCAAGGAATATTCGCCCCACAACAGTCCAGGACCTCATTACATACCCACAGGAAGAATGGTCCAAAATTCTCATTGATCGCTATCATACAAGTGTGGAAAGTATGCCCCGTAGCACTACTGCAGTCATTGCAACGAAAAGAAGTCTTATATCTTTAAGGTGGATGATATGGTTGTTTACTCCTCACACTATGGTGTCCGTTGGCTTCTTTCCAAGTAGTACATTCTAAATGATTATAACCTGAATCTTTTGACTATTCTTTTAACGCTTCAAAGGTTTCTTCGCTGAGAAATTTCCTGCGACTCTTTTCTGTCATAAATTCTGCCTATGTTTTGCATTGCTTTATTTGTTGGTTGAATTTAGTGAGGTCTTTATCTATTTATTCTTTCAAGCTTTATCAATCTGCTTTATTAATTTAGCAAACTACTCCCTCTCAATACATTTGGTTTATTTATAGTGTGATATTGCTTGTATTTTTGCTTCTTGTTTTTGGTCTATATGAAGGATAGTTCTTAATGGTCTGCAATCTAAGTGTATGTTAGAGTATGTTTTTCCAGTTTCAACATTTTTTATGATTGTTCTCAATTTGTTAAAAAGCAGTCACTTTCATTTCTTGTTATATTCTTGTTATACCATTGAATATCTGCTTCAGCAAACTCTGTATACTATTCTTCTGTTGTATCTGTGCTTTTATTTTTTTAAACTTTTTTTATGTTTTCAGTTTACTTGTAGAAATCTTCTACTGTTTCATCATCAGCTGTGTAAATAAATGCATAGCAGACTATTATTTTTAATGTTTCTATTTGGCCTACCTGAACGACAAGTTGTCCCTATTCTTTCTGATAAAATGCTGCAGAATAAGACATTTTTTATTTGTTTTTGTCCAATTATTAATTCCACTCCACCAACATTGTTTCCTGAATGCGATTCATCAAGGAAGACCTGGTAATCCTTTCAGCTTTCAGTCAGGGCAGTTCGTCTTCACATAATGCTAGAAAATCAAGTTTTCGATTATCAGTCTCTTTCCGAAAAAAATCTACTTGAAAGTCCTTTAGCCAATAAAAACAGGTAGGAACTTTAAATACTTCGTCTGCATGCTCAATAGAGAAAAAATAGAACAAGCAACGCATTTCAGCTCTTTAGACAAAATTTTTAGTGAAGATAATAAATTAAATATGACAACAGAAACCGATAACAGTATCATCAAACCCAGTAGGGTGGAAATTAAGTAAATAAATTTAATGGAATAAGAGATAATTGTTAGCATTCAAGAATGTGTGAATTAGTACAGCTAAAGTAAACTCTTTATGTACCATAATCACAGTATCCAGTACACCCGTTTAGGATCAGGCATTCGACGATGATAATGCTTTTGACTCTGATCTGTAGCAAACTGTTATATACTTTATAACTAAAGGAAGAACCATAATGCTTCGTTTCGACGATGTAAACTTACATAGGCAAAATGGATACTAGATCCAACATTATTTCAAAGCCGAATGCTTGTAGAAACTACGAAAGTTTCGTAAAGACCAAGAGCTTACGAGAATACAATTCTCATCATCCTCGAGTTGACTTAGCTTTCACTAGTTAAAAATCATGAGCACTGCCCAAACGTCCATATATTCGCCTTTCAGGTCAACTTATGAAAGTTTCGTAGTTTTTACAAACATTCGGCTTTGAAATAATGTTAGATCTGGTATCCACTTCGCCGATGTAATGTTATATACTTGGTCTGTTATTTAACTAGCTTATATCACTTATAATATCAGTTGTAGAGTAGCAAACTGTTCTGTGATTTGTTGTTTATTTTTTATATCTCTTTTTTAATAATTGTAGTAAGCTTTTCTTCAGTGGGTGGGAAAATACATCATCATCATCGTGATAATAATGTCTGTTTAGCTCAGAGGAAGTGGTGATTGCACTCCTCAGCGTTAAACTCCGAAGATAGACTTAAGTTCCAGTCTAGTTTCTGACTGAAGGAACTTTTTCTAAGCCTATGTTCAACCTGTTTCCCAGTTAGTCGATCTCTGACGGAAAGCGGGGGTTTTCTCCTGGAGACTCGGGTTTTTCATCCCATAAACTCAAGAAAATCGACCATAGAACCCACGGTCGATTTTCAGACATTAAAATATTGTGTTAGGGTTAGGACCACGAGATGACAGCACTTGTGAGCCGTCTTCTCTTCACTAGGCAGGCAGCTTAAAGTAGTAATAGCCTTGGGCCAGCTATCTCTGACTGGCTATTAGTGGAGATTGAACTTCCCACTATCTCCATAAGTTAGATAGGGCTAAAATGGCCTCACCTAATCCCTGTACGGGAATAAAAGGTGTTAGCTGATTATTTTTATTAAAAATAATAATAATTTGGGAAAATGTGCAAGTCTAGCTCAGTGGAAGCACTCTTGCACCCTGTTTGCTAGGACGACCAAAGGTAGACTTAAGTTCGAATATAGTCACTGGCTGGAAGAACTTTTTCTAAGCCTTTCTTCGACTGGTTCCCAAGTTAGTCGATCTCTAGCATAGGCAAGTGGGGGTTTTCTCCTGGAGACTTGGCATTTTGTCTTGTAAATCGACTGTAGAACCCACATTATTTCAGATAGTAACATATCCTGTTAGGGTTAGGTACCAAGAGATGGCAGCAGTTGTTTGCCTGTCTCATCATCAGTGCTGCCTATCAGTGATATATATAATTAGAGGTAGACATAGGCCAGCTATCTCTGATTGGCTACTAGTGGAGATTGAACTGCCCATTCAATCTCCAAAAGCTAGATAGGGTATAGAGGCCTTGCCTACTCCCTGTAAGGGAACAAAAGGCATTAACTGATATATTTATTTCTTTATACTGCTGCTACTACTACTACTACTACTACTACTACTACTACTAATAATAATAATAATACACCCTTGAGTCTTTCGTAATAATCAATTTTTAGAACGAGGCAATTGCCTTATTCTTGTAGGAAAATATCTTAGTCTTATACCAAAATATATATTGTTGTGGTTATCAAAAGAAGGACCAACAGTCTTCATTTTGCTTATTTAAATTCAACAGAAATAAATAATGTTATAGATAATCGTTATTTCATACCAAATAAACATGGAATATGTCTAATCAGCTAGATTCGACACTCTTTATGATCTTTTTTTTGGCAGTCCAGTACTGTGGATGCAAACACCATTTCCAGAACATCTTTTTTTTAGAACAATATTTTTAGAACATCTAAATTATGTTTTTCAAATTTTCGGATAGGTTACATTTTTATCATTTAATGAGTTATTTTTTGCTAGATGATGAACCTGAACTAAAATCCTCTTTATAGAAAATGCAATAGAATCCTTTCTTCAACCATTTCTCACGTTAGTTCATCTCTGGCAAGGGGAAATAGTTTTTTTGTCCTCTGGGAAATTTGGGTTTTTAATCTCCGTTATGTTGGGAAAGATTGAGGGAATGAGAAGAAGTGGAAGACCACAAAAGCGTTGGATGGACAACATAAAAGATTTTACCAACTTGAATTTACAATTGCTGAAAGAAAAATCAAGAGACAGAGTGAGATGGAGAGTCCTTGATCAGAATATCATCCCAAGAGTCGAAAATGACTGGAAGACACATAACAACAACAATCCTAAAACTCAAAAAATTGATTAGAGAACTCATACTTTCAGACAATGATATTTAGGTTGTAAGTTTTGGTCCATGAGATGCCTTCAGTGGTCTGCATTCTCTCAGATGCCCATGGAAATAACCCATAGCCTTGGGCTGGTTATCTGTGATGACATACAATGGCGATAGGCTATATTTCAGTCTTTAAATGTTTGTTATGGCTCATCTGCCTTTCCTACTCCCTTTGAAGAATAAAAGGTGTCGGCGAATTTATTCTCTAAATAAATCCTTTAGTGTTTATTTTCTAAAGGTTGTAAACTCAAGGCAATCCTCTTTATAGTAAATGATGCAATAGATTGTATGAAAAAATAAATTCGTTATAATTTTTGTGCTTTTGAGACAGTTACCAAACTTTTAGGCAATTGGTCTTCACCATCCTGATCGCTGGAGGTGTGCATCTCTAGCTACTGGCCATAGAGGAAAGTGCACGAATATAGCACTCGCTTTAGTGGTCTATTGTTCTAAATGCTAAATGATCTGTTCTTGTGTTGAGTCGCAGTACCATCGACAGGGTGAGGCATAGAGGCAGCCTGCCTCAGGGCGCGGCTTCGTGAGGGCGCTCGTTCGGCGCCGTCGCTACACTAACAATTCCTGTTAGCGTAGTAAGTGCGGAAAGAAGTTTTTCCAAGCTTAAACTGATTAAAAATTATTTGCGAACAGCAACGACCCAAGAAAGATTGGTTGGTCTAGCAACTATATTGATAGAGGTGGACATAGCTTATAATTTAAATTGAGAAGAGCTTGTAAAGAGTTTTATTATGCGATATCCCCGTAGAGCAAACATTTAATTAATATTATTATGTAATCGTTTTGCATTAATGTTTCTCTTGTAATAAAGAC
Organism: Typopeltis vanoorti; assembly: GCF_054136105.1. Taxonomy (NCBI): domain Eukaryota; kingdom Metazoa; phylum Arthropoda; class Arachnida; order Uropygi; family Thelyphonidae; genus Typopeltis; species Typopeltis vanoorti. The sequence goes on along the minus strand of NC_143568.1, from coordinate 106,518,137 downwards.
AAAATAGCAATTGGAGATTTTCTTATATTTTTGTCTTATAATCCATCAGGGGCGCGCTATTTATCCGATATTTATCCAGTACTTCAAAAAATAAATAAATAGATAAACAAACGAAAAAAATATAATAAATAAATAAACAAATGAAAAAAATATAATAAATAAATAAACAAATGAAAAAAAATAAAGAAATACAATGAAAAATGAACGAGACGAGACAATTATATTAATTATCTAATCCCGTTTATAACTGTGTTAAAATAACTGTGTTTATAATAATAATAACTGTGTTTATAACTGTGTTTCTTGTTTAAAAACGTGTGCGTTTTCAGTCATTCCTTAACAAGAATGTTTAAAAATATGAAAGGTAGTGCTAACTGTGGTAGCGCTGTTAAATTCACTTTGGCGGAATTGTTAAATTGAGTTACATGGAGGATGTTCAGTTTTACTAGGTTATGCTGTAAGAGATAGTTACGGTTGTAGGGTACTGACTGTTGTATGAAAATATTACGTGAAGTTGTACGAAATGGTAAGTTGGATTAACTGGATGGGTAAAATTTATATGCAGAATTGGCACCATTTAGAGAGTGAGAAGAGCGCCCGTTCCATTAGGCGACTGTCATATATTGTCACTTAGTTTTGCGGTTTGCAAACATTTACTTCTGCGTGTAAGACAGTTATTTAACTGATAATGAATTATCCAATACTGCAACCTCCTTAAAAAGTCGTCATGCTCTTCGCTTCATGACTTATCGTATCTTTTTTAGAGCGAGTCATCTTTAACCAGTATAACCTGTAATATAGTGATTGCAATCTTTTTCAGAGATAAACAACACTAATATTTGACATTGAGTAGTTTTTTTTAAGAGAAGTCCGAAATTACCGCCGTTTTAAAATTTGAAGAAAATTATGTTTCATGACTTCGAAAATAGAGTATGAGAATAAAAAAAAAATAAAAATTATTTCGTAGAAATAATTCGTGCATTGTAGGCTGTTGATCAGTCGATCCATTATGAAGGCATAATATCATAATTCAGTTTACACATTTTTATTCCCACACAGAAAATATTAAAAAATTATAGCACAGTTAGTGCCAGCACACATGCGTGCGTGCGCCCCCTAAACCTGGTTGTTGACCATTGTCTCATCTGAGCTGTGTTTTCTAAAATTCACATAAGTCATCATCTTCCAGACAATCAGCGTTTTTTTTTTTTTTTAAATCATAATTATATTATTTACATTAGTAGTGTTTATGACTGCCTAATAATGGAGATAGTATAAGTTGCATTACTTCAAAAATGTTTGTAAAATTTTATTCAAGACTACTAGTAGTGCTACTACAAGACCCTAGATGTGGGCTGTCTTTTTTATTCACTGTCTGGCATGGCAAAACTATGCCAAACTACGTGATAGGATGGGAAACTCCAGCTGTTGCTCCCCCCTCACACATACACAATCTCCTTATTCTTTACATTGAAATGAATAGCTGGTTTTCCCTTTCAGTCGTTTCCAACCATAGATGACTTTGTAGGCATTGCCCACAAAGTATTCCTGGTGAGATTTTTACAGGGTAGTTCACAATTGCTTCCCCCCCCCCCCAATTTTATCTGGGCTTGGCACCGACATATGGCTGGGATGTATTCATGACTGTAATCCATGCGTGGGGCCAGTTTGTCTGTTCTGGGGAGGTGAAAAAAAAAAACCTACCTCCATATGAGACTGGTTAACTCACCTTTAGTCAAAAGAGACCAGATGAAGGTTCCTCATATCACTGACAGGAATTGAACCCAGCTCTTTCTGACTAAAGGGCTTAGTCTATTACAGAGGCTGTAATGAATAGTTAACAGATTTATTCTTGAAGGATGATATTTTATGATCTGAATGTATTGCAGTTTCTTGTATGTGCAAAAGTTAACATTTTGTTTGTTATATGAATACATAATATTTAAAAATTCTGATATGCTTTGCAAATTGTGATTTTGTGATTAAATTTTAATTTTATCATTTTTAGTCAAAGAAGAGAGGTTTAAGTCTTGAAGAAAAGAGACAACGAATGTTACAGTTATTTTATGAAAAGGTAATAATTTTTGAAAACAGTAAATATCTAAGTTTGAAACCATTCAAAATCTGTAGTCTGGAACTTTAAATATTTTCTGCCAATTCAACACGAGAATTCTATATGCTGTTTTCTCTGTGACCTGTGCCACCACTGATTCATTATTCCTTTTACATCTGTTATATATTTCTCTTGTATTTAACCCTGGCTTTCATTCAGTGCTTTGTTTTTGTTTTTCAGCTATTTTTATTCTCCATTTTTCACAGTGACATCCGAAACATATTTAAGTGATCTGTTGGGATGCGTATAGCTCATTATTATGCTGAAAAATGTTATATGATGGAAGTGTGTTGATACCTAGTAAGTAAACAAAAATTCAAACTTTTTTTCCGAAGTGGAAAAATCCCTAAAGAACTATTTCTCTACATTTCGGATATTGTACACATTCACCTTTACCTGGCAAACTTTGGGTATAATGATGCAGAACTAGAAATCATCTTTAATGCTTCATAAATGTAAGCATCAATTTCTTAGGATAAAATAAATCCTGAGATTAGCTCTGCTGACATATACCTGAATACTAACAATAGCAAGTTCTCAGAACTCTCATATCGGAGGTCTCCACTCTTTGATCAGGTATATTATTTTTAATCTGATCCATAAGTTAAAATTGGTTTGAACACTTTCTTTATAAAACTAATTTAGTGTTTTGACTAATTTCTCTCTTATTCCATATAAATTTATTCAGCTGACTTCCTACCATACCAGCTTTGTTGATTCTGTTATCTGTTTCTGTATTTAATTTATCATCTTCACTAAAAATTATGCCTAAATAGCTGGATGTTTTACTTGTTCTATAAGTTCTCCATTCAGAGTGCAGTTGATATTTTTAATGTTTCTGCCTACTTTCATTGTCTTTTTGTTGCTGACTTTCAAAGCAGATTTATCACAACAGTTATTCAATTTAGTCAGGGAATCTTCCAGACTTGTACTGGATTTATCGAGAAGTATAACATCATCTGCATAAAGTAAAGAGCTAAGATTAACTTTGCCAATTTTGATATCAGATTTGGTCCCACTTTCCTTCATAATGTGATCCATATAGACAATGAATAACAGTGGAGATAATGTGCACCCTAGTTGTACACTGATTTTACTGCAAACTATCTTCCTGTACCTCCTTCAATTCTAACTGCTGACTTACAGCTTAAATAGAGACTATGTATTTCTTGATATAATGTCCCACTTATACCATATAATTGTAGCTTTTTGAAGAGCTTTCCTCTTGGCACCTTGTCATATTACCTTTTCCAGATCAATAAAATTCAAATACAAATCCTTGTTATATTCCCAAAATTTCTCAATTATTTGTCTTTAAGTGAAAATCTGATCCTGTACTTCAAAATCTTACACTTGGCAACACTGAACTGGTAACTCCACTCGTTTTTTCATTCCCATAGTCTATTCAGATTTCTTGTAAAGCCACATCTGCACTACTCCTAACAGTTCTCCTCAACTCAAACAGCTGCATATCTCGATTTCAGGTTGTTCCAGTATCATTCACATATGTTTAATCAGTGATGATCCCAAAAGATATCCTTGTGGCAGCTACTATAGTGTTTGACAGTCAGTTGTCCCAGAAAATAATACTGCTCTCTGATACACAAGTTTTCATGTGGCAGTCTTTCAGAGGCTGTTGAAAATCTGAATATATCACTGCATACGAGTCTCCTTTATCCAAGCATTAGTCACATTGTTGTAGCATATAATCTGATTAGTAAAACATAGCTTCCCTATTCACAAACTCACTGGCCATCATAGGTAACAATGCTATTATCAATCCAATTCTGTATTCTAGCCTTCGTCAACTTTCCAACATGTTAACAACAGTTCCAGCCACACATACAGATTGTCTTGTAATTCAAAGCTTTGGGCTTCAAATTCCAGGCCAAGAAATGAGAAAGCATAATCTGTGTATTGAGACTTAATGGAGTGAAACAGCACTGAGAAAGGATTAAAAATATAATTTAATTCTGCCTATATTTTCAATATTTCTCAGTCATTGAGACATCATCAGGGAGTACAATATAAGACCTAACACACACACACACACACACACACACACACACACACACACACACACACACACACACACACACACACACACACACAGAGGCAACACAAAACCAAGTGAAATGTAGACGAAAGACTAATCCTAACTAGGTGGGATGTCCTTTGTTGGCAGCTTAGAATGTAAACTGAGATCTCGAAATATTAGTGGTTCCCAAAGTTGCACAGATTGGATTTAAAGAAGTGATCTTTGAGTCAGTTGATATTTGGTAGATATGACAACATATGCTAATAATTTCGATGCACTAGCTGAAACCATTGGGAATGCTGAAAATATTTATTTTCTTCAATGTTTTAGCCAAATACCTAAAAAAAACATTAAGGTTATAGTGTCTTTGATATACTGCAAAATTTTCTAGAAGTAGACATTTGTTTACTTTGTTTTTGTGTGATTTTATTGTAATTCTATTCGTAATATACTAAACTGCCAATATTACTAACGGTGCTATATTAAGCACCGCTTTTTTTTTTTTTTCTCCATGCATATCTGTGAGTGTAGACAAACCCTATTTTTGTACAGTATTTATTTCCTCATTTATTTAAGTTTTTTTTTAATTATGCCATAAATATAAAGCATTTCAATTAAAGTAGAATGCTGGTTAATGTTTGCTATGTAAAGCAACTTGTAATATTTTATATAATATAGAGTGTTCCATTAATTTTTCACACTAAGGATATTCTTTGAAAGAAAATCCTTAGTGTGAAAAATTAATAGAATATAGAATGGCATTTTAATGGCACTTTCCATTTCTGTGGTTTAAATTATTTTGAATTTTGTAATACTAACTTATAGCTTCTCCAATTTCTTTATTATAATAAGTGGTTTTTCTTACAGAAAGATGTCTTTCAGCTGAAAGAACTTGAAAAAATAGCCCCCAAAGAAAAAGGCATAGTTTCTCAATCTGTAAAAGATGTAGTGCAATCTCTTGTTGATGATGCACTTGTGGACAGTGAAAAAATTGGCACCTCAATATATTTTTGGGCATTCTCAAGTAAATCTCTGAATATTGTAAGTATTTTAGTTCTTTTTGTTTAATATAAGATTGTTGAGAAAGATTCATACTTAACAAATTAAAAACTTGATTTGTTAAAATCTTGCTAACTACACTCCTACTCTGGAAGTAGGAATGTGGTTAGCAAGGAACAGGAGTGGATGTATGGGATGTGTTGTCAGTCTTTGAGTGTTTTGTCAATCAGTACGTTCAAGAGAAGTATGATAGATATTGTGAGTGTTATATTGAGTCTTCAGACTGCAGTGGAGATTCCTATGTCATAATAATAAACTATTCCTGTGGTACATATGAATTCACTGTTGCAAGAGTTGACTAACTCCTAATATTAGAGATTATTATCATTATCCCAAGACCCCATGGAGTCAAAGACATCTAGGAGGTCCTTCTGTCATACACACAGCTCATCATACTGCACCTTAAACACAAATTCTCTGAAGACTCCACACTCTCAGGCAAGGCATTCTAATCATTCACAACTTTGCATGCAAGAAACCTTCTTCTTACTCATCTGCTCACATCCTAATTATACAGCTAACAGGGATGACCTCTGATTCTCCCCTCATCTTCTACCGTTTTCTGTAAACCTCTCCAACATTGATCCTATAACAACCCCTTACTAACTTGTAGGTCTCTATCATATTACCCCTCTTCAATGTTCCCTCTAAGCTGTGTGCATGAGTACGCGCACATGTTTTACAACTAGCGCACAAAGCAAAAAATATGCGCACACTAGATTTTCGAGATGAAATAAAAATTTATTAATTAAAGAAGTTCCACCTAAACATTAACCTATAAATTCTTTAAAAAATACGGTAACTCTGCAACGCTCAAACCTATAACCTCGCATTTTTTATTACATTCTCGAAGTTGCACAAAACTTATAAATTATTAACAGTAAACCCTATTTGAGGCTAGCGATTTGATGCCAAAGTGAAATCGGGTGTGACTTAAATGTGTAATTTTTAAGTAGCATATAGAATGGTGCGTGGTTTGTTTACATCTCAGCCCTGACTCATGGAAAATTCCCAAACGTGATTGACCGATCAAATTAGTTCTAGATCATGACGAATTAAAACAATGGTTTCATAATTTTAATAAAAATAATTAAATACTTTTAAAGACTTAAATTAGAGTACAATTAAAAATATTATAGCGTTTCACTACGTGTGTAGAGGCTTGAGTGCTGTGAGGACATCATGTTGGAGGCTTAATGGATTTTTTACAACACTCAAAAAGAATTAAAATAGAATTTAATACTTCCTATATTTCGTCCTAGTCACTAGGACATCTACGGGGATTACAAAAACAATTAATGTAACATATACACAAATAACAAACAATACTAAGCCCAACCACGTGGGTGACACTAAAGTCCTATCTAGGTAGAGCGCCCTCTAAGGGCAGTAGTAGGTGGCCTGGAATGTAAGGTGGGAACTCTGGTGATGAGTGTTTCCCAAATCTTCGAAAGCTTAATGCAACCGTATTTATTGAGATTTGGTTGGTTTTTGAGAGCTGCTGCTGCTGCTTCTAAGAAAAGTCTCTCTTTCTTGAATTTGCTGTGGTGGAGCATGGTGGTTTTCTTCCATGATACCCTGTGGGTGGTGTCCAAAACATGGTCAGCCAAGCCTGAATGGCCATAGTTGTGTTTGAAGATGTACGACTTGTGTTCCTCTAGACGGATGGATGCTGATCTGCCTGTCTGTTCAAAGTACGCCAGCTTACAGGAACAGGGTACTTTGTAAACTCCAGGCAGAGAGAGAGGAGGGAGCTGATCTTTCGTAGAACGGATAAGGGTAGCAAGTTTGTGGTGGGGCTTATATGCTGTGTGTAGGTTGTACTTTTTTAGTATCTTGGCTATTTTTTCGGATGTGCCACGGATGTAGGGTATGGTGATAGCATTTTTAAAATCTTGTTGACGAGAAGGACAGGGAATGGGGGAGGAGTTGATTATTTTTTTGATACTGTGATCACTGTAGCCATTGGAGAGGAAAGTGTTGTGTATGTGGTTAAGCTCCGTAGTGAGGGCGGTTCCACTGGAACAAAGATTGTGGGCTCTCTTGGTAAGGGTTTTAATAATGCCATATTGTTGAGAGGGGTGGTGGTGGGAGTGTTTGTGAATGTATCTGCCTGTGTGTGTGGGTTTTCTGTATATGGTGAAGGTAAGTGTATCATTAGGCAGGCGTGTGACTAAGGTGTCTAGGAAGGGTAAACAATTGTTCTTTTCCTTTTCCATAGTGAACTGGATTCTTGGATGTAGACTATTGAGATGACTGAGGAAGGAGTCTAACGTGTCTGGGCTATGAGGCCAAATAAAGAACACATCATCTACATATCTTAGCCAGATAGGTTTGAGTGGGGCTGAGTCTATGGCTCGTTTTTTGAAATCTTCCATATAGAAATTGGCAAGGGGGGGTGTGAGAGGGGGGAACCCATGGCAGTTCCCTCTATCTGCTTGTAGATTTTGTTGTTCCAAGAGAAATACCCAGTGTTAATGGCAAAGGAAAAGAGATCTAAGATGTCAGAGGGAAAAACGTTTTCTAAGAGAGATAAGGTGTCAATTAAGGGAATATTGGTAAACAAAGAGGAGATATCAAAGCTTACCAATATGTCTGTCTTATTCAAGGTTAAATTTTCTGTGAGGGCTTTAAAGTGGGTCGAGTTTTTTATATAGGAAGGGGACCTTCCAGTGAGGGGGATCAGAGAGTTGGCCAGCTGTTTAGATAGTCTATAGCAAGGTGCATTGGTAGCATCTACTATAGGCCTGAGTGGGGCTACAGCGATCACAGTATCAAAAAAATAATCAACTCCTCCCCCATTCCCTGTCCTTCTCGTCAACAAGATTTTAAAAATGCCATCACCATACCCTACACCCGTGGCACATCCGAAAAAATAGCCAAGATACTAAAAAAGTACAACCTACACACAGCATATAAGCCCCACCACAAACTTGCTACCCTTATCCGTTCTACGAAAGATCAGCTCCCTCCTCTCTCTCTGCCTGGAGTTTACAAAGTACCCTGTTCCTGTAAGCTGGCGTACTTTGGACAGACAGGCAGATCAGCATCCATCCGTCTAGAGGAACACAAGTCGTACATCTTCAAACACAACTATGGCCATTCAGACTTGGCTGACCGTGTTTTGGACACCACCCACAGGGTATCATGGAAGAAAACCACCATGCTCCACCACAGCAAATTCAAGAAAGAGAGACTTTTCTTAGAAGCAGCAGCAGCAGCTCTCAAAAACCAACCAAATCTCAATAAATACGGTTGCATTAAGCTTTCGAAGATTTGGGAAACACTCATCACCAGAGTTCCCACCTTACATTCCAGACCACCTACTACAGTCCTTAGAGGGCGCTCTACCTAGATAGGACTTTAGTGTCACCCACGTGGTTGGGCTTAGTATTGTTTGTTATTTGTGTATATGTTACATTAATTGTTTTTGTAATCCCCGTAGATGTCCTAGTGACTAGGACGAAATATAGGAAGTATTAAATTCTATTTTAATTCTTTTTGAGTGTTGTAAAAAAATCCATTAAGCCTCCAACATGATATAGTGTTTCAAAATTCTCTAATTTTTAAAAGGAATTTTAAAATAGTAGACTAAATAATAACATTCGTGTGCACGTGTTGAGATACAACCAAGTTAATTAAATCTAGCCTCTAGGCATATCTTTTAGCTCTTGTGTTGCCCTTGGCAATGTTTAGTGTTGGTCCAGCTTTTGCCTTGCCAAGTTATTCAGTGAATAGTGTACATTTGTAAATTTATAAAAACAATAAAAAACATTCTTCAAATAACAAAATTGCAAAAAACTGATGCACCATGTCAAATTCAAAGGAAGCAAAAGGTGTGAAGTGAAAACAAACTGCTAGCTGCTTTAAAAGTGAATGGCTGGATGAAATAGTGAAAACTGCTATGCCAAAAGCTCATGAGTTGATAAGCTGCGTGAAATATTTATGTATGATGCTACAACTGGTGTTGTTTGTATTTATTGTCGTGATGCAAAGGTTGCTGGTGATTTTGCTAATGGGAAGAAGTTTGATGTCACTTGGAAGTTGGACTTTTTGAAACGCCATTTGACAAGTAAAATACATCTGGATGGTGTACACAAACTTAGGCAACAAAATTATTCATTGTCAGCTACAGGAGTACTGCCTATGCTACGTGAAAGTTCAGATGACCGAGAGAGAAAATGATCAAACCCAGAGCAGATTAAAGTTCTTATTGACAGTGTCTTATTAGTTGTTAAGATGAATAACTCTTTACTTTCAGTTCAACATATTAATGAACATATGGAAAAGTATGTTCAACTCCCAGACAGCTGGTGAAGCAAAAATTATGCGTTTGAATTTCTGGAAACAATCAATTTAATTGTTGAAAATGACATGTTTGAGCAAATTGCATCTGCAAATTTCCATACCTTGATGAAAGCACTGATATAATTGTTAACAAATGTCTCATTCTCTATTTTAAGTTTAGACCTAAAGATTGTAATGAATATAAAACATATTTTGGCGGAATAATTCAGTTGCAGGCATGTGATGCCTCCTCCATTGTGTTAGCTATTAAACAATTTTATCAAGAAAAGAAACTTTATCTCCAAAAATAGTGATGTTTACCTCTCATGGAGCCGCAGTGATGCTGGACAAAGTTAATGGTGTTGCTGCAAAACTTAAATTAGAAGTTCTACATCTTGTCCAGCAACACTGTGTAGCTCACCGTGAGGATTTTGGGATCTGTGATACATGGAAGGAAATTAAACTAATCAGAGATATTGATACATTAATGAGAACAGTGTACACACTCTTTTCTTGTTCCACAGTGAAAAGACATGAATTTAAAGAAATTGTCAAGGCATCTGAAAATGAAGCTATTGCCTTCAGACCACTCAGTGAAGTGCGGTGGCTATCCAGACATTTTATATTACAGGCAATAATAAGAAACTATGAGGGACTGATCACATATTTTGAAAAAGACAAATCAAATCCTGTGGTTAATTATTGTCACAATAAATTAACTAACGTGACATTCAAAGTAGCTGTTAATGTTTTAAGTGATGTTTTTGAAGAAATGGCTTCCCTGTGCAAAATCTTACAAAGGAGTAACCTTACACCACTAGACAGTCATCATTTTGCCAGAGGGAAGATTAACAAAATCAGGAATCAGTATTTAGAAGGTGACGCTTGCTGGAGTGACAGAGTAAATGCTTTACTTAAACAATAAGAGACTGAACCAGTAGATACTAGGCCCCTGTTAAATTTTATAAATTGTTTATGTGTACATTTAGAGGACAGATTCCCTGAGAATGAGATAAAAGAATGGTCAATGTTTGATATCTCCTCTATTTCACATTGTGATTTCTCATTTGGTAGTGAACATGTTAATGCCCTTTGTCATAAATATCATGATTTTCTGGATGATACTAGAGAAATAATTAGTCAGTTTCATGATTTCAGATTTTCTGTACAAGAAAAAATTAAATGTAAAATGATATCAAATTTTACACAAATGGTTGTATTTGCTCTTCAAAATAAGCAGTTTTGTGATTTGGCAAAGTTGATGGATATTGGAGGAACCTTCCTTGGATCTAGTGCAGACTGTGAGCGAGGTTTTAGTCTAATGAATCAAATAAAAAACCAACTTAGAAACCGTTTAGGAGAATGTCATTTGGATATGCTAATGAGAGTGAAAAGTTACCAATTATATGGAAATTCAATTCATTTAGATAGTGTGTATAAACAGTGGGTGAATGCCAAAGACAGAAGAGAGAAAAAATAAAGAGATAGAAGCTAGAACTAAACAAGATGAGAATTAGTAACGGACTTATTATGAATGTTTAACAAGGTGAGAATTAGTAATGGGAATATTTTATTATGTATGTTTAGAGTTATTTGCAAAGTTAGAAAATTTAATTAAAGGCAATCAGTCACCAGTGTTATCTTTTTTTTTTTTACTTTATTTCTTACTTCTAATCAGATCAATATTAAATACATATAAAATATTTATGTCAGCTCTATGATTGATGTCACACAACTTACTTGGGGATGGTAATGGTACACACACTTAGAATCCTATCTAGTACAGTCTGTATTGTGTTGCCCTCACAAGCATGAAGTCCCCGGATTGAGTCCTGCCCAATGCTTGTGAATCGTGATTTCCGACTGTTTACTGGGAAGGCTACTGCCATGTGTGGGAACACGGTGGGGAGTTGGGGTGACCTGGCTGATGTCCCATTGACACCAGAAGGTAAAGAGTGAACTAAAATCTTTTTAACTTTTTTGCTTAAATGATCAGTATGGTGACACGTATGGGTGTGCACATACTTTTCAAAAGCAGGCAAATTTTGCACACACTCACAGCAAAAAATTAGAGGGAACATTGCCCCTCTTCCTCCCCTATCCACTAGACTGTAAATTTCATCTTCTAAGCCTTTCCTCATATTCGACATTCCAGAGATCAGAAATTCTCATCATCATCATCAAATTCCTGCTATGTACCCTCAAGAGGTATACAGGATATGACAGTACTACATGAAAAAATTACATCATTACTAACTTCCTATCTACAATTTTCCTCCAAATCAGTCTGTTACTTGTCAAGACTCCAACATTATCAGATCTTATATTTCTATCGTCTAAGGCACTTTGTACCATATCAATCCACCTATATCTTGGTCTTACTCTGGGTCGTTTTCCTGCCAACCTGGCAGAGAACACTTGTTTTGCTAATCTTTCCTCTCCCATTCTATTTAAGTGACCATACCACCTGAGATTAGCTCTGCTAATGCATTCCTGGATGCTGACAATGTCAAGTTCTTTCCTAATATCCTCATTTTTAATATGATATTGCCATTGATGCCATCTGTTCATGCCTCTAATCTTTCCCAGGACTCTCATATCTGCGGTCTCTAGTCTTTGGTCAAGTGTTTTATTTCTGAACCAGCTCTCAGATCCATAAGTTAAAACTGGTTTGAACAGTGTCTTGTATACAGCTAATTTAGTGTTCAGACTAATTTCTCTCTTATTCCATATGAATTTATTCAGTTGACTTCCCACCATACCAGCTTTGCTGATTCTGTTGTCTATTTCTATATTTAATTTACCATCTTCAGTAAAAATCGTGCCTAAGTAGCTGAAATGTTTTACTTGTTCCACAGGTTCTCCATTCACAACACAGTTGACATTTTCAATGATTCTGCCTATTTTCATTGTCTTTGTCTTTTTATTGCTGACCTTCATACCATATCTATTACAACAGCTATTCAATTTAGTCAGAGAATCTTGCAGACTTGTAGCAGATTTATTTAGAAGTATAACATCATCCGCATAAAGCAAAGAGCTGAAATTAACATCTCCAATTTTGATATCAGGTTTAATACCACTTTCCTTCATAATGTGATCCATATAGATAATGAATAACAGAGGGGATAATGTACATCCTTGTCTCACACCAGATTTAACATTAAACCATCTTCCTGTACTTCCTTCAATTCTAACTGCTGACTCACAACTCAAATAAAGACTAAGTATTGCTTGATATAATGCCCCATTGACACCATATAACTGCAGCGTATTGAATAGCTTCTCTCTTGGCACCTTGTCATATGCCTTTTCCAAATCGACAAAACTTAAATACAGATCTTTGTTATATTCCCATGCTTTCTCGACTATTTGTCGTAAAGTGAAGATCTGATCCTGATAGCCTCTATTTGACCTGAATCCAGCTTGTTCTTCACCAAGTTTTTCTTCCACAATTCTTCTCAACCGTTTCTCAAGTATACTGGCATAGATCTTGCCAGGAACACTCAGTAGGGAAATACCTCTGTAATTCTCACATTCAGTTTTATTTCCCTTTTTATATATGGGTACTATGAGAGCTCTACTCCAATCATCGGGAATTCGTCCCTCTGTCCAGGCTTTCTGAACTATGCAGTGCAGCCACTGTAAGACTTTTATACCACCATACTTCAGCATTTCTGGTCGAATATCATCTACTCCTGCTGCCTTTCCACATTTCAAGCCTTTGATGACTTTTTCTACTTCAAGTATGGATATGTATTCCTGACTGCATGCCTGGTCAGTGTTTTTTATCACTGTGCTGTCATCACTGCTTGTTTCATTTAGCAGTTTTTCAAAGTAATTACTCCATACTTCAAGGAGATCTTTTTCTCCTGTTTTCATGTCACCTTTATCATCTCTAACTCCTTTTACAGCAATCTTTTCTCCATTCCTAAGCTTCTTCAACAACCTCCAGAATATTTTGCCACCTTCTTGATATTTATTTTCTATATTCTTGCCAAAGTCCTCCCATGACTTTTATTTAGCTAGTTTTACACACTGTTTAGCTTTCTTACATTTGTCTCTGTATTCTGTAAGAGTAAAAGCTGACTTATTTGACAGGAACTTTTGATATGCTTTCTTCTTTTCCTTCACTGCCTCTTTAACTTCCTGTGTCCACCAGGGAGTTCTGATTTTTTTATCCTTGCACACAACCTCACCACATGCCTCTCTGGCAGAATCAATCAATGTTTTCTTCAGAGTTTGCCACTGAATCTCCAAGGTTTGATTCCTGTTCTCAAACTCTTTCATTTTCTTTTCAATAATCTTTGTGTATTTTAGTCTACAGTTCACATCTGAGAGCTGCTCAACTTTTATTCGTTTTAAAACTTTCTTACATGTTATTTTTTTCAATATGAAATTCAATTTTATCCTGCTCAAGACTAAATAGTGATCACTTCCAATTTCAAATCCTCTGTACACTCTGGTATCCTGCACCAGGGAGAAGACATCACTATCAACAATAACATAGTCAATGAGACTTTTCTTTTTCCTTGCCTCTTCTCTCCATGTGAATTTATGCACATTTTTATGTTGGAACATGGTGTTAGTAATAACCAGTCCATGTCCTGAGCAGAAATCCAACAGATATTTGCCATTATTATTAGCTTTGCTCTTTTCTCCAAATTTTCCCAAAATATTTTTGTATGTCTCGCAATCATTTCCTACTCTGCTATTTAGATCCCCAACAAGGACCAACTTTTCATTTTTCATTGTGTCAGTTGCTTTTTCTAAAGCCTGAAAAAATTCCTCCACTTCTACCTTAGTAGAACCTTCTGTGGGACCATAGGCACAAATAAGTCTCATTGTCCAATTCCCCATTCTCATATTTGCCCACATTACTCTACTTGAGACTGACTGCCATTCAAGAAGATTAGCCTCGTATTTTGTGTTGAATACTATGGCTACTCCTTCTTTTCCTTGATTGTCATTGCCTGAATATAACATTTTGTATTTATTGCTTAGAAAGATCTCACCAGTTTTGGTCTTTTTTGTTTCAGTCACCCCTATTATGTCGATCTGGTACTTATCTAATTCCTCAGCTAGCTCCATTTCTTTGCCATTCAGGCTTCTTACGTTGATTGTACCGATCTTTAACTCTGGTGATGTTGAGTTGGGGTTTGTTTTCAGATTTGTTCCAGTAGCTGACTTTTCGCTGTTCGCCCTGGTTCCCTGGTTTAACCGGGTGACGCCCCAGCCGGCATGAAATTTTGTCATGTTGTACCATCATGTTTTATTTTGGTTTAACCAATAAGAATACAATTTGGTCGGCTAAATCCCAAATTGCCAGCCCATCCTCGTTTCTTCAGTATCAAAGTAGATACCCAACAGGATGCACCACGAGAAGGTGAGGATTGGACATTAGTTTAGAAGCCCTGGTCGGTTCTCCGCATTCCTTTAAAGGCTATGTGGAGGTCTCTTCTCAGTTATACAGCTTTGACCCTTAAGCACCCCCAGAAATCAGAAATTCTACCTTACTCAATTGTCTCTGACCCCTTTCCAACATCTCTTCATCCTTTTGAAAAACAAGTGACCAAATCTGTGCATGCACAGTAGGCCATGTGTGGCCAAATCAAAGCCTTATACAATGGAACAAGAATTTGCTGAATTCTACAAGTTGGTGTTCTCTGCATCATTCCCAGAATTCTTTGTGTTGTCCTCACAATTTTGGCAATGTTTCCCCTAAATCTTAGATCCTTATCCAGTATCACCGCAAGATCTCTTATTTCCACCACCTTCAACAATATATCCCACCAAACATAAATTCTACATCCCATGTTTGTTTCCCAAATTTTAAAACCTTACATTTTGCAACATTGAACTCTCATCCCCATTCTCGTACCCATTCACTCAATTTATTCAAGTCTTGTAAGGCCACAACATCTTCTCTACTCTTCATAGTTCGTCCCAACTTTGCATCATCTGCAAATAACTGAACATCCCCATCCAAATCTTCACCAATATCATTAACATACAGTTAATGATAACATACAGATTAAACAGCAATGGCCCTAAAACAGACCCCTGAGGCACACTACTAGTGATTTTCCTTCTTCTAGGATATTGCTCCCCATACACATCTTGCTTACACCTATCAGATAGCCAGTCTGCAATCAAATGCACTAATCTAGTATCCAACCCATCCACTCTAGTTTGACTATCAACTTATCATGCAGTAATCTATCAAAAGCCTTTGCAAAATCCAAGTATATTACTGTGTATCCTTCTCCTCTGTCCAAGGAAGCCATCACCTTATTGTAATAAGTAAGTAAGTAGATTACTAAAACATGACCTCCCTTTAGCAAATCCATGCTGTCCATTAAAGATAATAATATTGTTGTGAACCCAATTCTGGATCCTGATTCTCACTAGCTTCTCCAACAACTTAACCACAACACCTGACACACAGATAGGCCTATAGTTGGATGCTTGAGTTCTATCACCTGCCTTATGAAGCAGCACAATCTTGCCCTCCTTCCACTCCTTTGTTACTTGACCCAGTTAGGTATGTACAGTTATCTTCACTATATCTATTGCAGCAGTTGTCCTTATACCATTTTTTCTCCAATCAATGTCGCCCTTCCATAATCATTTTTTTTTTGCTGGCTGCATGTCGAAAAAAATTCCCCAGGGCTCTTTTTGGCTCCATTAGCTAATTGCTGCTCATACTTCACTTTTGCTACCCTTACCAATCAAGTCGCCCTCTTTGGCTGGTCTTTGTAATCCTCATGTAATTGGTTATTACCACTTCTCTTATGCTGCCTTCATAATGCCTTTTTTTTCCTCTGTATCGCATGCTTAATCTCTTCATTCATCCATTTCACACCTACCTTATTTAACCTTCTGACCCTTGGAATGTTGACATTGCTTCTACTAGATAGTTCTTGAATATCCTCCAAGCTGCATTGATCTCTTTTCCAGATAACTTCTCATTCCACGCTACGCCTGCAAGCTGTCTCCTGAGCTCTTCATAATCACCAGCCTTGTAGTTCCACATATACCCTTTTCTCACAGAGGTCCTCACTGGCAACCGCCCAGGTAATCACTTCATGGTCACTCTCACCAACTGGATGGTATTTGACACCTTATTTATAATTACTGATGAGATGAATTATAATTACTGATGAGATGATCAAATCAAAGACCCTCAATCCTCGTGTGCCCTCTGTTACATACTGTCTGAGGTAGTTGCCCCTCAAAAAACTCGAGCAACTCATTTTCTTTACTTCCAATAAAGAAAATGAGTTGCTATCTCATCATCCCAGTCTATATTGCCATAATTAAAATATCGCCCATAATGATCACCCTTTTCTTATTTACTTGACTTATTTGATTATACATTTCATAGTCACTACCATCCACATTACCAGGTCTATAACAACATCCAACTAAGTATTTCATTCTATTCACCTCTATTTCACACCATTCTGTCTCAAAACCACTGGCACTATTTGCCTTGTTTCTATTCATTTGCCTTGTTTCTTATACTTCTAGCATTTGTATACAAACACAGCAGCTTATTCCTGGATCTATAGCTAGTTCCTCTGATACCACTTCTCCATGCTTAAACTTAAGCCATTTCTTTTTCTCCTTATTCATCTTAGAACCTTCTTCAAATCCAACTGTTTTCCCTTGATCCCAGGTCATCCCCTTCTTGTCTACATATGCATTCACATCCTCTTGGAGTATCTACCTTTCTCATGTTGTGTTACTCTCCATCCTGAGCCTCCCCATTTCCCTGTCTGTCTTGCACACATGTTCTCTCATTCTCTATACCAGTGGTTCTCATTCTTTTTCCCTTTTAAACCCATTTTTATAAATTGTACCCCTTGTTTTTAAATACTAACATTGTTCCATAACTGACGTTTTGCATTTTGTTTACTTTACTTGTTTTTCCGAGAGCCTGTGTAGCTCAGTGGATGTGGCGTTTGCCAACCACGGCGCTTGGCCGCACGAAGGAAGACTTGGTATCGAGTCTAGTCGGCGACTAGAGGAAATTTTTCTAAGTCTTTTTTCGACCGGTTCCCGAGTTAGTCGATCTCTGGCACGGGCAAGCAGGTTTTTCCTCCCGGAAACTCGGGTTTTTCGTCCTGTAAACTCAAGAAAATCGACCGTAGAACCCACATTATTTCAGACATTAAATATATTGTGTTAGGGCTAGGGACCACGAGATGGCGGCACATTTGAGCCGTCTCTCTTCACTGAGTACCGCTTAATTAGTGATAGCCTTGGGCCATCTGTCTCTGATTGGGTACCAGTGGAGATTGAACTGCCCACTCAGTCTCCAAAAGTTAGATAGGGCTAAATGGCCTCGCCTACTCCCGTATACGGGAATAAAAGGCGTTAGCTGATTTTTTTTTTTTTACTTGTTTTTCCGCCATTACTGATTATTTTTTGTGTACCCCTGAATGGTCCAGCACGTATCCCCGGGGTACACATACCACCGGTTGGGAACCAATGCTCTATACTCATGTCACTCACTTTTTCATTCATAACCACCTCTTCAATCTCTCCTGTCTCACTCTCCCATTCTTCCACATCGCTTCCCACTTGATCAGATTCATTCTCTTCACTTACTTCTGTACCTTCCAGTAGCAGTCTCTCCAAGCGACTCACACCAAAACCACTCAAATGCAGTCCATCGCTCCTATACAGTTCATTTGTCCTTCAAACTCATTCCACACATTAACAAACTGCACTCTTTTTTCACACATTTCTGTTAGCATATCATTCATAATCCTTGCTATCTGTCTCATCTGTCATACCTGGTTAACACACTTACCATCTTTCCTATCATAATATTCTCTTTTATCTGTCTCACAAACTCTTGATATCCAATCTGATGTGTTCTTTGTTCGCAGTCAAGTCATTTGTTCCTATTACAGCTACCATCTCTTTTGCTCACTTCTCATATCTAATGCCTCAAGGGTCTTTCAACTGAGAGTTAGTCTCATGAAGTAGTGGAATTCTCCCCCCCCTCCCCAAAAAAAAAACATCATTTGCTAGAGAACAGACATTACCTCTTAGCTTATACATGAAAAGATTGAGATTCAGTCTTATTTAACCTTGGAAGATGCAAAAGCCATTACAGCTATCATCTAAGCTAAGAGATAATGTCTGTTCTCTAGCAAATGATCTGTTTTTTTGGAGGGGAGGGGGAGAATTCCACTTCTTCATGAACCTCTAACTCTCAGTCGAAAGACCCTTGTAAAGATTCTTTTGTTTCTAGAGGATTTATACATAATCTTTCTATCTGAATACCAGATATCATATTTTCCTTGCCATGGAGGTGTTCATCAGAGAGAACAAAGAAAAGTAAAATACTGCAAATGATAATTTGTTCTAAATTATCTGCATGCATCATATGACAGTGCACGAGATCAAAAAAAAAGTGGCAGTTATTAGTGTCTCCCTTCTGTCCAAAAAGCAAGACCCATTGCACACACATCATATTTGCATTAATACTGTTCTTTATCATTTGAAATATTTAACAAAATTGTGGGAAGTTTATAATAGTCATAAGATAAATGGTTCAGATATTTAAAAACACTTCTAATAAAAATATATTTATTACATTAACTTTAAAAAACAACAACAACATTGATATGTGTAGCAGTCACTTATGATACATAACACATCTGGCAAAAAACATGATAGTTTGGAATGCGATCTGGCAGGTTTGAGTGACAGCATTTGTCACTCATACATATTTTAAGTTACATATACAATATGTATAATACTTTGAATAACAAAAGGTGTGATATGTTTAACTATTAGTGACTCTTTTCAGCTAATTTAGTTACTATAACTAATCCTTTGTTTTAAACTTTTCTTGCTTTTGTACTATGATTATTTTGCATTGTGGAAAAAAAAAAACTTATATTTTAAGTTTAAGTTTTTAAAATTATGCATAGAACTTTTCTAGTTGTGTCAAATATGAAAATTTAATATTTTCTAAAATGTTCAGTATTGTTAAGTTCTGTATTGCTGTACACTCACAGAAATTATAATGAAAAGTGGAGAGCATGTTTTTTTATCAATCAGTTAATTTAACTTTGAAAGCTTTTACAATTTGATAGGATAAGAAGAGGAGCAATTGTTATTACTGATATAAATTTTCATTTTGTGTTTCTGTTTTATTTCTGTAGCGTAAGACAAAGATTGAAGAGTTGAAGTCCCAATTGCAGGAAGCTAGAAAAAAATTAAAAAGTGTTGAAGAATTGGTTAAGAAAGCTGAATTTGGAAGAGAAGATTCGGTACATATCATGTATTGGTTTGAAATATTATAAATATAAATATCAGATTGGTACGTCTTTTTCTTTTTTTTTTTTTGTAATGATTTCATTAGGGATATCTAGAAATGATTGAAGGTTGGCACACTTCCTTATTTTTTCTAACACTGATTCCCCCCCTTTTTTTTTCTCACCTCTTGTGCAGTTGGAAGAATTATGACATTTAAAAAAATGTGTTTGAATCCCATCTTATAGGATATGAAGAACTTAGGCTTGTCATCTGCAATGAATCTTGTGAACATATCCTCCATTAGCCTCTTGTTTCTTCTTTTGGCAGCTATAATTTCATATCTGTAAGTTCTTTTATGTTATCCATCCAAATCTTTCATTGTTCCTTTCCTTCTCGTACCCTTAACCTTCCTTCCCCAACCCCCTCCACCAGTGATCCATCTGTTTACATAATATGTCAAAAATAACTTCCTCCTAATGTCTATTTAATATTTAGTGCCTCCAAAGAGTTTTTTTGTTGTAATGTTTTCTAAAATGCCTTCTTGGTAGTTATTCTTGCTGTCTTTGGCCTAATGGTCTCTTCCACTTCTTTAATTCAAATAAATTAATTTGCTGTTAGGTTTTCCAGTGGAAAGACAATTGCTTAATGGTAACATATCTCCATTACTCGCATCACAATCTGCAGTCGTTTTAAATTCTGTTATTCTTTCTATAATCCATCTCATGTATCTGGTCTCTGCTGTCTCTCCTAAATCCTCTCTTTTTTGACACTTCTCTATTCACATGTGGTTCCTATCTTTCATGGATTACTCCACAACTGACTTGAACATAAAATTAATGTGATAATATTATACTAAGGATCCAACTGGATTTTAATTCTTATTTTCAATTGTTGGGCTGCTATTGAGTGTGCTGATACAGGTTACGTGCTTTGCTGTTCATGTCGGTTTGCATTATCTAGGCATACACTAGTGAACAAATTAATCCAAACACTTGTATTTTAAAGAAAATTTTAAATTTTGCACGAAAATAAGTAAAAAAATTAAACTCTAACTTTACCTAATAATTTATATGTGCTCCTCTGTTCCTAATAAGTTCATTAATTCACTTAGACATGGACTCTACTAATATAGAACACATTTTTCTTATTTCTGTATCTTGAAATCATACTTTCGTAGTGGATTATATTAAGTTATCCTTTGTATCACAATTTAATTTTCTAAGTCTCTTTTTCACTATGGCACACAAATTTTCTATTGGGGTAATATCAGAAGAGTTACCTGGCCACTGAAGCAATTGGATGTTGTGATTTTTTAGGAACTCTTTCACTTTTTTTAAAGTGTGTGTGTGGCATGTTGGAAGATGAGTTCTTTGTCTTTCTGGATCTGTGGGACCACTCTTTTCTCCAATATTTTTATATATTGGTCATTTTTCATCATACCATCAGCAAGCACAAGTGATCTTTGACTATCATGTTTTACACATGATGATCAAAGATCTGAGTGTTTAGAAGATTGTTGAAGGTGGGTGAGAGAAGTCTTCTCAGCCACTGATTTGCAAGCATAGGGTACTTGCTCTCCTTGGACAAAGAAATGGCTCTCATCTGAGAATATGACCTTCCACTTCTCAACACCAATCTTTCTACACTTTTGCCCATTAGAGCCTGTTTTCTGTATAGCCTTCATGAACAGTTGTTAATTTTTTGGTCTTTGGGCAGTCCTCCCTGCTTCCAACAATCTTTGATAGACTGTCATGGCAGACACATTAATCCCACTAGCTGCCAAGTCTCTATTTAAGTCTACAGCAGACAATCTTGGATTCATTTTGCTTTTCTTAACTAGTAAACGATCTTGAGTAAGTGTAGGTTTTTACTTTTTTGTCCATATTTTCCTTTTCTGTTAGGAGAAATGGCATCTATCTCCCTAAACCGCTTTAAAATTGCATTAACAGTAACCAAGCCGACGCCACAATCATTGATAATTTGTCTTTGAGTCATGGATGTGTGCCGAGAAAAAGTACATATTTTTGAACACTTTCTTGGAGATGTATTTATTTTATAGCAACACAAAAATGAATAAAACACTATAAATGTCAACTTGTTTACACTATTAAAAATACACGTCATGGTTAATAAACATCATAGAAAGTTAAAACGCACAGTACTCAACCAAAATAGTAAACTAAACCAAAAACTTGACAAAAAATCGGATTCTTCAGATTAATTTGTTCACTACTATATAACTGTATACAAGAACAGATTCTAGGAAGGAACATTCATATTTCTGATCATTATACAAAAACACAATTGCTCTATCATTATAGCATGAGACTAATAAGGGTTTTGAAAGTCTTGATTTTTATAATTCTGCATTTAATAATGATATCGTTATGTTTTTTTTTGTTTTTTTTTGAGGGGGGAGTCAGGCATATTCCATAAGACTAGCCTGTTTGAACATAATATGACATGTCCCACCTGCATTTAATCTCAAACTTCAGTATATTTCTGTTATGGATGCGAAGCCTTCAGCAAATAGCAGTGATTTGAGGAGATTGGTTAGTTTTTGAAGTAGTGTTGCAGTATACTGAGAGACCAGACCTTTATTACAAAAGATCGGAAAACTGCTTCCTCCATATCTCAGGTTGCTGTCTGTGTGACATATAAAGCAGTGTTGGAGAAAATTTTCTCAACCTGAAGAGGAAAGAATTTGTGTTCTTAAATTTTTAAGAATAAAGTTCTTATGATGGTAAACTTGAGTGATGTTTTCAGAATGCTTAATTTCTGACCGTGATGATTTGACCTTGTATGCAAATATCTTTCACTATTTGTGAGTTTTCTGTAAATGTCACTGTTGCCAGATTTTAATATGATTTTTTGTGAGTACACCATTGCTATTATTTACCTCTAGTATGAAAAATACTGAAGCATATAAGTTGGTGAACATGGTTCATAAAGGACTAATTTATCCATATAATGCTGTCAGATGACAAGGATATGTTTCACACAGCATATACCAGGCAGACTCCATTCTTGCTGATATATGGGGGTGATGGGAACACAAGCACAGTAACTTCAGAAATCTTTTTATCAACTTTTGAACAAGATTTTTGAAGTTACTATACTTGGAGGAATTAATGGATTGATCTGGGTTCTTTTGCCAACGACTGTTCTGTTTTTGTTAATAAAAAATGCTGCATGTTTTGCACTGTCATGTAAGTATGTCTGTCAAAAGCTGTTCTGTTCATTTCAGGACCTTTTGCTATTCTCACACAATATTTAATATATGGTTTCTCCAACATAGTCTCTCTCTCTCTCTCTCTCTCGCTCTCTTTTGCTCTCTATTTCTTTGAAATTGGATGCAATCTCTCGGGGAAAACAGATGCAACTGCTTCTTGAATGAACCTGAAATCCTCGAATCCTCTAAAGTTGATATATGCATTGGGAAAATACAGAATGTTTTCTAAATAAATATAAATCTTGTTTATTTAATAGTTCTTTTCTTCAAGGATTAGACATTTGCCTGTTCCGGCTACCACCTCTTTTGGTAGCCGATATCTTTCCATCCTAAATAGGTGTTCTTTTCATTTCTCTCTCTCTCTCTCTCTATGTTCCTTGATCTTTTCTTTTACATTGTAAATATTTAATTCTTTTCTGATGTCTTGATTTTTTTGTATGATCCAATTTTGTGCATCCCTTAATTGTTTTAAAAATCTCATCTCTGCAGCTTGTATTTTACTTTCCTCTTTCTTTTTAGTGGTCCATGTTTCTGAACCATATAGTAGAGTGGGAGTAGCCATTACTTTATAAAATTTTAGTTAGATTTCTCATCTTGTTTTTTTATTCAGTGTCCTTTTAATTGTTCCACAGATTTTATGTTTTCAGCTATATCTTTATCTTTTAGATATATTATTATGCAGCCTAAATAATTAAACTCTGTCATCTGTTCTATTATTTTATTTTCTATAACTACTTTTGATCTAACATGATCTTAACCTTTAAATGCCATGACTTTTGTTTTCTTTTGTGAAATTTTTAAATTGTATTGTAGGTTTATTTTGTTTAATTTATAAACTGATTTTTAAAGATCAACTTCATTGTCTTGTAATATAATCTGATTATCTGTTGAAAGTTTTCCCACTTGGTTATAGTATAAATTAAAGATGCAAAGAAATTATATTCTTGGTTTAATCCTTTATACAAGTGTAAGCAAACAAAGTTTGCATGTGAAATAACTTCATGACTGGGCAACTCGTATATAGAGGCTAATAAAATATGAACACTTTATTGGAGTATTTCATCCTAGAGGAGTCAGTTTTAATGCTAGAGGGATAGGACTGGTACGAGGTCTGGAGGTACAGGAGGAGAGTGTGTTTCAGATACTGAGTACTCTGGATGTCAGTAAAGCTGTAGGACTGGATGGTATTTCGCCACGAGTTTTGAGAGAATGTGCTAGGGAATTGACAGTACCTTTAACGTGGCTTTTCAATGAAAGTCTGGCTTTGGCAAAGGTGCCCAGGGAATGGAAGGAAGGTAAGATAGTGCCATTGCATAAGGGTGGTAACAGACTGGAAGTGTCTAATTAAAGGCCAGTCTGTGTGTCATCAGTAGTTGTTAAGATCTTGGAGAAAGTAGTGAGGGACCGTGTACAGCATTGGGCAGATGAGGGTAATGTTATCTGTGAGAATCAACATGGATTTGTGAAAGGACGCTCTTGTTTTAGCAATATGCTAGCCTTTTATAATAAAGTTACAAGAACATTAGATGAGGGAAAGGCATATACTGCAATTTTCTTAGACTTGGCGAAGGCATTTGACAGGGTGCCACATGATAAGCTGATATTTAAGTTGCAGCACATGGGTCTGGATGTCAGATTGGTCAACTGGATTCAGGATTGGCTGTCTGATAGGTATCAGAGAGTTGTGTATGGTGGAGCAGTTTCCAGGAGGCAGAGAGTTACAAGTGGGGTCCCACAGGGCTCAGTAATAGGACCTATATTGTTTAACCTTTATATCAATGACATAGCCAGTGGATTGCAGGGGGATATTCAGTTGTTTGCAGATGATGCGAAGCTGGGAAGGATTATTAGTAATAGTGCAGATGTGGTAGCCCTGCAAGAGGATTTAAATAAGCTAGATGGATGGGCAAATGAATGGGGGTGTCAGTTTAATGCAGCAAAATGTAAGGTCTTGAGGTTTGGGAAACATTGATGGGATGCTGCATACTCTATGGGAGGAGTTATACTGGAGGAAGTAGGGGAGACAAGGGATCTGGGGTTGATGATTGATAGAAACCTGAAGTTTAGGGGACATATTGCAAAGGTGGTGAAGGTAACACAGAGGATTGCTGCTATTATGAGAAGGACACTGACCTGCAGAGATAAGAGGGTTATCATTCCGTTGTATAAGTCTCTGATCAGACCACACTTGGACTATTGTTCTCAGATTTGGTCCCCAGGATTTGAAGGGGATAAATTAACTGTGGAAAGGATTCAAAGACAGATGACAAAGATGGTTTCAGGACTGTACAAGGATAGTTATGAGGATCGGCTGAGAGAATGTGGACTGCAGAGTTTGGTGGATAGAAGAAGGAGAGGTGATATGATTGAGACTTTTAAATTGTTGAGAGGTGGTTACAGGGTTGACACTGGGGAGTTCTTTCGCTTGGTTGATCAGCGGGAAGGAGTGATGACAAGAGGCCATCCCTGGAAGTTACGAAAGGAAACTGTGAGCAAGAGGGTAAGGAGTGGTTTCTTTGTGTGGAGGGTGGTTGAGCCGTGGAATGCATTGCCTGATGGAGTGGTGGGAGCGAGAACGGTCAGTGAGTTTAAAGAGTGGTATGATGGACTTTGTATTTCTCAGGGGGGGACCTCCCCTCAGTGAGTCTTGACAGACTTTATGTCTTAGGAAGGACCTCCCTCGAGAGTCTTTTGACTCCTTGGAGGCCTGAATAATAATAATAATAATAATAATAACTTCACATCACTTGCTATAGTATCCCATAATGCAAAGCACCTATCCTTATGGACATGTATAATGCTATTCATTATGGGATTGGTCACTACCCAGATAGGTTTCAACCTTTATTGTGATCAGTGGGATATGTGCTTTGCATTATGGGATACTGAGGCAAGTGATGTAAAGTCATTAGCCTCTGTATACGAGTTGCCCAGTCATGAAGTTACTTCATGCACAAACTTTGTTTGCTTATGCTTGGATAAAGGATTAAACCAAGAATATAATTTCTTGGCATCTTTAATTTATAATACAATCTGATCACCTGCATGCAACATTGTATTGATAACAGTTCTGGTTAACTTGATGTTAACTTGATACCTTGTTTTATTGTTGTTTTCTACATTTTAATAAACTGATCAACGTATATATTGAATCAAGTTGGAGATGAGTTACATCCATGTCTGATGCCCTGATTTATTTCAGTCTCTTTTGTTAATTTATTACCTAACTGCAACTGTATTTTTGTATCTTTATATAAACTTTGTATAGCTTGTACCAAATGTAATGGATATCCTGGTTTTTTCATTATATTCCATAGTTTTTCTCTGTATTTTATCAAAAGCTTTCTCATAATATAATATATGAAGACCATATGGGTCTTTAATTAAATTCTCATCTTTTTTCAATACTTTGTTTTAACCCATGTCTAAAACTATTTTGTTTTTCTGAGAGTAGATTGTTTGCAATATTTCTGTCTTTTATTCAAAATTTTACTCTAAATTTTGTAACCTGTGTTTAATAAACTTATTCCTTTGTAATTTCAATAATTATCTTTGTTTCCTTTCTTAAATATAGATATAACCTTAGCTTTTAACCAATCTAATGGAACCTCACATATCCTCCAACAGTTATTTATTAATTTTAAGAATCTGTGATGTAAACATTCTCCACCATATTTCCAAAGCTCTGTATTTATGCTGGCTGATTTTCTGTTTTTTGATATCTTTATTGCTTCTTTTAGTTCTTCCAATTTTATTGGTTCTCTATCAGTACTGATTTCTTCATTATTATTTTCTGTTATTATCTTCTGAGAGGTTCTTTGGGACACCTGACAAGAACTATATTACAAGGGAAAGTTGAGGGGAAGAGAAGACGTGGAAGACCAACAAGAGAGTGGTTTAATGACATCGTGGAATGGACTGGTTTAAGAATGATGGAAGCGACTGACAGAGAGAAATGGAGAAGAGCTGCTCATCTACTGCAACCCTCTTGCTAGAGGATGCTACCGGACAACGACGACGTTATTAAACTTGGGTCATACCATAAATTCTTATGTTCTCCATTGTTTCTCTTATATTATGTTGATTTGTGCTATACCTTTCTTTGTTGTTCAACTTCATTAATACTTTGTAGGCTATCTTGTCTTCCATGTATGTCTTGTATTTTATTAATAAATCTGTCACAGGCATCTTGCTGAGCTTTCTGTACTATGGTTTTAGCTATATTTCTTTTGCTTTCTTTGTATGTTTTTAAGGAGTGATTTGTATGCCATTTGTTTTTCATTTATTGCATTTTCTATATCTGTGTTCCAGATTTTTAATGTCTTTCTTTTTAATATTTTATTTTTCTTTCCAAAGACTTCAGAGGATAATAATTTGGAAAAATTTCACTTCCTCTGGAAACATGTACATCTCTCACACATTGAGATTAGTTTTGATATAATCAATTATAGATCTTGTTCCTGCCATTCCAAGTATATTTATTATATGCTTTTTTTGAAAAAAAAAGTATTGGTTATTTTAAAATTATTGAAAGTACAGAAGTCTAATAGTTCTTGACCATTGTTATTCATGCAAATTTCCCAATATTTTCCTAAGACATTTGGGATTGGATCATTTCCAACTCTGGCATTACGACCTCCATTAATATATAGTCATTTTTATTACATTTTAACTATTTTTGTAGTTCCTCATAAAATTGTTTGGAATCCTCTTTCCTACCTTTTTCAGGGACATATACTCCTATGATAATGAAGTAGCTTCTATTTGTTTTTAATTTAACATTTGATTGTTTACAAAATTGTACTTTCATATTCTGTTTTTCCATTTATTATTGATTAAAATGGCCACACCACTAGACGCTCTGATATGTTGGTCCATGCCACTGTATACCATAGTAAAACCATATATATATTTTGTTCCCTTTAATTTCTTTTTTGTTTGTTATCTCACAGCTATATTAATATTTTTAGTTTTTAGTTATTTTATTAATTCTAATTCCTTTGTTATGCTTCACACATTCTGCGTGGCTACTTTTAAAATGTCAGAGATTCCTAAAGTTACCTTTATAATTTAATAGTTCTTATTTACCATAAATAAATCTTATTGTTGATAATTATTATGATACAGAGGAATGTGATGGTATGGCAGATGAGTTTCATCACCTCGACTTTGCTTTGTTGGAGATCCATGGCTTTAATTTCAGGTTTGGCCTGTGGAGCAGGTATTCTGTATTACATATTCCTTCGCCCACACACAGTGTTAATGTATAGCAGGAGTGGCCAACTACATGTCCTTTTGGAGCCAAAATAATTCTGGTAAGATTTGGAAGAGCTGCAACCTTTGACTGATGTGATGGTATGGGAGTGAGTGTGCGAGTGGAGGTGGGGATGCAGAAGCTTTGCCTGCTCACCACAACACGTTAGTTACACTTCTGGCACTCATCTATTGGTATCATTCAACATATTGTTGTGCGAGTCCATTAACAGTGCTTGTTATTGTTGAACTCTTTCAAGTGCTAGAAGTGTAACTAACGTGTTGTGTTAACTCTGGCCTCTGGTCTAAAACACAGAAGTTTTAGGCCAGAGTGGGAAGAGGAGTTTCTTTTTGTGAAACGACAAAGGAAACCAATGTGTGCTATATGCCAAGTAACACTTTTGCATTTCAAAATCAACAATCTCAAGCATCATTATGACACACATCACGGTAATTTTAGTAAAGAATTTCCTCTTGGCTCTGATCTGAGGCAAACTAAACTTTCACCTTTGAAAGAACAACTCAACAACTCCATGGTTAGAGTAAATTGATATCCATCTTTACTAAAGAGGCTGATGTTACTACTGAGACTCGTTTTATTTTAGTATTTAATATTGCACTGGCAAAACATCTGTACATGGAAGGAGAATTTGTCAAGAATATTGCACAAATAATTTCAAGTTTTAGACCCGGATAATAAAAAAAAACTACTCAAACTGATTGAACAGATGCCAGTCTCCAGGCATACAGTTGAAAGGAGAATTTCCATTATCTGTGCTGACATTGTAAATAACTTGCACCATAACTTGAAACACTTTAGTCTGGCTTTTGGATGAATCTGCAGATATTTAGGACAAAACCGCAACTAGCTACATTTGTCCACTTTGAATCTCACAATCTGGACTTCAAGGAAGAGCTATTGGAGTTGATAGTTGAAAGATACAACCACTGGCTCTGACATCAAAGCTCTCGATGTTGCACTTACAAAAACTTCGGTAGCATGCGAAAAAGTCATCAGCATTGCAACTGATGGTGCTCCAGCTACGAGGGGTAAAACTAAAGAGCTCATGGGCCTCCTTGAGGATGATGAATCATATCCTGCTTTCCTACCTGTACATTGCATTATTCACAGGAAACATCTTATTGCCAAGTGTTTTAAATTTGAACATGTAATGGATGTAGTTCTAAGAATTGTCATTTTTATTTGTTCAAGTGCTAAAACACGCCGACAATTCAACAGCTTTCTCGATGAGTTGAATTGTGACGAGATTCCTAATGACGTATCATGGTTTTGCTAAGCAAAGTGGATCTCAGTTACCAATGTATTAAGCAATTTTTTTTTTGTTGTTGTTAGACCTAATCAAAGTTTCTTAGAGAGGATAAATTTTTCCCTCATCTCAAAGACACTCAGTGGTTGTAGTGGGTGGAGACAGAGTTTAGAGTAGGTGCCCTCCCTCAATGAGTCTTTGGATTCCATGGAGGTATCATGTAATAATAATAATTTTTCACCAATGTTTTTCAGCATCTACAGATATTAAAGACTAATAACCAATCTCGCACAGACCGTCTAAGCTTCCAAAGCAAACTGCAACTTTTCTAGAGAGAGAGACTTGAAAAATAAAACTTTCAATCACTTTGTCTGAAGAAAATACTGACAAATTCGCCAGGAGTGGAATTAGAAATGGGATCTTATGTTAGCAAATTAAATGATCTGGCAGAACAACTCAACAATTGATTTTGTGACCTTTGAGAACTTAAGCCAACATTCACTTTTTTGGAAAATCCTTTCTTCACGAATGTGCCTGAGCACGGTATCCTATTTCAAACCAATTGTGATGGATGTCGCAGCTGCAGAACTGGAGCTTTTGGAACTTTAAGTGGACAAAGGACCGAAGTGAATGTTCTGTAATTGAGTTTTGGAAGCAAGTTCCGGACCAACAGTATCCAACACTTAAGCAATGTGCCAGAAAACTGATCTCTATTTTTGGGACCACGTACTCCTGTGATGCGCTATGTTTGACACTTAAATTTATTAAGTGTCAAACATAGTTACAAGCTCGTTCAAATGATGAATATTTGAACGAGCTTGTAAGAACTGCTTTGACTAATTACACATCTAATTTTAAGGAGCTTACTAAGATAATGGATACAAGGAAGGCCTCTGCTAGTAAATAACTAAAATTATTGTTTCAACTTTAAAATTATTCTAATTGTTCAAAGTAAACTTCATTTAATGTGTTTCAAATTAAACTTTTTTATTGCAGCAAATTTTATTAACCCTGTTTTTCTCTCTCTCTTCTCTCTCTTTTTTTTTTTTTTTTATTTTATTCTTCTTTTTTGTTGTCTCCTCTTCTCGTTTTGTTTATTTTTTCCTGTAGAGTCTGAAGAGCGAGCCACCTTGTGGCCACCCCTGTACTATAGGTTTACAAACTTTTGTGGGTGGGATTCACGTAAAGAAAATAAATAAATAAGAATATGGCTCTCAGATTTTGTTGATAATCACTTTTAGCTAGCTTCTAGCTTTATCTCATGTTATATTTTATCACAGTTTAGTATTAACTTGCATGATTTTACATATGTTTTAGTAATTGCTAAATTTATTTTGTATTTTGTTAATCTTCAAGTTGATAAGATAGGAGTGGCAGTTATTGTAAAATGGCCACTTTTTTGTGATGCCATTTCAGAGGCCAACATTTTATCAGAAATCTTTAAAACAGCTCTCAGCACTTGAAAATTAGATTTTATTGCAATACATTTTGATGTATGCTTAGTGAAATCTGCAACTAAACTCTCAGTTCTGTTTTTTTTTTTTTTTTTTTTTTTAAATTAAGAATAAGGGTTTTAACAAAACTAAAAGTTTTTTTTTTTTTTTTACTTAACACATATGTTTAATAATTATTTTTTTCCCATTAAATGAAGGTTGAAATATATTTGGAAGAAATAAAAAAATATTAACGTAGGTTAAAATTAAAATAACTCAAGTTATTTTAAAATTATGAGCTTCATAGCATGATGCTGATATGTAGGTTGTAGGTTTAGCATTTAAACTGTATATGTGATTGTAGTTTAACATTATGGATCCTCAGACATTATTTGGATCTTTTAGGAAAATAGAACTCAGTTGCTGCAGACCCTGAATGAATACCAAAATGAATGTGACCATTTAAAATCTGAACTGCAAAAATATTCTGACTGTGATCCAGAAGTACTAGAAAATGTTAAGGAGCAAACTAAAGTTGCTAAAGAAGCTTTAAACCGGTGGACTGGTATGTTGTTGTTCTTATTAATGTTACTCTGCAGTGCAGTCAAGACTCATTACAAGAGGTCTCATTATGTTGAATTAAGTAAAGTTATTTGAAATTATACAAAATTATATATTGCAAATATAGATAAACTAAATAAACTGCTACTATAATGAATGGCATGTCTATATAATAGTGTTAAATTTCTCTTTTTTCTTTATTTTTACTTTATATTCTTACCTTGTGTGTGTTTGTTGTGTTTATAATTTGTTATTGTTAAAACTTACGATTATTATCTTTAGTGAAATTCCCTATTACTTGATATAATTTCTTGCCCTTGCTTTCACCCTTTTCACTCTGTGGCCACTACTTAAATTGATCACTTGTGCAAAAACTTGGTAGACAAAGAAATTGCCCATGGTTAGAGCCAAATTTCTTTGATACAAATCTGGAATTAACTCAGTGTCAGAATATGGAAAAATTTATTTGTTAAAGCTGTGCTATCCAAATTCTTAGACAGGAGAATCTTCCTTGTCAGGGAGTTAACACTCAGAATGACACGCTATTCAATAATCAAGCAATTAAAATTCCCACTTACAAAAAAAAACTTTGTATATCTTTACTCTTACTGCAGTCGTAGCTATCCCCTTTTTTTTATCTTGCACTGGTTCTATTTGTATGAGTTGTGCATTGAGTTCACAGATCAGGCAATTTGTTAGATAAGAAAAAGAAAGGTTTATTCATTATTCTAATACGATATACAAATATTAAGATCACTTAACAAAACTGAATCTCTCCTACAAAATTAAAAATGATTACCCAGCCATAACCTTGATACTCCTAGCCATAAACAATATGAGACAATATCTACTACCAGTTAAATTTCTGACTTGATCCTATTCATCTAACATTCTTGTACAAGCATTTATCTTATTCTAGATTCAAGAACTATCAGGCTATAACATACTTGAGCAATTCAATACTACACTGTACATGAATTCTTACTCAGAGCTAAGACAATCTACCAGTTGATTGGATACTAAAGTCCTGGTTCAGTTTTGTAAGTCCAATCACTGAACATATCCACACAATATTGCACACTAACTGTCTGTTGCATACAAAGGAATTGAAGAGTTTCTACATTACCAAGCATCGGGATCTCTCTTGCCTTTTCTCTCTATCTTCTAAAAAATTCACACGGCTTGTTACCCTCTCTTATGGTCAGTTGTCTTCAGGTAGGACAAACTAGTGATTACGATCATGAATCACCCTTTCCGATGTGGGCAAAGCTGCTGTGCCAGGTTCGGTCCATGTGGTTCCGCATGTTGATCGATTTGCGCTGGCTTTTCCGCTGCACCGATGATTATGCCCACACCGGATCGCTATCTGGCCGCATGGCTGCCACTGGACATCGTTCTTTTCAACCGCTCTCACGCAACTTCTCTGGGAACGACTGGAACAGGAATCCCAAACAAAAAAAAGAGCCTCGAGTTGCCGTCGCCAAGCTCTATATATCCCTCTTACGTCACTTTTTTCCAGCCGGCACCTAAAATTCTTGCACTCGGTACCGTTCTCTCCTCGTTGCGTTCTCCACTAGCGCAACTTGGACCTCGCATACGTGACTGCCTGGGGTCATTTCTTTAAGCCGATTATCTCGTTGTATACTTAGATCTCTTTCTCATGTTAACATAACTTTCACTAAATTATCGGTTTTACGAGGACACTTAACAATGTAATACGTCGGAGAATTTACAATTAAATGATTATTTCGTTACTTCTGTCAACAATTTCACTTATACCTGCATACAAGCATTTTCTCTGGGAATTTTTGTACCT
This sequence comes from Typopeltis vanoorti, assembly GCF_054136105.1. NCBI lineage: Eukaryota > Metazoa > Arthropoda > Arachnida > Uropygi > Thelyphonidae > Typopeltis > Typopeltis vanoorti. The sequence continues at coordinate 106,484,796 of NC_143568.1, read as the reverse complement.
GTTAAATCTGAATGAGATATTTTCAATATAATAAACCTTTCATTCAAGATTTAACAATAGTACTATTGCATTATTTGTTGATTGAGCTAATGACCAAATTGAACAACTGTAGCATTTATTTCATAACAGTCAAAATATATAAGGAAGCTGGTTGCACTAGTGAAAAACATCCCCCCCCCTTTTTTTTTTTTTTAATTCTGTGTGTATTTACACATGATCAGTTAAATTTTTAATTTAGTAAGGTAATGAAAATATCTGGCTTATGTATCTTGAATTAAATTCATTTTAATCATTAAGTGTTAGGTACTCTTACTGACTTTTAAATACAAGAAATCTAACACATAACTAAATGTGTTAATTGTCATTTGGATATTTTTGAATTCCTTTTTTTTTTTTTTTTTTTTTTTTTTTTTTTTTATCACAAATGAGGCTAAAAATGATTCTGAGAATGAGTGCTTACAAATTTGAAATGGCTTTTGAAACAGAAAGCAAAGACTGATATTTGTCTAGCCTTTACAAACAGCTTTGCTAATGATTGTGAAAAGTGTAAATCAAGCTGATAATAAATGACTTATAAGTGAAATTAATTGAAGTCGCACAGTCTTGGATTAGCAAGTGCTGAAAAAATTTCTAAGTTGTTATAAGAGATGTAAGTTTTCAAAAACATCAGTATGTGGAGGCACTTGAATGTAATCCTAACAAGCATAGCATGCTGACTAAAGAGCCCAAATCCTGCAGGATTTTTTTTTAAAGTTAGAATTCAAATACAGGCCAGGATTTTTTTATTGATAAATACATCTGGGGTATGTGTTTCATTGTAAATATGTCCATATCAATAGGAAGTGAGACTGGAGTAGTTATAAAAACACAAGAACTTTATTAATTTGAGGAAAGCATGAAAGAAATTTGCACAGAATTAGAGGCTATTCATCTCTGTGCATGAACAATTTACCAGTAATTTTTGATGAATTATGAACAATTCGCCACTTATATTTTCACATGAAATAATTTGGTTTATCAGAGTCTGCCAAATTGAAATTCAGCAGACCAGATTATACTCTGTATTGGTTGAAATTACATACACATCATGATCAGAGCCATAGCTACACATGTGCATAGGCACAAGGTCTAGAATGGTGGGGAGACACTGAACCACACAAACAGAAGACAAAAAATTTGTCAACTGCCGTGTTAAAATTGATGAGTTTATTAGATCAGGGTCTACGAAATTATTCTACAGTAGAATGTACATCTGGGGTATGTATCATTTATTTCTATCATTTTTTCTACCAATTTAAGCAATAGTCTTCCATGCTGTATTCTGTCAAAAGTCTTAGCAAAATCCAAAAGTATTATGGTGTATCCATTCCCCTTGCTAGTTCAATGATAACATTATTACAGAATGTCAGCAAGTTGCTAAAACATGACCTTCCCTTAGTAAACCCATGCTGTTCATTGCAAAGTAGAGATTCACTGTCAACCCATTTCTGAATGCGAGCCCTAACCAATTTTTCCAAAATCTTCATCACTCCTGAGATACTGATTGGTCGATAGGTCTTTGCACCACCCTTGTGCAATGAGATTACCATACATTCTCTCCATTGGCTATATAAAATTTTATTAAAAAATTATCAAATACATTTTACTTTTTTTTTTATATATATTTGTACAATAAATTTCTTAATAAATTGGGTGTTATATACTCAATTTGTTGTAACAAATTTAGTTATTCCAAATTAAATTTGCTGTGAAGTAAAAATATCAGTAAATATTTATCCTTTTAATTATCAATTTTTTCTACTAGCAAAGAATTGAGTACCTAAGCCTACTGTTTAACAACAACAAAACAAAAACTGGGATTAACCATTCTATCAAAGTAAACCAGGTTTCAAAGAAGCTAAAATACTTGCCCATGACAGGCCATTCAGCCTAACACACTAGGGAAAATTAGTTAAAAGTACTTTATAAATTATGAAAGAGCTTGTCAAACTTTACAAATGATTAGTCAGGAAAAAATCTCATGATAAGAAACTAGCAATAAAATGTTAATGTGATGATAATGCCAAAATTAAGTATTACTTTCATCAGTATTTGTGAAATACTAATAAGCAATTATTGTTCATTTTTGTCTTGTTGTGATATAAATGTTTGTAGTACTCTGGTTGGCTGAGTGGTTAGCGTATTTGCTCTCCAGCCAAGAGGCTGCGGGTTCGAATCCCACGAAGCATGGATGTTTGTTGTGATTGTCTTCCACCTTCATACATTCATTCGCTCAAGTATAGATACACTCTCCCAATATGGATTGGGTTGGTCACCATGGGAGTAGTAGGCCCAAAACCTCCTGCAATGCGAGAGGCCTTTGCCCTGTATTGAGTAGAAAAATAGGCTGTTCATCGTCAATATTCTTTTTAGCTCTGGAAATTTAAAAGTGGGATTGTACCAAAAAAAAAAAGAGGTGATTTTTTATTTCCTGATGTGATATTACTGGGTTTATTTAATTAAAAGTAAAAGCTTGAAGTGAATATAACAATATTTAGTTTTCAGAACTGAGTTCTTAGCTCTAATTGCTGGCCCACCAGCAATACAGGTAACTTTCGTTATTCACAGTGGTTGCATTCTCAACATTTGCCACATATATCGAAAATGTATAAAATGAGAGACTTATAACATGGGATAATAGAGGTTGTGTTCCCAAATAAACAAGATTCTGATCTTCAAGATTAATTTATTCAAAAATGCACCTATTTTTTCATATGTAAAAAATAGGTGCATTTTTACAATTAGTGCATCGTAATTACATCTTAATCACATGTTCTTTAGCTGGCATGCTGAAATGGAAGGCTCATAGAAGGTTGAAGGCTGCTTTTTCCAGAATCTCAATGGAAATCTGACCTGCAGCTTTCATCTTCTGATTGTCGACATCCTTGTAACATTTAAGGACTTTTCAAAATCGCTTTTCACTTTAGAATTCTTCATATGGTCAGTCATTTTCTTTGAAGAGAGCCATGGACTCTATCACCCTAAAAGCTTGAAACATGGTTTTTGTTGTGAGAGTTTTCACAGAATTTTACTCACATTCCTTACCAATGTGCATTTCCATAGCCAGAAGATCTTTATTGCTCAGGGTGAGGTCCTTTACAGGTGAAGACTACCGCATAGACCAAAATGCAGATAACGAAGACACTTAGAATGAGTTACATGTACTAATGCACAAAAAAAAGTGTGATCTTAAGAACCATTTCCTCTATAAAAAAAAAAATAATAATAATAACTCATTCTGCTGTAAATGTTAAAAGCTATTGCGAAATCAGATAATCCAAATATAATCTTTTGTAACTCTTCTTTGCATCCTTTCCACAGCTTCTTTATCCCCTTGGAAATGAGGAGACTAAATCTGCACACAATAGTCCAGGCATGGTCTTATCAAGGCCTTTTAAAGAGGCAAAATAACTTCCTTATCCTTAAATGTCAAGGTTCACTTCAGCATTCCAATTATCCTCTGAGTTGTACTTCCAAGTTTTGCTATGTGACCTTTGAACTTCAAAATTCCTCTCTACCATTACACCATGATCCCTACCCTCATCGGTTTCGTATAGCTACCCTGATAATATAATATGCATTGGAAATCTCATCATGCCAAAGTGCATAACTTTACACTTACTAACATTAAACTGACAGCCATTTTTGTTTGCCCAGATTTCCAACCTATTCAAATCATTTTGTAAGTGCTGGATATCAGTAGAATCCTTGATTGCCCTGCCTATCTACACATTATTGACAAACAATGAAAGTTATGTACCTAATCTCACATTTAATTTCATCCAGGACCTCAATTAAGAAGAGGGATATATGAATATAGCATCGTGGATATTATTATTATTATTACGGGCAACTCCAGGGAGGCCCCAAATCATGTTCATCACAATTATTCAACATTTACACGGTATCTATCATACCTTGCCTTAAATTCATTCACTGTCACAGCACCCACTACAGAATCTGGCAGCTTATTCAACTCATTCAGCACTCTAAAAGTAGAGAACCCAGCTCTAAAACCCTTACTAACCACACTCTTGCACAGCTTCCATGGATGCCCCCTAGTCCTCCCACCACAAGCCCTGTTCTCAAAAATATCTTCTGAATTAATCTTATAAAAACCCTTCAGTAATTTGAATGTCTCAATCATATCTCCCCTCCTCTGCCTATCAACCAATTTCTGGAACCCACAAATCCTCAACCTGTTCTCATAAGGTTCATTCCACAGACCTGCTATCATCTTGGTCACTCGCCTCTGGATCCTCTCAACATCCTCCCCATCAAGAAGAAACCTAGGTGACCAAATCTGGGCACAGCAGTCGAGATGGGATCTTATCAAGGCTCGATACAGAGGAACAATAACATGCTTGTCTCTGCTCGTCAAAGTATTCTTCAGCAACCAAGTGATTTGATGAGCTGATTTGGCCACTTTTGCAATGTGCCCCCTAAACTTCAACTCCTTATCCACCAACACTCCTAAATCTCTCACCTCATCAATTTCCTGGAGTACAGTTCCACCAATGTAGTAAACTGCTGCTAATCTTTTCACCCCCAAATGCATAACCTTACATTTTGCCACATTAAATTGACATCCATTCTCCTTAGCCCAGACCTCCAAACTATCCAAATCATCCTGCAAAATTTTAACATCATCTGCATTCACTATTGCCCTACCCAACTTTGCCCTGTTCGTGGATGATGCAAACGAACTATTCCTCTCATATCCTTTCCTATATCATTAATGAACAAATTAAACAGCAGTGGTCCAAGAACAGATCCTTGTGGCACACCACTAGTCACAGGCCATCTTTTGGACTCTACTCCTGAATAAAACCACTCTGATATCTCTCCATCAACTACCCTCTTATCCATTTCACCAATCCTATATCCATCCCCATATGCTGCATTTTACTGATTAGAATTCCATGTGGTATCCTATCAAAGGCCTTAGCAAGGTCCAGTAGAATCACTGTAAACCCATTACCCTTATCCAGTTCAGCCGTCACTGTGTTATAATACTTGAGCAAGTTACTGAGGCATGACCTACTCTTCACAAAACCATGCTGTCCCCGATACAGTATCCCATTTTCACCTATCCAATCTTGTATTTTCCTGTTGACTATTTTCTCCAAGACCTTGATAATGATTCCTGTTATGCTGATTGGTCGGTAATTTTCAACAGCAGCCTCGGAACCACCTTTATGCAGCGGAACTATTTTCCCATCTTTCCACCCCCTTGGGACTGACCCAGACCTGAGGCTCAAATTAAACAAAATGGTCAAGGGCACTGACAATTCTTTAGCCACTTCACGTACGACACAAGCTGGTATACCATCCAATCCCACAGATGTATTGACATTGAGGTTCTGTAATAGACTATTTACCTCTACTTCATTCATCACAATTCCAGTATAAGCTGTTGGTTCTTCCATTCCTGTAATGTCACCACCTGGATGATATGCTCTTGCAAGGTATATCATCCAGTAATTCTGCTTACTCAGTAATTCCACTATATCGACTGATTCGGTTCCTCCCTACCTTCAGCATTTTTTAAAATCATTCTGCCATGAACATTTTTCCTTTTACTTGCAACATATTGACAAAACTGTTTGGGATTCTCTTTAACCTGCATGGCCAATATTCTTTCATAATCCGCTTTTGCTTTTCTTACCACCCTTGTTACCTTTCTGGCCTGAGCTTTATACTGTTCCTGAACCTGCAGGTCACCTTTCTCCTTAAATTCCCTCCACAATTGTTTCTTTCTTTGCAGCTCACGCTTAATGGTGTTATTCATCCATTTAACCCCTACTTGATTTATTATTCGGACTCTTGGTATACAGTCAACCATTGCCTCCTGCAAACACTTCTTAACCACCTCCCATGCACTATCAACATCCAGCTCTTGCAGTTTTGCATGCCATGGCACTGAGCCAAGCACACTCCTAAGCTTGTCATACTTACCAGCCCGGTAATTCCACATGTACTCTGTCTTAATTGTAAATTCCACTCCTTTAGCCACCTCCCAAGTCATGACCTTATGATCACTCTCACCAATTGGAGGCAACATGGTCATGTTTGTTACAGCCACATTCTCAGATGCGATTATTAGGTCAAGCACTCTGTCCCCTGGTATTTTCCATTACATGCTGTCGCAGATAGTTGTCCCTTAATAACCGCATAAAATCCAATTCCTTCCTCTCATGTGCCCTCTCCTCCTTCCACTCATTTCATCCATTTGTCTATGCATGCTCTCTCCACCATCTATTCCATCACCTGGTCTATAGCAGCACCCAATTGTATATTTTGTTCTGCTAGCCTCTATCTCACACCAAATAGCCTCAAATGTGCTCTTTTCTCTATCCTGCAGTTCAACTTCTATACTCCTTGGCTGCAACTCATCAGCTATCATCAATAACATGCCTCCCCCCTTTTCATTCTCTCTGTCACTCCTGAATACGCTATACCCATCCATTCAATCCCACTAGCTTTATCATCTTCTGTCAGCCATGTTTCACTAATACCAACAACCTGTGGCCTGGAAGTGCCAACCAAGGCCAAAAACTCCTCCTGCTTGTTCCTAATACGCCTGGCATTAGTGTACATGAATTGCATAAGCCCGTTAGTCCCATCCCTACTTTGATGCCTTATACTAACTATCCCATTCTGATTTGTTGTCCTTCGTACTCGCTTGGGCATATTATACTCATTCATACACTCAACTGCCTCCCTAAAGTCTGCATATCACTTCCCCTCCCCCCCTTAATAAATCTACTTTCTCTGAGTCTGTACATCCACTTCATTCATCAACACTTTTTCAAGCCTCCGTACACCAAATCCATTCAAATGTAAACCATCCATCTTATATACAGAGCCAGCGCTAGGGTCTTTACCGCTCACATGCAATGTCTATCTAAGCACTCCTGTAATGATCCGGGCGTCTGTGGTTCTTTTATGATAATAAAAATGTAAATTATTTGAAATTTCTTAAATAAATTTTGACAGAACAGCCACATGTTGGTTCGCTAAATGTAATGAACGGGGGGGTGTTGACTAGGCAGGATAATCATTAAAAACCCGAATATTCAAAAAATTCTTAAAAGTTAAAGCAAATTTTGATAAAGCCACTTCCCTTTAATTGTTGAATATAAGGATACGGGTATTATAGCCTTCTCACCGACCCGATTCGCTAACAAAATTAAAATTCAATTTTAATGAAAGTTAAAATTTATTTGAACTAAAGTTTAAAAAGTTCTTGCATTTTACAAGTTACTAAATTCTTAGTAACTTGTAAAAATTTTTAATAATTTTTATAAGTGAAACTATCTTTTAGGAAAATAAAAGAAACTCAAGATAGATGAGAAAATAAGAAAATAATTCAGAAATAATTCATCATCATCATCATTATCAAATTCCTGCCATGTACCCTCAAGGGGTGTACAGGATATGACAGTACTACATGAAAAAATTACATCATTACTAACTTCCTATCTACAATTTTCCTCCAAATCGGTCTGTTACTTGTCAAGACTCCAACATTATCAGATCTTATATTTCTATCGTCTAAGGCACTTTGTACCGTATCAATCCACCTATCTTGGTCTTGCTCTGGGTCGTTTTCCTGCCAACCTGGCAGAGATAATTAGAACTAATCAGAAATAATTAGAACATTTAATATAAGTATTCAAAAAATAACATCTTTACAGAATAACAGAAAATAAATTAAATTACATAAATATACTTGAAACTTTTTTAATTAAAATTTTAGTGTTTTTGATTTTATATTCATAAAATTAGAAATAATAGTATTAACATCTAATTCTGCACATACATCATTTTCAATAGCTATTAATGGCAAACTAACAATCCCTTTTTGTGACATACTTGTTCTTAAGTAGGTTTTAATCAATTTCAACTTGGAAAATTCTTAAAGTTAATTCTTAAAGCAATTGAAAAGTTAAGGAAGGATAAATTATTGGACACAATAAAATTAAGAATATCGAAAGGGTTTTGAATATTTAAATTATCCTTCCGAAAAATATCCCAGAAAGCACATAACTCATCATATAGTTCTATTGCATTTACGTGTTTATTCTCGCCGTCCTTCAAGAGAATCTCTAAATCGTCGCAATTTTTTTGTAAATCTTCGTTATTCATTTCTAGTAATCTATACAAGAAATTGAAATTATCATAATATGTTTTTAGTTGTTCAAAACGTTCTATTAACGAACACATTGCAACGTCTAGAAGTGTATAAAACATATTCACTCTAAATTTATCTTCTGGCGATTGTGGCGTTTCGTCATGATGCTCGTAATCAAATTGTTGTGTTTTCTTTCGTCATTGGACTTCCGTACCAGCTTTAAATTCTTGTTCTCCGTCCACCTCTTCACTCAGTTCTTTAAAATTTGTGTCTGATCGATACTCTTGTAAGAATGTTTTTAAGTTTTCGATAGATTCTAAATCAAGTGTAATGTTCATATTTTTGTCTTGAAGCATTTTACTCACAGGGTTTATTCTGTTAAGTAAATCATGCCAAGTTATAAGAGAGCAAATAAATTTGTAGTCCTTTATTTTAGCACATAATGTTTGTTCTTCATGCTGAGTTTCTTTATTAAAATTTTCATTATTTAAAATTCCAAAAAGTGCATCGTAAATTTCTCGTAACTGATATCGTAGAGGGCAGATTGCATTAATTTTACTTTCCCATCGCGTTTCTGATGGCTGTTTCAATGTTAATTTTTTATGGACTTCAAAAGAATTGCCTAACATTTGTAAGAATGAAAAGAAATTGTATATTTCTTGAATAATTGCAAAGAAACTAATTGTATCTGCATTCACTTTGGCTGCATCCTTAATGATTAAATTCAGAGTATGAGCAGCACATGGCAAGTAAAAAGCTCGAGGATTTTTGTTTAAAAGCAAATTTTGGAGCCCATATTTTTTCCCTTTCATATTTTCCCCATTGTCATACCCTTGATCTCGTATGTCCTCAATGGTAATATTCCATTTTTCCAGTTGTTCCATTATTGTTGCACATAAACCACATCCTGTGGAATCTCATATATCTGCACAACCTAAAAAGTTTTCCCTGATCTTAACAATTCCTTTGTCACAGGAAACAAAGCAAACAATAATGGTCATTTGTTCTGTTTTACTTACATCAGGTGTACAGTCTAAAATTATGGATTAATATTTAGATTTTCGAATTGATAATAAAATTGTATCCTTGATTGTGTTACTTAAAGTTTCCAATATTTCATTTTGACTATCTTTACTCAAATAGTGTACTCTATTGTTTCGTTGTAAGGCCCTTTCAACATGATTTTCCATAACGGGATCAAACTTTGCAAACAGTTAGACTAATTTTTAAAAAAAATTGCCGTTATTCCTTTCATATAATTTATCACATGATCCTCGAAAAGCTAAATTTTGGCTACCAAGCTAATTTTATAAAATCAATCAAGCATTCTAAAACACTCGTCCAATGTTTCTTTTCCATTGAGTCTGGCAGTCAATAGTAGTTTTGTTTTTTAAATTTTTATCAAGTTCCTTCCATTTTAAGAAATTTTTCATGAGTTAAACTAGTGTCATGTCTATGTAAAGTTGTACTTACATTTCTCTAATCATTATAACCTTTTACAAGACTACATGATTCAGTAAGTGCGAAAAGTTTGCAACAAAAGCAAAAAACAGAATTTAAAGTTTCGAAATAAATGAGCCATGTTCTTGACACGAGCTCACCATTTCCCATTTTTCTATTATAATACGTGTCGCCAAATTTATGACAATGTATCTCTGGGATATATTATATTTTTCTTTTGAACTGGCCCCATTTTCAATTAAAACAACTTGTAATTTTTTATCACTATTTCCCCATTCACATGGATCTTCTAAATTTACAGAGACTTATAATGTGTTAGTTTCGTGGTCAACTACAACTAAATCTTCTAACTGTTTTCCACTTAAATCATGCATCTTGTTATCTTGTTCAATAGTTACCATAGTACTTTCATGAAAACTGGATGATGTGCACGGTTCTTCAACTCTGATTTCTGATGTATCGAGTTGGTTACAATCTGCATCAGAATATTTTAACAAATTTATTAACATCTGCTTCTTTCACAGCATGACGCTTACAATTTTGTGCACGGATAACTTTTTTTTAATTTTTGATTCCATTTCTATTTTATACGCACAAGAAATTATTACACAACACAACACAGAGACGAAATAATAGTCCGCACTGCGCTACTGTCAGTAGCCTACTGAGATACGTGCCATATGACTGGTTAACTAGCAACAAATGTTTTGTACGAAAATTCGTTTCTGCGCATAAAAACTGTTCACTGTTTCACTTTAGATAGACTGCAGTAAACACAACATTCTGTAGGCAAGCATTTAGCCTGCTCTCGCTGCAAAATTGTAAACAGCCAGCTGATCAAAGAGGCGGCAATATACAATTTTTTTTAAAAAATTTTTCAGTGTATCTGGCCTTATTTATTTTATATGCTAAGAATTTTTTGTTTCATGGTAAAAAATTGTTTCTTAAAAATGAACTTATGAACGGTGCTCTGGCGGCGCTGCCCCCTTCGTAGCGGCGCCCGCATGCTCTGCATGCCCACTTCCGCTGACCCTGCTTATATAAATCCTTTCACCCATCAAACTCACTCCACACAACCACAAATTTCACACCACTTTCCATGCATAGTCATTTGCAATTATAGCCCTCCTTCTAAACACTTCAGTGTCATACCGTGGCAAAATACTCACCATCCTAACTCTCTCACTCTTCTCTTTTGCTACCTCTAGTAATTCCCTCACATCCTGTATAATTTCCATTTTGTCTTCTTTCAAATCATTTATTCCTGCAACGACTATCATTTCTTTCACCCTCTGTTTTTGCGCTCTAATAGACTCGCTGACATCCTGAATGTTCGCACCCGGTTGGTACGATTTCGTCAAACTCTCAACTATCACACCTCTTAATAACGAATCTCCGTACAGCACTTGCTTCTTCATTTTGTTTACGTTTACGAACATTCTCTTTTGCCGTTTATTAGTTGGTACGTTCGGCATTTTTGCATACACACTAGCTGCCGGTTTGCTCTATGTATCGCTCCGCTCAACTGTGCGATCTCACTACTTACATCTATCTCACCATTTTCATTATCATTTAAATCATCCATTTCTTTTTGTATTTTTACCTTCATTACACTTTCAACGTCGCTCTCATGCCTATCTGGTACTACCTCGCAATTTCATATCACATCGCTATTTTCTATATTCTGACTTTAACGATATCACTCTCACCACCCAAAATACGCTTTAGATCCTCATTCTCCTTACACTTTCTGCACATATTCACTCCACTATCACCATCTAACCAGACTCCAACCGCTCTCTGCAAAGCATACATCTCACAGACAGTGCATTGCATAAACTCTTTTATATCTAAATTCTTTAACAAACATGGCGACCTGGCTGCCATTTTTTTTTTTAATCGGTGCCATGTGGATGCTATCGTATCTTAAAAATAATTGAAATAACATAGAACACGCACAAAAATCGCACAGACACACTAAGATACAAAAAGCAAACGATACTACGTAAAATTCTAGTAAAATTGCCAATGATAACATAATATACTACTGATCTTTTCAGGAGCTCTTGACAAGCTGACGATCATATCAGTGCGACACCTACCGATTCATATCTGTAAAGTCCCAGTAGTTATAGATGCTATATTCATATAGCATCCAGAATGCTTAGATTGCTCTTTTATGCCAGATGGCATTTCTTTCCTGACCAGTTGATTACACTATATAAATCCCAGATTTTTAAACATCCTTGATAGTGTATAACAGATTGCAGTCTGAGTGAATTAACAAAACTTGTGATAATTCACTCTACTCTGTAGTACATAGTTTCTGCTTTGTGCCCTTTTCTGTCATTACCTCTTAGTCAGTAGTTATCTGTAGTTCCACCCCTCTCATCAAAACTTGTGAATACCTGTTTTCTGCAACTAGTCATTACTAATTTATAGTTGATTTTTGAATGTACTGCAACATCTGCTTGATCTTCTTTCATTCCTGCTACAGGAATATGCTACTGAGCATCATTGTTCTCATGCAGCATGACATGAAAACATCCAAAGAAGTATAAATTAGTTACACTGTTTTGCATTTTTCTTATGGTTGGAATTATTTTTTTAAAAATAATGTTAAGTGACTGCCACTTTAAAAATATATTATCAATAAAATTTCATAGGTGGTTGATAGACTATTCTATTTTTATGTTAGACTTAGTTATTATTATTTATGTTCTCTATGTAAGAGCTGCAGTTATATGTGGATTTAATGTAAAAATAAACTTTTATATGTTTTGCTGTCTACTGTTGACATCATCAGGAAAATGAATATACTAGAGTATACAACAGATCTGAGAACACTGAATGCATTTGTATCTGAAACAATAATATTGTAGGTTAGCCAAGCAAGTTATTTCACACTTCAGGCATAAGCTGTTCATTGTTTCAAGGATTTTTTTTTCTTCTATTTTTATAATTTGATATTTGAAGAGCTGTAATGTAACCTGGATAAGAATTTGTCAATAGAGACAAATGGAATATCAGTATGTTTGCTAAAGGAACACTCATCCGAATTGGCTGGATCTTTCACATGTTTGTATAACTTGAGTCTCACCTCTGGAATGATACCACCAGAATGGAAGAAATGTATGATAGTTCCATTGTACAAGGGTGGAGCAAAAACTGATGTGTCTAACTACCGACCGATGAGTATCTCTGGTGTGATAGTGAAGATTTTAGAGAAGTTGGTAAGAGCTTGCATACAGAAATGGGCAGACAAACAAGCTATACTCTGCAAGGAGCAGCATGAGTTTACTAAAGGGAGGTTATGTTTAGTAATTTGCTCATATTTTATAACTATGTTATGGCCAAGTTGGATAAAGGGAATGGATATATTATGATAATGTTGGATTTTGCTAAGGCATTTGATAGGATACCACATGAAAGACTTTGCATGAACTGGAGAAAATGGGATTGGAATATAAACTCTCGACTAGGATCAGTGGATGGTTGATAGACAAATATCAAAAAGTGGTATACAGTAGGCGTGAATCTGCCAGATTTATGGTGACCGGTGGTGTACCTCAGGGTTCAGTCCTTGGGCCACTGTTGTTCAATCTATACCTTAATGACATTAAGAAGGGTCTAACAGGAGATGTGCGATTGTTTGCCAATGATGTGAAGATAGGCCGGGCAATCAAGGATTCTACTGATATCTAGCACTTACAGAATGATTTGAATAGGTTGGAAATTTGGACAAACAAAAATGGATGTCAGTTCAATGTCAGTAAATGTCAAGTTATGCACCTTGGCATGATGAGATTTCTAATGGCATATTATATTATCAGGGTAACTATACGAAACTGTTGAGGCTAGGGATCTTGGTGCAATGGTGGATAGGAATTTGAAATATTCAAAGGTCACATAGCAAAAGTTGCAAGTACAACTCAGAGGATAATTTCAATGTTGAAGCGAACCTTGACATTTAAGGATAAGGAAGTCATTTTGCCTCTTTATACGACCTTGAATAAGACCATACCTGGATTATTGTGCACAGATTTGGTCTCCCTGGTTCCAAGGGGATAAAGAAGCTGTGGAAAGGGTGAAAAGAAGAGTTAAGAAAATTATATTTGGATTATGGGATCTAGATTGTGAATATGTGGATTACAGACTGGTTAACAGGAGAAAGAAGGAAGATATGATAGAGGTCTATAAACTTTTGAATGGTGTTATAAGTTATTGTCTGATGAAATTTTTCTGGTTTATATGGAAGGTGGTGAAAGAACATAGGGACATCCACAGAAGTTTGTTTGCAGTCAAGAAAGGGGTAAGGGCTAGATTTTTCTCTCATAGAGCAGTGAGTGAATGGAATAGTTTGCCTTTATGAGTAGTGAGTGCATCTAGTATGAATGAATTTAAGAAAGCTGGGTTGGGTAATTTATAACCCATCAGTGAATCCTTGAGTATCTGGAGGTCCCAGATAATAATAATAATAATGTTTTTTATATTTTATATATTTTTTACATAGTCTGGAAACCCAGCTCTAGAGACCAAACATGGCACTTTGAGCCACTTCAGGTCTCCTATAAGGAGAGCTGTGGTCTTACACTAGGTGATGAAGTTCATCTCCCATATATAGTGGTTACTGGCATAACTAAGGTGCATATAGTGGTATAAAATACTTCCAAATGTCATGTATGAGGCACTATTTCTTGTTTAAAATGCCATGTGATTATATAACTTCAGATAATTCCCTAGGTACATCGAAGCAGATGACCAATTCATCCCATGATGTCATGAGCAAATGTGTGTAGCTAGGCTGCTCAGGTGTTTTATTATTATTTAAAACTACTCTAACAATATATGCTTTGCTACAAGAATGTGGAATCTTGTATATGTCAAACTGTTTTTCAAAAGGAATGCTGTCTGGTGAATATAAAAAGGATTCTGCAGGATGGACTGGTTGGAAGGCATTCTAATATCAAATCTTTTATCTTTTTGATAAATTGTAATATACGTCACAAAACTGCTAACGTAGAGCAAGGAAATGGAACCTTTACAATCTGCTATTGTATTAGTGTTTTGCCAAAGAGAGTAATTTATTTAATAACTTTCCAAGTAACCATTTTGAATAATTAGTGGAAATAAAACATTAAGTTAATGATCTTTAATTATTCTTGAAGCTTGCATTTTTTTTCAAGTTATGATTCCTAGCTTTTGTTGTGAATGATGAAAGGAATCAGAATGGAGATATCTCCCAGTATAGGTTTGCTTCCTGTAGACATCTAACAGTATTCCTCCACCTTGTTTTTAATTAGAACATACTCCAAGCTGTTCTTCAAAAGGAATCATGTTTTGAGGTGCACATAAAAAGGATTCTGCAGGATGGAAGTTTGTTCATCCTTTTCAATTTCCTGCATGAAGCTAATTTTAGGGTTATAGTTGCTAAAGAAATAAATAAAATTCTCTAGACATTTAGAGTATGTTCCCAAACAATAAAAATATTGTCCATATGTTACCATATGTGTGGTTTTAATTAGGTAGCTACAGAATTTTTTTTTTTTTTTTTTTCAAATTTTTCTGCAGAATTAGTGATATGAGGTGTTGATAGTCAGGAGCTCATCGATAAACCATACTTTTGAGAATAAACTTTCCTTTCCACATAAAGAAAGATGGTTGGAGACATTATTAGAAAAGATTTGTGGTGTCAGGTGGACACAAATCTCTTCAAGGATAGTGACAGATTCTTCAATAGGAATGTTAGTGAATAATGATACCATGTCTAAAATATCTGACATGTTGATTTGGAATGTTCAGTATTCTCTTTACCAAATAAGCTTTCTTTTTAGGACTCATATTTGTAAATTTAGGGACACAAAAACACATGTGTTGAACAAATTATTTTATTAATTACTAATAAAATAAAACTTGACGTTTTGACCCCTGTATCGAGGTCACCATCGGAAGAATACGAAAGAATAGTATAAGGAACCAAGCTACATGCTCATGCCCTGTATACTTGTATACTATGCCTTGTATACTTTTTCTTTTAAGGAGTTTTTGTCCAATATAATTTAAGGAATTCTCTGAAGTAATGCAATCATGGCATTTTAAACAAGTACTAGTGTGCCTCATACATAGCATTTGTAAGTCTGATATACAACTATGCAACTTATCAGACTTTCATTTTGACAGTAACTATCTAAAAGCCTTACAACAATGAATAGCTTATGCTTTATATGCCAAATGACTTGCATGACTAGCCCATGTTATTATTAATGTTACCAGTTTCAAAAGAAACAGCTGTTTAGAGTTCTCCAATCTTTTTTGTCTAGTATGTTTTACTGGCAGATCTGTGAGACTTTAGGCAGCAAAACATGTAAAAGTTTACACATATATACATACGTTTAAAGTAAAAGTATATTCCACTATTATATAGTTTTGGGGCATATATTAAGGGTGTGCCAGGTCTGAGCTGCACACTCTGTAAATTCATGAAATGATATATGAGCAGTTATTAATTTTAAATAGTCATGAACTGTTCTGGAGATAGTTTTCAGTATTGAGACCACATGTTTATTAAACAATAACAAATAAAAGAATAAAAAAATGTGAGCCATAGAACGTAGCAACAACTAGCATTGTTCCAACAAGCATACAGTAACAAATGTATCATTTTGTATTCGGGATCTCAGTTAATGAACAGCTATGATGTAAAAAAAAACATCTAATAGACTATTAATTATCAATTAATCTGGTTGTTGTGTTAAACTTTTATACACCATTACCCCTGATCATGTAAGTCTTACGACGAACTAAACTTGTAGGTTTTTTTTTATTATTATTTTATTTTTTATTATTTAATAAACATGTGGTCTCAATACCAAAAGCTGTCTCCAGAACTGCTTACCCACAGAAACCTTTGCTTACAGTCATGAACTGTTTCAAATATAAGGACATTTGCAGTGTGACTGTAAATGAAATAAGACAAGCATTGCTGTAGAATCATGCATTCATGAACTAATTTTTAATTATATGGTTCATGAATTTATAATTTCAAAATAATTTTTATTTTTCAACATAATCTTCTTTAAGACTAATACATTTATTCCAGCGATGCTCCAGTGCCATTATCCCATCCCTGTAGTGCAGGGGGGGGGCAATCTTTTATAGTTCATGCATAAATTTTTTCATTTTTAAGTTAACATGCACCATGCAAACTTATACTACTTTTCAGCCCTTTAAAAATATGGTAATGTGGATATATTTAACAGCTTTGCATAAATGATTTATTATATATATGGTAATATAGACACTCTTAGCAGTTTTAAATAAAAAGATTTCATATAAAGACAAGATAAACATTAATTATTTTATTGAGACTTTTGAAATTGCTTTGCTTTTGCTAAGCTTGTAGTGTTTGGAGTTAAATCAGTTTTAAAAGAGGTAAACCGTGAGTAGACATAACTATACAAATAAATAACGGAAAAACTCACGTAGAAATATTATTTAATAGTATAATTTTCGCCTGTGTGTCACAGGCATCATCAGTACAATTAGGCACAAAAATTAAACACTAACTGACAATTCCAAAAAGCGCCACCTAAGTAGCTGGTGTAAGATAACTAAAAAGGTCAATAGTATAGTACTTTACAAATCAGCTAATCTTTCCTAACTTTTTATTGTATTACATTTTTTTTTTTTTTTTTAGGAAAGTTATTGACCTTTTTAGTTATCTTACACCAGCTACTTAGGTGGCGCTTTTTGGAATTGTCAGTTAGTGTTTAATTTTTGTGCCTAATTGTACTGAAGATGCCTGTGACACACAGGCGAAAATTATACTATTAAATAATATTTCTACGTGAGTTTTTCCGTTATTTATTTGTATGGAGTTAAATCAGTTACAGAAAGCATCAAACAGTTTTTCAAATTTGAATCAGTCAGTCTCGATCGTAGTTTGTTCTTAATCATTTTCATTGATGAAAATGCTTGTTCGCATCTGTATGTAGTTTCAAAACGACAGATATAACTCTGAACAAATTTTCTCAGGTCTGGAAAATGTTCACAGGGCAACGATCGCCAGAAATTAATTATATTATAAGCATCTGGGAGTGATGGAAGTTCATTAAATTTCATTTTCAATAAAGAATTGGTTTTGAGATCAATAAGTTCCATTTGTATGTTACTAGACATCGTCAAGATTTTTTGTTCAGTAAGTGAAAAGGGATTTAGAAATGCAAGTATGCGGTCTTCTTCTTCGGCAAAATCGCTAAAACGACTGTTAAAGAACTCTTGCAATAATTTGAGTTTCTTGGTATATTCTGTAAAGTTGCCATTATCTTCAACAGATTCACTATGTTCTTTTAAATGTGGAAATTGACTTAAATCCCCATTTTCTAACTGGGAGATGAACAGTTTTAATTTTATTTTGAATGCACTGATGTCATTTACTAAGCTAGGAAACAATTTGTTCTTGCCCTGCAGTTTCAAATTTAGATCATTGAGATGGCTGGTAACATCAACTAAAAATACTAAATCAAATAACCATTTCTTATCACACAACAGGGCTTTTTCCTCATGCAGCTCATCCTTCTCTTCCAGAAAATTATGAACACTTTCTTTCCGCTTTCAAAATCTACTGAGAACTCGTCCTTTAGAAAGCCAGCGCACCTCACAATTAAGGATGAGTTCACCATATTCCATATCTAGCAGTTCACAATATTCTCTGAATTCTCTTCTGTTTAACCCTCTTGCTCTAATTTTATTCATACACTTTACAACTGGTATCATAACATGCTTCAAATTTAGAGTTTTCCCACACAGAGATTCTTCATGTATAATACAGTGATGCTTTAGTAGAGAACGACCTAAAATCCTTTCAAGTAAAGTTATAGTCCCAGAAACTCTACCTACCATTCACGGTGCTTTATCAGTGCAAACATTGATGAGCTTACTAGAATCTAGTTGTTGATTTTCTAGACATGACTTTATTTTGTCAAATATGTCTGATCCTCTTGTTTTTTCATGAAGTGACTCAAGACCGATAAGTTCTTCAAAGAAGATGTTAAAATTACCATCAATTCCTCTTATAAAAATGCTTAATTGGGCTACATCACATATGTCAGCTAATTCGTCCAAGGCTAAAGAAAAGACAGAACAAGCATGAACATGGACTTTCAATTGCTCATTAACATCATTGGAATGTTCTTCGATGCATCTTGTAATTGTTTGCTTGGACAGAGCAATTTGGTTTACTTTTCTTTCAACATTCTTATCACCAAGACATTTTGCAAATTTTTCGAGACGGCTTAACAACTTCCTCTCCATCAGAGAAAGGCTTGTGCTTTTTAGCCAACACAAAGGAAATTTCATAAGACGCCTCCATCATTGCCACAATTTCACAACTTAGTTTCACAAATATATTTTCTCTTTTTTTTATTTCTTCCTTTTTCTTAACCACATATTCTTTCTGCAACTCAGACCCAGGAACTAACTTTAGTTTTTCTTCTAATTCAGCTTGATGTTTTCTATAGTGTCTGTTAAGATCATGTCTTCTATTATCTGAGAGAGTGCTTTCACAAACAATGCACAACAGTTTTCCTGAAGGACCCGCAATAAATAAGAACTCATTTCCCCCACAGTTCGTTAAACTGGCACTTGCTATCACCTTCTGCTTTTCTTCTGCTCGTTTTCTTTTGCAAAGTAATGGGTAACTGACTGTAAAAAAAAAAAAAAAAAAAAAAAAAAAAAAAAAAAAAAAAATTACCTTAAAAAGTAATTATTATTAAATTATTTATTAATAATTTAATTTAATTACTGTTTTCACGAAGGCCAAATACAGTTCTATAAGTTTAAAAATCATATAATTTTTTTTTCATAAAGAGTTTTCGTCTCTCTCTTGTAATATATTATGTCCAATGAAATAAGAGATCGCTTCCTGCCATAAAACAGTCTATTGGCTGGCAATCGCACACACACAACCCAAACATCCTCATTACGAACGCTTTGCCGATGATCAGTTAAATTTTAGAAATAAACCTACTATATGTAAATAAAAAGGAAAGATATTGTATAAAAAAACCCATAAAAAACACACATACAAATACACTGAATAATTGCAGGTTTCAGTAATCAGCAAATTAGTTGAGCAGGAAAGAACTTGACATATACGTTCAAAATGAAACAATTTATTTTTAAATTTACAGAACTATATTAAGCCTTCATGAAAACAGAAATCTTATCTTAAACTTAAAGAACTGTTAATAAAAACATAAGTTCGAAAACACGGGATTGTTCAGTCACATCGAATCAGAAGTTCATCGAACGTTATGACACGAGAGTGAGTTGTAAGCTGATTGAGTAACTGGTGACGCATGTCAGCATTTGCTGGTGCCTGTTGCTTCAAAATCAAACAAGTATAATAAGTGCTGCGTACTCTAGAATTCAGTGGTAGGTTAATTGTTTGTTTATACATAAATCGTATAGAAAATTTTTAAAAATTTTTCTCTGGGGTTCAGTGCGTCACTTCTAATCATGCAATGCGCCACTTTTGGCGCATGCGCCATAGGTTGGCCACCCCTGCTGTAGTGGTTCTCAGTAAGATCTGCAAAATACCCCTCTACAGCTGCAATCACCTCTTGATTTGAAGAAAAATGCTGACCAACAAGGAAGAGTTTTAGTTTTTGGAAGAGATGGAAGTCAGAGGGAGCCAAATCTGGGGAATAGTGTGGATGTTCCAACAATTCATAGTGCAGATCCCTTAATTTTCCCATTGCCAAAACACCTTTGTGGGCAGGTGCATTGTCCTGATGAAAGATGATTTTTTTCTTTCTGCAAACTGGGTCTTTTCCCATGAATTTTTTCATTTAGTTTGGTTAAAAGATCGGAATAATATTCCCCGGTTATTGTTTTATCCTTTTCAAGATAATTAATAAACAAAATGCCGTTAGCATCCCAAAACACTGATGTCGTGACCTGTCCTGCTGATGGAACTGACTTTGTCTTCTTTGGCGCTGAACAACCGGCTTCTGTCCTCCTTTTTGACTGCTGCTTGGATTCTGGTGTGTAATGGTGAATCCAAGTCTCATCCTTAGTAATAAAGCAACACACAAAATCAGTTTTATTCTAGTACTGTTCAGAGATTTTCATGCGAGTACATTTTTGATCTACTGTGAGCAAGCATGGCACCCATTTTGCGCAAAGCTTTTTCATATGCAATTCTTCATGCAAAATATATCCTACACATTCTTTTGAAATGCCTATAGTCTCAGCAATTTCACACATTTTGACTTGCTGTCATCCAGTACCATATCGTGCACTTGATCAATGATTTCTGGTGTTGTTACACTTTTTGGACTTCCTTCACATGGATTATCTTCAAATCTGGTACGGCCATGTTTAAACTCGGCAACTCATTTCTTAATTGTCAAGAGTGAAAGAAAAGATTGCCCATGAACGTTGAATGAATTTCTGTTGGTGTTAAACGTTCTTTTACAAAGAATTTTATAACCACACGATACTCAATTTTATCCATTTCAAGGGATACAGACAACACTTTTGCTTTAGACAGCTGTATAAACCAAACTACTTGATAGAATGACTTGCAATTTTACATGGATACTTATGACAGATGTACCAACTTAGAAAAATAAATATCTCTTGCCGATAATGTTGCCATCTGTAGTCAAGGCTGAGAACTTTTCAGACCACCCTCGTATGAAGTGAGAGAAATGTGGTTCCTTATGTGGTCTGTGACATGGGCCAGTACATTTGTGATGAGTAAAGTTGAACTCTCAACATCACAGCTAGCTTAGTTCTGCTCAGTAGATTACTGGCAGCCAAGAAGTGAAGTGCAGTTAGCTATTTGTTGTGGTTTCCTGTTAGATAGCAGTATACTTTTTTTTTAAAAATAATTGATATTTATTTTATCCTTTTCAATAATAGGGAAACAGCACTGAAGATATTTTATGCATACCTTGTCGAACTGAGAATGAGGTCAGGTTAAAAATTGCTAATGGTGGTAAATGTCTGCCTCTTCCAAATTTATATAGTGACAAAGGGTTGATATATAAATAGAACAGTTTTTAATCTCATCTCATTTTCCTTTTACCCTCTTTTACTTTGCAGTGTCGAGGGTTTATTAATCATTGGACCTCAAACCGTTCACAAGATAAGGTGGTCAGCCCTACGCCCTGGTGTATCCTATGTCCGTAGTGTTGAGTTCTCAAGGCCGGTTTGCCTGCTTTGCAAGAAGAAAAGCCCCAGGATAAACTGGGGAAAAAACCCTACTGTCCATGCCCAAAACTGGCTGACTTGGCTATGCCTGAGGAAAACCTTCAGCTCCTCACGTCACCGACAGGAATCGAACCTAGGACACTTCTTCCCCAGGCATATGGTTGCGAAGCACGCAGCCACTAGGCTAACCATGCAGACACAGTTTTTAATTAATAATAAAAATCATCATCAAAAAAAAAATCATCTAACGCCTTTTTATTCCCGTATACGGGGAGTAGGCGAGGCCATTTAGCCCTATCTAACTTTTGGAGACTGAGTGGGCAGTTCAGTCTCCACTGGTACC
This sequence comes from Typopeltis vanoorti, assembly GCF_054136105.1. Taxonomy (NCBI): domain Eukaryota; kingdom Metazoa; phylum Arthropoda; class Arachnida; order Uropygi; family Thelyphonidae; genus Typopeltis; species Typopeltis vanoorti. The sequence continues at coordinate 106,462,597 of NC_143568.1, read as the reverse complement.
GATCAGAGATAGATGGCCCAAGGCTATCACTAATTAAGCGGTACTCAGTGAAGAGAGACGGCTCAAATGTGCCGCCATCTCGTGTTCCCTAACCCTAACACAACATACAGTATTTAATGTCTGAAATAATGTGGGTTCTACGGTCGATTTTCTTGAGTTTACAGGACGAAAAACCAGAGTTTCCGGGAGGGAAAACCTGCTTGCCCGTGCCAGAGATCGACTAACTCAGGAACCGGTCGAAAAAAGGCTTAGAAAAAGTTCCTCTAGTCGCCGACTAGACTCGAAACCAAGTCTTCCTTCGTGCGGCCAAGCGCCATGGTTGGCAAATGCCACATCCACTGAGCTACACAGACTCTAATTAATAATATAATTTTTTATATATAAATTAATGATTTTTAATAATGTTGCCTTACCACTCCACCCCACCTGTTATACCCACCATGCACGACTGAGAGCAGTTTAGTTGTGAAGTAAAATTTGTCATTCTATTTCCCGTTCTATGTTATGCTCAGTGGCTTGTCACAGTTAAGTGACTTTGCTTCTTTTGAACCTGCTCTGATGAGGTAGTTAATCCTATTTGCTTAATATATTGTGACTGTCAGTTGCATGTGTTCTTTTTGGCTGGTTTGCCTATTTTGTCAGAAGGAAACTCGAGACTATCTAATTCTCCTTCAATTATGAGAAGCCCTGACGAAAATTTCTTTGTGTTCTAGACAAGAGTCAAACCCAAAGCTTTCTAACCAATGAACATCATGGAAATTGACTGACCTATGGAAGCTGGTTATTTTAGGTTTGAGACTCTGTTTTTTCTTTTTACTTCAAAAATGTATTTTTTTTAAAAAAAAGGGAGAAGTTTTTCCCCATCTTGTCTTGGATTAATAAAATAGCTATTGTTGAAAAAATAAATTTTGTCAACAGTAGCTATTTTATTAATCCAAGGTTGGTGGCAGTTCAAATTTGTCCTGACTGAGTCATATTTAAGTTATATAAACTGACACCCAAAGACATCATAGGTGACTTTGGTTGTCAGTTTTCAGTAAGGATAATTGCACTGCTTATCTAAAATTTCTATCCATTTTCTTTATAAAGATTTACTTATATCCTTTACTGGTTTTTTCATTTATTTTATTTATTTTTTTCAGATAATATTTTTGTTGTCAAGTCTTGGTGTAAAAATAAATTCTTTCTTGAAGAATCAGTTTTGAATAAGCAGTTTGGAATTCCAGAATGTATTTTTTATAAATTCAAAAATGTATTTTTTTTAAAAAAAAGGGAGAAGTTTTTCCCCATCTTGTCTTGGATTAATAAAATAGCTATTGTTGAAAAAATAAATTTTGTCAACAGTAGCTATTTTATTAATCCAAGGTTGGTGGCAGTTCAAATTTGTCCTGACTGAGTCATATTTAAGTTATATAAACTGACACCCAAAGACATCATAGGTGACTTTGGTTGTCAGTTTTCAGTAAGGATAATTGCACTGCTTATCTAAAATTTCTATCCATTTTCTTTATAAAGATTTACTTATATCCTTTAGTGGTTTTTTCATTTATTTTATTTATTTTTTTCAGATAATATTTTTGTTGTCAAGTCTTGGTGTAAAAATAAATTCTTTCTTGAAGAATCAGTTTTGAATAAGCAGTTTGGAATTCCAGAAGATTTAGATTATCTGAACTAAAAAGAAATTGTATTCTCAAGAAGTTGATTGTAAATTTAATGTTGAAATTGGAAATTTGTGAACTTGACAGTAAAATGATATGTGTAAATAATTTTCAGGCTAAAGTAAGTTAATAAAATATACTCATGTTGAGTTTGGATTGTTGTTCTAAATAAGCATTAAATCTTTGATATAACAAGTGTTATGGAATTTTTGCGAAGAGAAAACCATAATGACTGCTACTTTGAAAAGTATGGGGGATGTAGTAATGAGTTTTTCAGCTTGATCAGATAGTATACTTGTAATAAAAAAAATCATGTCCTGATGTAAAAATAAATCGAATTCTTATTTCTTGTCCATCTTTAATATAGTATAGCGATAAGCAAACAAAGGTTTGTCTGAATCATCTTTAACTCACTGAAGAGTAGTCATTTTAGAAATGCCATCCATCTCATTCAGGATCGATCGCTTCTCCCCTTTTCCCAGGGACTTTAACCTCCATTAGTGTTCTTAGAATTCTACCTTGAATTCTTTGTATGTGTACAAAGTATTTCAGCACTTTTAAGTGTTATTAAGGAGTCTTAAAGTTCTACTGATCTTTTCACCAATCTGTCTCATGTCTCAGCAGTTATTTGCTATCCGACTTCTTTAGGTTCTAAGTTTCACATCAGTAGATCATGATGAAACAGGAAAAAGATAGGAAAAAAAAACATCTAGAATCTGCAGCTTTGTTTCTATAGTGATTTTTCCTTCAGCCATTACTATTCTTCTTCTGAACAGCATCTCTTCATATTAAATTGATCCCAATACCCAGCTTTACTAACTTCCTTAATGAATACTGACTCCTTCCATCTCTAGGCTATACTTCTATTTATACTGTAGAAGGATAATAATAGAACGTAAAAATTTATTTCGTGCTGCTTTCTTTCTAGACGCCTTCCTTGACCCAGTGAGTAATGACAATGTTATTTGTTTGGAGAAGCCTGCATTCAAATAACATATAGGACTCAAAGAACCTTCAGCAGGAGTTATTGAGTAAGGTAGCAGTTATCATATGGAAGTGGCAGTTTTTTTTTTTGTTCATGGAAGTTTTTTTTCACTTGGCTATGCTACTAATTATATATTGGGTTTTATTCTTTATCCAAGTGTAAGCAAATGAAATTTGTGCCTGAAGTACTTCCAGGACTGGGGAAACTCATGGTAAAGGTGGACCAAGCTGTCATCACTCCTTGTCTAATATCTCCCATAATGCATCGAAAGACCTGAGTGAGATGTGATCCTATTTGTGGCTCCTGATTCTGTTAGTGAATTTAACTGTGGAGAGTTCTTCTGTGTTAGGTCTTCTGTCTCAAAACTCTTGTTGAGCTTTTAAATTATTTGTGGGTGAGACTGCACCTATGATTATTTTTGCTGCTCTTGATTGTAATTTGTCAAGTTTTACTTTAAAGCTAGTAGCAGCTGAGCTTGGATTAATGAGGTATATTCCATCGTGGGTCATTTGAGTGCAGTATATGTAGTTTTCAGTGTCTTCGGTTTTGCATCTCAACTTTGTTCCACAAAGCCTTTTGGTGATATTAAGCTTTTTAAGAGCTTTATTAGATCATCATCAAATTCCTGACATGTACTCTCAAGGGGTATACAGGATATGATAGTACTTCATGAAAATTTACCTCATTACTAACTTCCTGTTTACAATTTTCTTCCAAATCAGTCTGTTACATGTCAAGACTCCAACATCATTGCCATATCTTATATTTCTATCTTCTAAGGCACTTTGTACCATATCAATTCACCTATATCTTTGGTCTTCCTCTGGGTTGTTTTCCTGCCAACCTGGCAGAGAAAACTTGTTTTGCTAATCTTTCCTTGCCCATTCTGTTTAAGTGACCATACCACCTGAGATTAACTCTAACACATTCCTGTCAAGTTCTTTCCTAATATCCTCATTTTTAATATGATATTACCATTGATGCCATCTGTTCATGCCTCTAATCTTTCTCAGGACTGTCATATCTGTAGTTCTAGTCTTTGGTCAAGTGTTTTACTTCTGACCCAGCTCTCAGATCCATAATTACTTGTTACACAGGTTCCCCATTCAAAACCCAGTTGACATTTTCAACGATTCTACCTATTTTCATTGTCTTTGTCTTTTTATTGCTGACCTTCACACCATATCTATTGCAACAGTTATTCAATTTAGTCAGGGAATCTTGCAAACTTGTAGCGGATTTATGTAGAAGTATAACATCGTCTGCATAAAGCAAAGAGCTGACATTAACATCTCCAATTCTGATATGTTTAATACCACTTTCCTTCATAATGTGATCCATATAGATAATAAATAACAGAGGATAATGTACATCCTTGTCTCACACCAGATTTAACATTAAACCATCCTCCTGTACTTCAATTCTAACTGCTCACTTGCAACTCAAAGACTAAGTATTGCTTGATATAACGCCCCACTGACACCATATAACTGTAGTGTATTGAATAGCTTCTCTCTTGGGACCTTGTCGTATGCCTTTTCCGTTCGACAAAATGTAAATAAAGATCTTTGTTATATTCCCATGCTTTCTCAACTATTTGTCGTAAAGTGAAGATCTGATCCTGACAGCCTCTATTTGGCCTGAATCCAGCTTGTTCTTCATGAAGCTTTTCTTCCACAATTCTCAACCGTTTCTCAAGTATGCTTGCGTAGATCTTGCCAGGAACACTCAGTAGGGAAATACCTTTGTAATTCTCACATTCAGTTATATTTCCCTTTTTATTTATATATGGGTACTCTTAGAGCTCTACTCCAATCATCGGGAATTTGTACCTCTGTTCAGGCTTTCTGAACTATGCGAACTATGCAGCGCAGCAACTGTAAGACTTTTATACCACCATACTTCAGCATTTCTGGTCGAATATCATCTACTCCTCTGCCTTTCCACATTTCAAGCCTTCGATGGCTTTTTCTACTTCAAGTATGGATATGTATTCCTGACTGTATGCCTGTGGAGTGTTTTTTACCACTGTGTTATAGCTGCTTGTTTCGTTTAGCAATTTTTCGAAGTAATTACTCCATTCTTCAAGGATAACTTTTTCTCCTGTTTTCATGTCACCTTTATCATCTCTAACTCCTTTTACAGCACTCTTTCCTCCATTTCTATGCTTCAACAACCAACGGAATATCTTACTACCTTGATATTTATTTTCTATGTTCTTGCCAAAGTCCTCCCATGACTTTTGTTTAGCTAGTTTTCATGATAACATAGTCAGTATTTAGCTTTCTTACATTTGTTTCTGTATTCTCTAAGAGCACAAGCTGACTTATTTGCTGGGAACTTTTGATGTGCTTTCTTCTTTTCCTTCGCTGCCTCTTTAACTTCCTGTGTCCACCATGGAGTTCTGATTTTTCTATCCTTGTAGACAACCTCACCACATGCCTCTCTGGCTGAATCAATCACGGTTTTCTTCAAGGTTTGCCACTGAATCTCCAAGGTTTGGTTCTTGTTCTCAAACTCTCATTTTTTCTTCAATATTTATTTTAGTCTACAGTTCACATCTAAGAGCTGCTCAACTTTTATTTGCTTTAAAACTTTCTTACATGTCATTCTTTTCAATATGAAATTTAATTTTATCCTGCTCAAGACTAAATAGTGATCACTTCACTTCCAATTTCAAATCCTCTGTACACTCTGGTGTCCTGCACCAGGGAGAAAACATCACTATCAACAATAACATAGTCAATGAGACTTTTCTTTTTCCTTGCCTCTTCTCTCTATGTGAATTTGTGCACATTTTTATGTTGGAACATGGTGTTAGTAATAACCAGTCCATGTCCTGAGCAGAAATCCAACAGATATTTGCCATTATTATTAGCTCTGCTCTTTTCTCCAAATTTTCCCAAAATATTTTTGTATGTCTCACAATCATTTCCTACTCTGCTATTTAGATCCCCAACAAGCACCAACTTTTCCTTTTTCATTGTGCCAGTTGCTTTTTCTAAAGCCTCAAAAAATTCCTCCACTTCTACCTTAGTAGAGCCTTCTGTAGGACTATAGGCACAAATAAGTCATCCAGTTTCCCATTCTGATATTTGCCCAAATCACTACTTGACACTGCTTGCCATTCAAGAAGATGAGCATTGTATTTTGTGTTGAATACTATGGCTACTCCTTTTCCTTGATTGTCATTGTCTGAGTATAATATTTTGTATTTATTGCTCAGAAAGATCTCACCAGTTTTTGTCTTTTTTGTTTGTCACCACTATTATGTCGAGCTGGTACTTATCTAATTCCTCAGCTAGCTCCATTTCTTTGCCATTCAGGCTTCTTATGTTGATAGTACTGATCTTTAACTCTGATGATGTTGAGTTTGGGGTGCATTTTAGGATTTGTTCCAGTAGCTGACTTTTCGCTGTTCATCCTAGTTCCTTGGCGAAAACAACGGGGGCCTTGTTTAATCGTGCGGCTCCTCAGTCGGCATGAAATTTTAGGTATATATGTAATATGAGTTGTAAATCTCAGTTCAGTATCTAGGGTTAGGCCTAAGTATTTTGGAGACTCAGTTTTGTCTATTTTGGTATTATATATATTTTGATTTGAGCATTGTAATTGTGTCTATTTTTTCTATCAGTAGAGAAGATGCTTTTTTTTTGGGTTTATCTGTAATTTAAGTTACTTTGCCCATCTTTCTAAGCCTTTTATTGAATTATTCAGGACTTTTTTGAGATTGTTGAGGATTTCTGCTTGTGTGCCAGATTACTAAATATTACCTGCATTCCAGGAGTCTGCATGGTATGCTATTTTTGTGTCATTTATCATGTGAGGATGAATATTGTTCATATAGATGAGAAATAAGAGTGGGCTTAAAACAGAACCTTGTGGAACTCCAGCCCAAGTTCGATGCATGTTGGAATAAAACCATTAACTTTTACTTTAATTTTTCTTCCTTTCATGAAATCTGAAATCCAAATTAATGCATTCCTCCTTATTCCAGTATTATATGCAATTTTTATTAACTTTTGTCTCCAGACTCGATCGTAGGCAGCTGTAAAATCCAAAAAATATTGCTGTTGTCTTTTTTGGTGGTTTTTCTTGAAAGCCATCTATGACTGATTGGCAAAGATAAAATAATTGATCTTCTGTACTGTGTTGCGACCTGTATGCAGTTTGATAGAAGTTGATCTTGTTATTTTCTAAGAGCCAATTCATAAGTCTGGCATGTATTATCCTTTCGTTTAGTTTACAGAAAGAACTAGCCAAAGCTATTTGTAGCTTTGACAGACAGTCACAAAGGTTTTTGTTAGGTTTTGGTAAGGGTATAATGACTGATGTTTTCCTGATTTTTGGAATTTTACCTGCATTCCAGGAGGTGCTAAATATCTTCAGAAGGCAGTTTTTGAAGCTATTTCTGTTTCTAATTCTGTCATTGTAAGATCCTGAGTAAAGATGTCTTCAGAAGGATAAGTTCTGGATTGCATTAGCAGATGTTTTGCAATTTTTCCTGCACTTTTTGTCTTCTTTGTTGTATTGCAACTTGCTTATATTAGAATAATGTTTGGCTAGTAATTTGCCATCTGTTTATTTGTTGCTGCTCTATTGATTCCTGAGGAGACTGTGTTTGAAGCGTGGTCAGTATCCGGAAGTGTTGCGAGTTTTTTCTTGGATCTAGTCTATTGCAGGATTTGTCCCACTATTTTTGTTTGCAGCTAGAAATTTCATCTTCTATGTTTTGAGTTAATTCTATTAACTTCTTTCCGTTGTCTTCTGTATTATTTTGTTTTAACTGTTCGTTAATAATATCTCTTGTAATCTTTCCAAAATGGAACCCAAGTATTTTTCCTGAGTCCTCTGGAATTGAATTTTTTGCAGTTTTCTGTATGTTGTTAGTTAGTTCTAGTAGTTGCTGATCAAGTTCTTTACTAGTGGGTGTACCAGTACAATATGTTTCTAATAGTTGTGTGTATTTAGGCCAATTTGCTTTTCTGAAGTTCCAAGATCTCTTTGTCTGTGGTTTTTGGTCTAGCTGCAAATTAACGGTTATGATCACTAATGGCATTGTTTGGTATTTTCCACTGGGTAAGATTCACAGTTTCATAATCTACTGCTGTGATGTCTAATGCTGATTCTGTGCTTGTTGTTTTTGACAGATATGTATTTTGCTTGTTTATGATCTCAAGGTTTACATCAGGGATCGGCGGTCCAAACGTGCATTTTTGGTGGCCAATAAAAGATTGACTATACTTACATGGCATGCGGCCCGTATGTTGAATTATTTAAATAACACATTTTATATGAATTATAAATTAAAAATAATTTTATACCTATACTTCTTGATATCGCAGTGCAACTTGGTGCGAGTCAACCTCGTGAGTCATCATGAGTGAGGATAACAAAGGCGACGACAACCGAGATTTTGGCACATTAAAGAACGCATTTTCGTTAGAAAATATTCAAAAATTTTATCGATGCTTGCCAAAAAAACAGGGAGACGCACAGAGCCGACGCTGGGGCTTTTGCCGCCCGCATGCAATTTCTATCTAAGCGCCCCTGTAACGATCTGGGCGTGTGTGGTTCGTTTACGATAATAAAAAATTTAAATTATTTGAAATTTCTTAAATAAATTTTGACAGAACAGCCACACGTTGGTTCGCTAAATGTAACGAACTGGGGATGTTGATTAGGCAAGATAATCGTTAAAAACCCGAATATTCAAAAAATTCTCAAAAGTTAAACCAAATTTTGATAAAGCTACTTCACTTTAATTGTTGAATATAATGATACAGGGATTATAGCCTTCTCACCGATCCGAATCGCTAACAAAATTAAAATGAATTTTAATTAAAGTTAAAATTTATTTGAACTAAAGTTTAAAAAATTCTTCGTTTTACAAGTTACTAAAATTTTTACGTTACTTGTAAAAAAATTTTAATAATTTTTATAAGTGGAACTATCTTTTAGGAAAATAAAAGAAATTCAAGATAGATGAGAAAATAAGAAAATAATTCAAATAATTAGAACATTTAATATAAGTATTCAAAAAATAACATCCCTAATTTTTAAAGTTTAAAATTTAAAAATTTTTTAAATTAAAATTTTAGGGTTTTTGATTTCATATTCACAAAATTAGAAAAATAGTCTTAACGTCTAATTCCGCACATACAGTATATCATTTTCAATAGCTATTAAAAAAAGTATGTCACAAAAAACGCCAAACAAGCCTTTTTTGTGACATACTTGTTTTTAAGTAGGTTTTAATCAATTTCAACTTGGAAAAGTAACGTTCACCGCTCGCTACACTAACAGGTAAGGTTAATAGTATTCTTAAAGCAATTGAAAAGTTAGGGAAAGATAAATTATTGGACACAATAAAATTAAGAATATCGAAAGGATTTTGAATATTTATATTATCCTTCCGAAAAATATCCCGGAAAGCACATAACTCGTCATATAGTTCTATTGCATTTACGTCTTTATTATCATAGTCCTTCAAGAGAATCTCTAAATCGTCACGATTTTTTCTTAAATCTTCGTTATTAATTTGTAGTATACAAGAAATTGAAATTATCATAACATGTTTTTAGTTGTTCAAAACGTTCTATTAACGAACACATTGCAACGTCTAGAAGTGTATAAAACACATTCACTAAATTTATCTTCTGGCGATTGTGGCGTTTCGACATGATGCTCATAGTCAAATTGTCGTGTCTTCTTTCGTCGTCGAACTTCCGTACCAGTTTTAAATTCTTGTTCTCCACCCACCTCTTCACTCAGTTCTTTTGCCGATTTTAGAACTTATTTAAAATTTGTATCTGTTCGTTACTCTTGTAAGAATATTTTTAAGTTTTCGATAGATTCTAAAGCAAGTGTAATGGTCATATTTTTGTCTAGAAGCATTTTACTTACAGGGTTTATTCTGTTAAGTAAATCATGCCAAGTTATAAGAGCAAATAAATTTGTAATCCTTTATTTTAGCACATAATGTTTGTGCTTCATGCTGAGTTTCTTTATTAAAATTTTCATTTAAAATCTCAAAAAGAGCATCGTAAATTTCTCGTAACTGATATCTTAGAGGGCGGATTGCATTAATTTTACTTTCCCTTCGCGTTTCTGATGGCTGTTTCAATGTTAAATGTTTTACGAACTTTAAAAGAATTGCCCAACGTTTGTAAGAGATTGAAAAAAATTGTATATTTCTGGAATAATTGCAAAGAAACTAATTGCATCTGCATTCACTTTGGCTGCATCGTTAATGATTAAATTTAGAGTAGGAGCAGCACACGCACTTAAAAAGCTCGAGGATTTTTGTTCAAAAGCAAATTTTGGAGCCCATATTTTTTCCCTTTCATATTTGCCCCATTGTCATACCCTTGACCTCGAATGTCTTCAATGGGAATGTTCCGTTTTTCCAGTTGTTCCATTATTGTTGCACATAAACCACGTCCTGTGGAATCTCATATATCTGCAAAACCTAAAACGTTTTTTCTGATCTTGACAATTCCATTGTCACAGGAAACAATGCAAATATTAATGGTCATTTGTTCTGTTTTACTTACATCAGGTGTGCAGTCTAAAATAATGGAATAATATTTAGATTTGCGAATTGATAATAAATGTGTATCCCTGATTGCGTTACTTAAAGTTTCCAATATTTCATTTTGACTGTCTTTACTCAAATAGTATAATCTATTGTTTCGTTGCAAGGCCCTTTCAACATGATTTTCCATTACGGGATCAAACTTCGCAAACAGTTCGACTAATTTTAAAAAATTGCCGTTATTCCTTTCATATTATATATCAGATGATCCACGAAAAGCTAAATTTTGGCTACCAAGGAATTTTATAATTTCAATCAAGCATTCTAAAACACTCGTCCAATGGTTCTTTTCCATTTCATACATGCGTTGAGTCTGACAATCAATAATTGTTTTGTTTTTTTAATTTTTCTCAAGTTCCTTCCATTTTAAGAAATTTTTATGTGAGTTAAACTAGTCTCATGTCTATGCAAAGTTGTACTTGCATTTCTCCAATCGTTATAACCTTCTACAAGACTACTTGATTCAGTAGTTGCGAAAAGTTTGCAGCAAAATGAAAAAACAGAATTTAAAGTTTCGGAATAAATGAGCCATGTTCTTGGCACGAACTCCCCGTTTTCCATTTTCTATTATAATAGGTGTCGCCAAATTTACGACCATATGTATCTTTGGGATATATTATATTTTTCTTTTGAACAGGCCCCATTTTAATTAAAATAACTCGTAATTTTTCATCAATATTTCCCCATTCACCTGGATCTTCTAAATTTACAGAGACTAACAATGTGTTAGTTTCGTGGTTAACTACAACTAAATCTTCTAACTGTTTTTCACTTAAATCATGCATCTTGTTATCTTGTTCAATAGTTGCAATAGTACTTTCATGCAAACTGGATGATGTGCACAGTTCTTCAACTCTAAGTTCTGATGTATTGAGTTGGTTACAATCTTCATCAGAATATTTTAATATTTTAACAAATTTATTAAGAGCCCCAGTTTTTGTCTTAATATCTGCTTCTTTTGCAGCATGACGTGCATCGGATAACTTTTTTTAAATTTTTGATTTCATTTCTATTTTATACCCACAAGAAATTATTACACAACACGACACAGAGACGAAATAAAAGTCCACACTGTCAGTAGCCTACTGAGATGCATACCATATCACTAGTTAACTAGCAACAAATGTTTTTGTACGAAAATTCGTTTCTGCGCATAAAAACCGTTCACCGTTTCACTTTAGATAGACTGCAGTGGACACAACATTCTGCAGGCAAGCGTCTGCTCTCGCTGGAAAATTGCAAACAGGCGGCAATATACAATTCTTTTAAAATTTTTATTCGGTGTAACTGGCTTTATTTATTTTAATATTGATCATTCTAAGAATTTTTTGTTTTTATGATAAAAATTTTGTTTCTTAAAAATGAACTTATGAACCGTGCCCGGCGGCGGTGTCCCCTTCGTAGCGACGCCCGCATGCCCGCTTCCGTCGGCCCTGGACACACATATTGTAATGCATAATGTATATTACTTTATTTTTACGTGATAATTTTTCATTGAGTTTGATTTTCATGCTTGTTTCATACCTCGTACTTTAAATATTTCTGTTTTTTAAGACTGACAATAAAAAATGATAACTCAAATATTTTTTTTCACTTACTATTTTCGCTTAATTAAACGCTTGCTGCCCGATTATTAAAAAATAAAAGTTGAAGTGGCCCGCGAGTCTGAAAAGTTGCCGACCGCTGGTGTAGATCATCAATTATGTCTTCTATTTGTGCTCCTTTCCGATCTAGTTGTGAGGATCCTCAAGTTGGGCTTTTGGCATTTAGATCTCCTAAAAAGATCTTTGTGTCTGACGTTGTTTGACTTAGTTGTTGAAGTAGTTCTGTATTTATATCTGTTGTCTGGGTCATATCCATTGGCTATTGAAATAATGCGTTTTGGTAGAAATATGTTGACTGCTTGAGCCTCTGCGTTACTATTTATATTGCTGTTTGTAGTTGATGCGATTTCTTTCTGTTTGATGTGTTTGGTCCGTAGGAGTATAGCTAGACCACCGCCAGAACGATCCGGTCTGTCTTTTCTTAATGTTGAATAGCCTTTGATTTGAAGCTTCAGATTTTGATTTAGTTTCGTTTCGTTTCTTCTAAGCATGCGATGTGGATGTTATTTTTGTATAGAATAGAATGTTCTTAAATTCTTCCATCTTTTTTGAGTGCCGTTGATGTTTAGCTGAAGTATGTTGATGGTCCTTGTAGCTTATTTCTCATCGAAATCCCGACTGCAGTTTTCGACGCGTCGGGTACCCCGAACGCGGTAGTAAGTTTGTGATCAGAACAGACGCTCTTCATGGAATTGGGTTTGCCAGAGCCCCATTAGCCAGCAATTTATTTTCAGGGTTTTCTGCAGGGTTTCATGTAACAATCCAAGTGGAAGAAACATTGTGGTAGCAGAATTAGACAAAAGAAAACTTTGTGAAGATACTAGAAAGTTTTCTGGGTTTGATGTAACCATCCGTAAGCATCCAACTCTTTAAAAAAAATTTATGCAACCATATTGGCCCTTCACCCTACAAAGCAAAGTCCTACTACTTGCCTCTTCTGCCTTGCATGGAGGCAAATGCCTCGGACGTGGGTTGGACTTCTGCAAGGCTTAAATTTAAATATCCATCTTATAAGCACCAACTTAAGTTATTGGAAAGATTAGAAAGAAAAACATTTACGATTATTACCAGTAATCATCAGTTTCACACATTTTGTATTCTACATCTTCAGATTAAACACAAATAAAAAAGGTATTAACACAGAGAGATTGCTAAATTAATAACTGTTGTACATTGAATGAACATGAAATAGATAAATATAGTATCGACAGAGGAGACTAGGGGCTCATTGTGCGATGTGCTGTGCAACTTCTCCTATAGCTTAATTCATTAATGTGTACTGTAGGTCTTTGATATGAGACATTGGTTTTTATTGCAAGCGGTTGGACATCGTATTATTTCACTGGCCTCTCTAAATTTGCGAACTTAGAATTCTATGTATGGCATTTTTGTAAGTTGCCGAAGTACTTTACACTTTTCTCGCTAGTGTGAAATCCCAATCATTACTTATGTACACATTTCTTTTCCAAATCTTTCATATGTTGTTTGAGGCAGATTTCTCTAGATTTCATAAACAAAATAAAAGACATTAAACAGGATCCTATAGAGAGTATGGTGTCTGGATGTTAGAAGCCCATTTATGAAGGTTCAAAGAGAAGACATCATACTAATCTTGGAAAATATACTGGTGCGTTTTTTCCCACCAGACAATGTCCAACTCTACATTGCCTAAAAAACATCTTCAGGTTTTACGACCTCTGTTATGAGCAGACGGAAGTATATCCAAGGTCTCGTCCTTTTCAACTAATTTGGCAAATATGTACATAGAATCATTTTAACAAAGTGCCGCCAATAGAGAGTATTGGTAAAATGCTCAACCAATGACTTGAATGTTGAAAAACAAGCTAACAAGTAAAGATAAGAAAAGTTGTTATCCCACTTTATAAAGCTATGATTCGACAACATCTTGACTTCTGTGCACAGATTTGGTCACCTGGTTTTTTTGGGACCAGGAGGTGGTCGAAAAGTTTCAGAAACGTGTGCCCAAGATGATGACAGGTCTGTGGAATACTCCCTATGAGGATAGGTTGAAGGTTTGTAGGTTACAAAGTTTAGTTGATAGGCAAAAAAGAAGGGACATGATAGAAACTTTTAAGATATTAAAGGGATTTTATAAAATTGAATCAAGTGAAAATTTTCAATATACAGCATATGACAAAGAGTCAGACAAATACGGGCCATCCGTGGAAGTTGTGTAATAGTATGATTAATAGGTGAAGGGTCGTATTCATGGGTGTGCGAACTGTGCGGTGGCACAGGGCCCCAAAATCATCGCAATTTTTTTTTATGTTATACAAAAAATATATACGTTATTTGCTGTCTCAACTTCACGTTGGGACATATTGAAGAAATTTGTTAAACAATTAACTCCAAAACCGTTATGTGATACAAGATGGAAATGTAGAATAGAATCAGTTAGAACTGTACGTTTTCAAATTCCAAAATTTTTAAATGCACTAAAATAATTATCTAAAACTGCATCAGATAATACTATCAAAGTAGAAGTGGTTTCAATATATGAACAAATAAATTCATTTAAGTTTATACTAAGCCTTGTAATTTGGTATGAGCTTTTGTCAAAAGTTAAATTAGTAAATAAAGTATTACAAAATGCAAAAATTCCGATAGGCCTAACAACTGAGCATATTAAAGAGTTAGTGCAGTACTTTGAAGAGCAGAGAATATCAGGATTTGATAGGCTGTTTTGAGAATGCTAAAGAACTGTCAAATCTATTAGAAATATAAATTAAATTTAAAGAAAGTTGAGTACGTCGAAGAAAAGTATTTTTTTCTTCAACGAAAAATGAATTAAAATTTTGCTGCAAACAGCTGTATCAAATATTAAATACAGATATTGATGAATCCGAATTTTTCAATGAATTAATTATTTTTAGAAATATTGTTCCAGAAGATGCACTCATTAATATTTTAAAATTCATAATTGCAAATAATTTGTCGGATATTTATCCAAATATTACTACGACATTTAAAATATTATTGACCAGTCCAGTTACGGTCGCATCAGCAGAAAGGTCATTTTTCAAATTAAAATTAATAAAAACCTATTTGCGATCTTCTATGTCTCAAGAAGAACACTTGTCATCCCTGACAATAATATCTATAGAGCATCGTTTCTCAAACTGTGGTACATTACGTTATTTTTGGTGGTAATTTTTATACAAAATATTTAAATAAATGTTCAGAAAAATGTATTTTAATATTGTAACGGGTATGTAAAAAATTATAATAAACAAAGTACATATAACATAATGAAAAACAAAAGCAATATATTGTTGCAAGTTTAAGAGTAATATATTATTTTACGTGAAAATGTATTTTATTAAGATAATTATGTGATATTCCAGTAAAAAATTAATAGTGGTACATATATTTATTATTGTACATATATTTCTTGATTCTTATTTATGTGGTACAAAATTTAAAAAGTTTGAGAACCCCTGTTATAGAGCATGAAAAAAAAAAAAAAAAAAAGAATTTTGATAGCGTTATAAATGATTTTATTGATAAGCGCATTAGATTAAATAAAATTTAATATATTAAGATTTCTTTTAAATCTTATAAGTTGTATACATATATTTCATTCTTTATAGCAAAAATGGATGTTTTTTCATATTTTTATATTATTAAATAAATCATTATTCTGGCGTATTTATATGATAATGTGTACTTATATAATAAAATAATATATCATGTACATACAAACACATTTATTTTTTAACTAATTTTTTTCCCTTTACTTAAATTGATACTAAAGAGCATACTTGTTTATTTATGTGCATAAATATCATTCATATTTGATTTAATTAATTAATTAACAAGATATTATTCCATTTAAAATTTCCATAAATGTCACTAACTTTCAAGGGCCCCGATTTTCCATTTCGAACAGGGACCTGCAAAATGTAGAAAAGGGCCTGAATATGTGTGCAGGAATAAGTGTGTGCAGACAAGATTTTTTGCGTGGTGAGTGAGCAGAATGGATTGCAGAATTGGTTGTGAGATCGCTGATGGTAAATGGATTCAAGGAGAGATATGGTATGATTTGTGTGTATGATGGTTGATTTGGGTCTCCTGCAATGAGTCTGCGGACTATGCAGATGCCGTAAATCATAATAATAACAATTACTATTATTATTATTTTTTTATAATAATAATAGATTTATTATTATTATCATGCAGGGTATATATATATATATACTCATGGTAGTGCCACTCTAGGCAAACTCGCAGTAAAGGTGGATTAAGTTCTGATGACTTTCCTTAGTATTTTACCCTTAATGTAAAGCACATCCCCTTGCGGAGATGTATGATGCTATTCATTAAAGGCAATGGTCACTACCCATACCGGTTTCGACCTTTATTGAGGTCTCGTCAGTGGGAGCTAGACCAGACAATGCTAAAGTTGAAGTAATGCAGAGCTTATATGAATTTTACATAAACAAGTTGCCACAAGGTGCTTTGACCTTACGCAGGCGGAAACTTGACTTAATTGTCTGTTTGCTCACTTGGAAAATAGGATTAAAAACCAAGTTTATATAAAATTACTTGGTATCTTGAACACATAATATACCCAAGTTAAAAAACTTTCTACATCTATCTCTCATCCTGAGATTTTATTTTATAAGGTCAAAGCACCTTGTGGCAACTTGTTTAGGTAAAATTCATATAAACTCTGCATTACTTCAACCTTAGCAATGTCTGGTCTGGCTCCCATTGACGAGACCTCAATAAAGGTCGAAACCGGTTGATAGCTTGGGTGATGAATGGCAATGCTGTAGCCTGTGAAGTTAACTGAGGCACGGCTGTTACTGTTACCCTTCCAGATGAGCAAATGAGCGGCTCTGCTCGGTGGTGGGGGGAGCTTGCCACGGTGTAGAGCCAACTGAGTTTCTGACTTTCTGATCCTGCGGGTCGCTCATTATTGAGTGATCCGGGGGATTTTACGAGTTTTTGGAAAGGTGTCCCCGCACTTAAACAAAGGGAAACTGGTATGGGTAGTAACCATTGCCTTTAATGCATAGCATCATACATCTCCGTAAGGGGGTATGCTTTACATTAAGGGAAAATACTAAGGAAAGTGATCAGATCTTAATCCACCTTTACCACGAGTTGCCAAGAGTGGCACTATCATGAGTTGCCTCAGACTTCCACTACGTGCAGGCGCAAACTTGACTTACTTGTCTGTTTGCTCACTTGGGAAATAGGTAGATACCAAGTAATTTTATAAAAACCAAGTTTATATAAAATTACTTGGTATCTTGAATATATATACAGTATATATACAATGAGACATATTTTCTGTACAGTACAAAGATTAGTGCAAAGTGCCGAGTACTTAATTTTTTATAAATATATTTTAAAAAACAACTAAATATTTATCCATCGTATTTACATGTGGATGGCACGAATATGCATACAATTGACTAAACAATACACTAATACAACACGCAGTTCAATAGTAATTAAAATAATGGAATGATTTTATATTAATATTCATAATATTTCTGCATTTTGACTTTTGTGTTTTTCTTTCAATATTTTTTATAGCTTCTGTATTTAATACAGATATTTTACTCCTCTACAAAAATTCAGCATACAAGTTATTGAGTACAATCTTTTTGGTATACTGTTCTTGTTTGTTTGTTTAGGTAGAATTTCTGCTTTCTTCCTCAAAGCTAGTGTTAAATTGCCAATGAGAATATTGAGACAGCTGATAGACACAGTGTTCTTGGCTTAATAATATTATGAGGCAGCTTGACATTTATCACAGAAAAATCAGATAAAAGATCTTGTCATATTTTAGGTATACTGCACTTCAAAGAGAAATTACCTCCATAATTAAGAATGAAGTCCACTCAAATAATTAATAAAATTATATGGTGTACATGAGAAAAGAAATGGATTGTATATGGAATGCATCTTCAGTAAACTGTTGCGGATGAATTCAATGAAGCTAGGTCGACATATTCGATTCTAGTCACAGATTAAGAATTTTTTCCAGCCGATTTGAATTAATCTATCTCTATCACAGATAAACTGGAAAAACAAGAATTTGTCTATAAAAACTAAAATGAGAATATTTAACTCAAATGCAAAGGCATTCTTAATGTATGGTTTCCTAATGTATGGATCAGAAATGTGGATGTTAAACAAAAAGATAGTTAACAATGTCCAGGTCTTCCTAAACAAGTGTTTAAGAAGACCTGGACTGATACTGGGAATATATTGGCCAAAACAAACAAATATCAAACGAAGACATTGTGGCAGAGAACAAACCAAAAACCCTTGTTGCAACAGATACGTGAAAGGAAATGGTTGGGGTATGTGTTGAGGAAAGAAGATAAAATAATAGTAAAACAGGTTCTAGATTGGAACCCACAGGGTAAAAGAAGACGAGGAAGGCCAAGAGAAACATGGAAAAGAACAATACTGAAAGAAATAACAAATATTAATAAAAACTGGAACCAAATAAAAGCAGAAGCAAAAAACAGAGTCTGGTGTAAAATGGTGGTGGAAGACCTATGCTCCCATGTGGAGTGAAGAGGATTAGCTATGTAAGTAATCACAGATAAAGAGAACCCTTTCTGAAACTCGAGTTTTTAATTCCGCCATTTATGAAAATTGATCTAGAAGAATGCTTTTTTAAAGCCTTTCTACGGCTGATTTCCGAGTTTGTCGATATGTGGCACATCTGTTATACAATTCATACAATTTTGGACATTATGCATACCAGTTAGCGTTTAGGATCACAAGGTAGTGGCAGTTTCTCTCACAAATTCTTTCTCAAAAGCCTAGATTCATTTATAGCTTGAGTTCATTATCAGTCATGGCTAAACATTTGAGACTGACTACGCAACAATTCTCAGAAAGTTAGGTACGGCTAAAGGAACTCTCATCATAGCTACAATTCTTAAACAGCAATTAAGATGGATCGAACACCTCCAGAGAATGTCTTCTCAGAGATTACCAAATATAGCCTAGAATGAAATTATTGGACGAAGACGATCAACATGCAGACACAGAAGAACATTGCTACAGTGTTTGAAGGAAAGGTCAATTATCGTGTTTCAGAGAAATAGATGACCGAAATGGCCAGAGATAGAGCCGAATGGCAAAGATTTGTTCTTGGGGACACAACCAATCATCTGAAGGATGAGAAAGAACAACAAGAAAGGAACTCTGTTTACTCACTTTGGGAATAAAAGACATTAAGTTTTTTTTTTTAAAATAGCACAGTTCCATAACTGTTTTGCACTGGGAATGACCCCAAGAATTATTATTATTATTATCACGGGCAACTCCAAGGAGTCCATAGAGACTCATCGAGGGAGGCCCTAACATCAGGGCAAGAACAACTATTCGACATTCACACAGTATCTATCATACCTCGCCTTGAATTCATTCACAGTCATGGCACCCACAACAGATTCTGACAGCTTATTCCACTCATTCACCACTCTCTAAGTAAAAAAACCAGCTCTAACACCCTTGCTAACCACACTCTTGCCCAGCTTCCATGTATGGCCCCTAGTCCTCCCGCCACCAGCCCTCTTCTCAAAAATATCTTCTGAATTAATCTTGTAGAAACCGTTCAGTAATTTGAATGTCTCAATCATATCACCACTTTTCCGCCTATCAACCAATATCTGCAACCCACAAATCTTCAACTTGTTCTCATAAGGTTCATTCCATAGACCTGCTATAATCTTGGTCACTAGTCTCTGAATCATCTCCACCTCCACATAAAGAAGAAACCCTGCCGCCCATATCTAGGCACAGTAGTCTAGATGGGTCTTATCAAGGCTCGATACAGAGGAACAATAACCTGTTTGTCTCTGCTTGTTAAAGTATTTTTCAGCAACCAAGTGATTTGATGAGCTGATTTAGCCACTTTTGCGATGTGCCCCCTAATCTTCAACTCCCTATCCACGAACACTCGCAAATCCATGGCCTCGTCAATCTCTTGGAGTCCAGTTCCATCAATGTGATATACTGCTGCCAATCGTTTCACCCTAAAATGCATAACCTTACATTTTGCCACATTAAATTGACATCCAATCTCCTTAGCCCAGTTCTCCAAACTATCCAAAAGCAGAACCCTGTGGCACACCACTAGTCACAGGCCGTCTTTTGGACTCTACTCCTGAATAATGCACTCTCTGATATCTTTCCATCAGTTACCCTCCTATCCATCTCACCAATCCTATATCCATCCCCATATGATGCATTTTACTGATTAGAATTCCATGTGGTATCCTATCAAAGGCCTTAGCAAGGTCCAGTAGAATCACTGTAAACCCATTACCTTTATCCAGTTCAGCCATCACTGTGTTATGAAACGTGAGCAAGTTACTGAGGCATGATCTACCCTTCACAAAACCATGCAGTATCCCATTTTCATCTATCTAATCCTACATTTTCCTCTTGACTATTTTCTCCAAGACCTTGACAACGATTCCTGATCGGTCGGTAATTTACAACAGCAGTCTTGGAACCTCCTTTATGCAGTGGAACTATTTTCCCCTCTTACACCCCCTTGGGATTAACCCAGACCTGAGGCTCAAATTAAACAAAATGGTCAAGGGCACTGACAATTCTTTAGCCGCTTCACGTACGACACGAGCTGGTATACCATCCAATCTCACAGATGTACTGTCATTGAAGTTTTGTAATAGACTGTTCACCTTAACTTCATTCACCACAATTCCCGTATAAGGTGTTGATTCTTTCATTCCTGCAATGTCACCACGTGGATGATATACTCTTGCAAAGTACTCGCTCAGTAATTGCACTATATCAACTGATTCGGTTACCTCCCTTCCATCGGCCTTTAGAATCATTCTGCCATATACATTTTCTTTTACTTGCAACATATCGAAAAAACTGTTGGGGATTCTCTTTAGCCTGCATGGCCAATGTTCTTACATAATCCGCTTTTGCTTTTCTTACCACACTTGTTACCCTTCTGGCCTGCGCTTTATACCGTTCATGTGCCTGCCGTTCACCTTTCTCCTTAAATTCCCTCCACAGTTGTTTCTTTTTTTTTTTTGCAGCTCAAGCTTAATGGTGTTATTCGTCTATTTAACCCCTACTTGATTTATTATTCGGACTCTTGGTATACAGTCAGCCATTGCCTCCTGCAAACACTTCTTAACCGCCTCCCATGCACTATCAACCAGTCTTTGCAGTTTTTCATGCCATGGCACTGAACGAATGAAACTCCTAAGCTTGCCATACTTACCAGCCCGTTAATTCCACATGTACCCTGTCTTAATTGTAAATTCCACACCTTTAGTCACCAGAATAACACACGAGGTACTGACTTATAGTTATTCAATATTCTGTGTGTCTCATACTGATATGAAACATAGCATATGTTCAGATGAATTCTAGATATTGACTGGAGAATTTCAAAAAAGTAGTCATACAAATTTTTGCCCATAAATCCGCTATGTAAGCGGTTCGTTTCTCATCGGATATTCAAAGCAGTCACTGCATCTCTTCCCTCTGGAGAAGCACAGTGGCCAGAACGCAATGGCTTGTTCAAGCAAACAGTACTGATTCTCTCCGTACAGTTTGCCGAAATTATAATCTGAAGTAGTGTACTTATACGCCACACATATGATCCGTAGCGCCGATGTGTGAATAGTTTTATATAGTGTAAATGTTGCTGATAGCGCCATAATTCATTTAACAGAAACCACTGCCACCTTCTTTGGTCACTGTTTGCAATTCAGAAATTAACAGGAGACACGAAAGCTGATACTGATGCATAACGGATGTCTATATATTTGGATCCATGATTATATTTATCAATAACCTATATAACATTTCACTCATGCACAGGGGCAGCTTGTGCATAGGCACTGCGGAACTGTAGCACTCCCAATTTTTCTCGATATATAAATATATTTATTAATTTCTTTATATTTGCTTGTAATATTTAATTTTATCATCAACAATCCTATACAGTTCTCTTATTTTGTATCAAAAATAATAAAAATACATCTTGTATCACTTAGGAGGGCGAAGGACTCGAGCATTAATTGTAATGTCCAAATTAATATTTGGACATTACAATTAAAGACATAACATTTGTTATAGTTTTTATTTTAGAACATTATTGGGGTTATGATAATGGATTTTATTTTTAAGTAATTTTGAATTATACTAAACTGTATAATTTTATCGATAATAAACAATATTTTTTCAAGTTTAATTTTTACCATAATTTTGATATTTTATCCGAACACGTGTACACTGTACTTACAGTGTGTATGTATATTACAAAAGTTGCAGCACCCCTACGATTTCAAGCCACGAGCCGACACTGCTCTTGCATACTATCATTGTACCATACTCGTTTAGTAAGACTGCTTAAAAAAACAAAAAATAACTTTCTCCCTTATGGTGAGATCCTTCTCTGCTTAAGTAGCTTTGTTAGGCATCACTTAGGGGATTGATACCTAAGTTTGTGACAGTTTGATTTTTTAAACTAGGCTAAATTAGCCTGTAATGCAAAATTGTACGGATTTTTCCTCGCCGAGAACATATAAAGATACAGTACTTGGCAGATACAATAGAGTAAAGTTCGGTCTCAATTTGTAATTAAAAAAACCGAACTCTACCTCTTAGATTAACCTAAACAAGGGAAAATAGCATGACTGAATCCAACTGCACTGCCAAACAACAAATATTTGAGTACTTGGAAACTGGGTGCGCTCGCCCATGTGTTGATTTTATGACTTGATCACCTATTTGCCATTCCTAGCATTCTGAAAATTTCGTGCTCCAACCAAGAGGTATGGTACCCTAACACCTATCATTCTGCAAGAACCTAGTCAGCCCATATCTTAGTCAGTTGTAACTCTTTCTCCTAGGTCTGCAAAATGTCGGTAGCCAGGATCTCAGTTACTGGTCACTGAGATCCTGGCTACCTGATCAATGGATACCGGCTAACCATCATCATCATCATCATCAAATTCCTGCCATGTACCCTCCAGGAGTGTACAGGATATAATAGTACCATATGAAAAAATTACATCATTACTAACTTCCTATCTACAATTTTCCTCCAAATCAGTCTGTTACTTGTCAAGACTCCAACATTATCAGATCTTATATTTCTATCGTCTAAGGCACTTTGTACCGTATCAATCCACCAATATCTTGGTCTTCCTCTGGGTCGTTTTACTGCCAATCTGGCAAAGAATATTTGTTTTGCTAATCTTTCCTCTCCCATTCTATTTAAGTGACCATACCACCTGAGATTAGCTCTGCTAATGCATTCTTGGATGCTGACAATGTCAAGTTCTTTCCGAATATCCTTGTTTTTAATATGATATTGCCATTGATGGCATCTGTTCACGCCTCTAATCTTTCTCAGGACTCTCATATCTGCGGTCTCTAGTCTTTGGTCAAGTGTTTTACTTCTGAACCAGCTCTCAGATCCATAAGTTAAAACTGGTTTGAACATTGTCTTGTATACAGCTAATTTAGTGTTCCGACTAATTCCTCTCTTATTCCATATGAATTTATTCAATTGACTTCCTACCCTACCAGCTGATTCTGTTGTCTATTTCTATATTTAATTTCCCATCCTCACTAAAAATCGTGCCTAAGTAGCTGAAATGTTTTACTTATTCTACAGGTTCTCCATTCACAACACAGCTGACATTTTCAATGATTCTGCCTATTTTCATTGTCTTTGTTTTTTTATTGCTGACCTTCATACCATATCTATTACAACAGTTATTCAATTTAGTCAGAGAATCTTGCAGACTTGTAGCGGATTTATTGAGAAATATAACATCATCTGCATAAAGCAAAAGCATCTCCAATTTTGATATCATGTTTCATACCACTTTCCTTCATAATGTGATCCACATAGATCATGAATAACAGAGGGGATAATGTACATCCTTGTCAAACACCAGATTTAACATTAAACCAACTTCCTGTACTTCCTTCAATTCTAACTGCTGACTTACAACTCAAATAAGGACTAAGTATTGCTTGATATAATACCCATTGACACCATATAACTGTAGAGTATTGAATAGCTTCTCTCTTGGCACCTTGTAATATGCCTTTTCCAAATCGACAAAACTCAAATACAGATCTTTGTTATATTCCCATGAATTCTCCACTATTTGTCGAAAGTGAAGATCTGATCCTGACAGTCTCTATTTGGCCCGAATCCAGCTTGTTCTTCACCTAGCTTTTCTTCCACAATTCTTCTCAATCGTTTCTCAAGTATACTTGCATAAATCTTGCAGGAACATTTAGTAGGGAAATACCTCTGTAATTCTCACATTTACTTTTATTTCCCGTTTTATATATGGGTACTATGAGAGCTCTACTCCAATCATCGGGAATTCGTCCCTCTGTCCAGGCTTTCTGAACAACGCAGTGCAGCCACTGTAAGACTTTCATACCACCATACTTCAGCATTTCTGGTCGAATATCATCTACTCCTGCTGCCTTTCCACATTTTAAGCCTTTGATGGCTTTTTCTACTTCAAGTATGGATATGTATTCCTGACTGCATGCCTGGTCAGTGTTTTTTACCACTGTACTGTCATCACTGCTTGTTTCATTTAGCAGTTTTTCAAAGTAATTGCTCCATGCTTCAAGGATATCTTTTTCTTCTGTTTTCATGTCACCTTTATCATCTCCTTTTACAGCACTCTTTCCTCCATTCCTAAGCTTCTTCAACAACCTCCAGAATATTTTGCCACCTTCTTGATATTTATTTTCTATATTCTTGCCAAAGTCCTCCCATGACTTTTGTTTAGCTAGTTTTACACAGTATTTAGCATTCTTGCATTTGTCTCTGTATTCTCTGAGAGCACAAGCTGACTTATTTGCCAGGAACTTTTGATATGCTTTCTTCTTTTCCTTCACTGCCTGTTAACTTCCTGATTCCGGAGTTCTGATTTTTCTATCCTTGCAGACAACTTCACCACATGCCTCTCTTGTTGAATCAATCAGTGCTTTCTTCAAGACTTGCCACTCAATCTCCAAGATTTGATTCTTGTTCTCAAATTCTTTCATTTTTTCTTCAATAATCTTTTTTGTATTTTAGTCCACAGTTCACATCTGAGAGCTGCTCAACTTTTATTCGCTTTAAAACTTTCTTACATGTTATTCTTTTCAATATGAAATTCAATTTTATCCTGCTCAAGACTAAATAGTGATCACTTCACTTCCAATTTCAAATCCTCTGTACACTCTGGTGTCCCGCACCAGGGAGAAAACATCACTATCAACAATAACATAGTCAATGAGACTTTTCTTTTTCCTTTCCTCTTCTCTCCATGTGAATTTGTGCACATTTTTATGTTGGAGCATAAAAATGTTCCCATGTCCTGAGCAGAAATCCAACAGATATTTGCCATTATTATTAGCTTTGCTCTTTTCTCCAAATTTTCCCAAAATATTTTTGTATGTCTCACAATCATTTCCTACTCTGCTATTTAGATCCCCAACAAGGACCAACTTTTCGTTTTTCATTGTGTCAGTTGCTTTTTCTAAAGCATCAAAAAATTTCTCCATTTCTACCTTAGTAGAATTTTCTGTGGAAGAAAGGCACAAATAAGGCTCATTGTCCAGTTCCCCATTCTCCTATTTGCCCATATTACTCTACTTGAGACTGCCTGCCATTCAAGAAGATTAGCCTCGTATTTTGTGATGAATACTATGGCTACTCCTTCTTTTCTGTGATTGTCATTGCCTGAATATAACATTTTGTATTTATTGCTCAGAAAGATCTCACCAGTTTTTGTCTTTTTTGTTTCAGTCACCTCTATTATGTCGATCTGGTACTTATCTAATTCCTCAGCTAGCTCCATTTTTTGCTGTTCATGTTGATAGTACCGATCTTTAACTCTGATGATGTTGATTTGGGGTGTGTTTTCAGATTTGTTCCAGTAGCTGAGTTTTCGCTGTTCGCCCGGTTCCCTAGCGAAAACAACGAGGGCCTTGTTTAACCGCGCGACGCCCCAGTTGGCATGAAATTTTGTCATGTTGTACCATCATTTTTTTTATTTTGGTTAACCAATAAGAAAACAATTTGGTCGGCTAAGTCCCAAATTGCCAGTCAATCCTTGTTCGTACAGTATCCGAGTAGATACCCAACAGGGTGCACCACGAGAAGGTGAGGATTGGACATTAGGTCAGAAGCAATGGTCGGTTCTCCGCATTCCTTTAAAGGCTATGTGGAGGTCTCCTCTCAGTTATACAGCTTCGACCCTTAAGCACCCCTGCCTGCTAACCACGGATTTAATAAAAAAAAAATTAAAAAAAAATTATGTATATTAATTTTTTAGCGTTTTTTAGTGTTTAAATGTTCTGGAATAGGGATGTTACAGTCACGAAAGTGTTCTTGTTCAGATGACGACCACGAATAGTCGAAACGGTCCACACCCCGTCAACCACCTTCCCCCTCCCTATTTTAAAAAATTAACCCTTTCACTTTTTCCCCACCCTATATAAAAGTATATGTTTCTATATGTTACGAAAAAAACCCGGGTTTTTCTAACTTATTCTACCATACTGCCTTCCTCCCCCCCCCCCCCCCCCCACACACACTCTGCAGTTTTCGACATCGCAGACAGAGGAAAAGCCACAACACCCAGAAAAAGGTATGTGCAATTTTCTATTCCTTAGGCTACATATACTTTTTAGTACATCTACACTCATAATGCCCTAAGAATCCATGAGTAAATAGCCAATGACATTTAAACAGGGGTACTCCTAAACTGAAGCAGGCAAAATAGCTGTAATTATAATAAAAAAAAAATGTTACTTAAGGTTGGAGTTTGTACTACTCCCTTTCGAAAATTAAAAATCGTGAGGATTGTTATTCGTATTTTTTTTTTTTTAAATAATTCGTTGATTTTGAGAATATGCAAAGTGTTTTCACAGCCGTTCAACCGAGATTTAAATATTTTATTGTCATACTTTTGTACACAGTTTAGATATGGTCTGGCCTCGCCTGCTTCCTTTGGTGAATAAAAGGCTTTAGTGGATTTATTTATTTATTATCAATATCATCAGATAGATTTTGATATTTGATCTCTGTCTCTGATTGTTTTAGAGTGATGATATTAATACTATTATTATTGAATAACAAAATTGATGATATTATTGAATAACAAAACGGTCATATTTAAAATATAATTGGACTTACGCATTTTACCTCCATGAAATGGCTTTTAGAACATGTTTTTAAAGAGTCCTATCGAAAGCAGCCCAAATCGATATTTGATAAACACTTGTAATTATTTATATTCTGACAGCTTACGAAATGATGAAACATTACGTCAGAAACAGCTGCAAGTGGTGGACATGCTGTACTGAATTGACGTGTTGTTTCCGGGAAATTGCTTGATTGCGTAGACGTTGTTGTCGTCCAATAGAATTCTGCCACGGTCTCATTGAATTAGAGGGAAGAAGCCACAACTGTCATGAAATGTTACGGAGATGTCAAAATTTTATTTCCTTGGGTCTATGGCCGGTATTAACCATTCTGGAAACTATCAGAATATTTCGGTATAACTTCGTGTCCGGTTAGGCGAAATTCGAATGGCAATTCCAAAAACAATTGTGATTACTACCTTACCAAGCGCGCTTGGAAGGCAAACAGCTTGGACTACTGTTACTCAGCCACCATCGCATATTTTACCTGATCATAGTATTTCCTCCTCTTCTAGTGAAAACGAAAATGAAGCGTTATCTCCAGGCGTTGTTCGTAAAAGGCAACGGTTGGATCACTTAAGTCATGAGGAGAAGATTATGAGAAGGTGAGTGATATTGTTTGCGTAGTAACCACTTGGTAACATCTGAAAGCTATTAGTTTTAAACATGTTGCAGCATACTAATAATGAATAACATTAAACAGCAACATTGTCTGTATTTACACGAACTTCCTCTGGTAGGCGAGGCAAATAATTATTATTGCATTAATTCTCCTGAAGTCAAAGACTTTCGATAGAGAGGGGGGGGGGTTATGCCATTAACAATTACATAAATTATTATTATATTAGCTCTCCTGAAGTCAGACTCATCGAGAGAGAGGTTTATGCCATTAACAATTACATAAATTATATATATAAATTATATTTGTTATTTCCTATTATATTAGAGAATAAAAGAATCTTTCCCCGAAGCGTTAATTTTTTTTAAAACTATCTACGTTTTAACTGTTTGCAATTCTCACGTAGACGTTTATAGTGAATGTGCTCTGCTTAGAACTTCGAGTGCTAATTGATTCAAATCAAACTTAATTTTTTAATATAAGCAGCGAGTGTTAGTGACGTAATGACTTGTTTTTGATATTAGCATTCTGATGTAAGATCAGGAGCATAAGGAATTGGTAGATAAGGAATTGAAATTTAGGGGACACATTGCAAAAGTGACCAAAACAGCTCATCAAATCACTTGGTTGCTGAAGAATACGTTGACAAGCAGGTTATTGTTCCTCTCTATCGAGCCTTGATAAGACCCCATCTAGACTACTGTGCTCAGATTTGGTCACCTAGGTTTCTTCTTGATGGGGAGGAGGTGGAGAGGATCCAGAGGCGAGTGACCAAGATGATAGCAGGTCTGTGGAATGAACCGTATGAGAACAGGTTGAGGATTTGTGGGTTGCAAAAATTGGTTGATAGGCGGAGGAGGGGAGATATGATTGAGACATTCAAATTACTGAAGGGTTTCTATAAAATTAATTCAGAAGATATTTTTGAGAACAGGGCTGGTTGTGGGAGGACTAGGGGACATCCATGGAAACTGGGCAAAAGTGTGGTTAGTAAAGGTGTTAGAGCTGGGTTCTTTACTTTTAGAGTAGTGAATGAGTGGAATGCGCTCCCTGAGTGTGTGGTGGATGCTGTGACAGTGAATGAGTTTAAGGCGAGGTATGATAGATACTGTATGAATGTCAAATAGTTGTGATGAATATGATTTGGGGCCTCCCTCGATGAGTCTAATGACTCCCTGGAGTTGCCCGTAATAATAGTAATAATATGTTTTTGATATTAGCATTCTGATGTAAGATCAGGAGCATATTACCAGTCCTGAAATTATGGCTCTAGACTTGTTTTCTGTGTAACATTGCATGCAAATTGCCATATATTGCACTGTTAAAAGGATTACTAGTCTTATTATTAAGAGGCTATCCTGAATGGAAATAGGATTGTTTTCATAAATTCTAACTTGCATACTTAAAGGGAAAGAAAGAAGTCAATTTTTAAAATTTAGATATATAATTCATTCAATTTCTGAATTACTCTATCCATATACTGTGCTTATTGCTTTTAGTCCAGAATAGACACCCCCTTGCCCGGAATTTTTAAAATTTCCCTTCCTGGGAGTTGTTTACAATTTTTGCTGTGTGACCTTTGAACTTCTGCTTTACTAGAGTGAATTTACTTCATTAGTAGTTTGAGTAATATTATATGTTATGTATATGGATTTGTCATATACCATCATGTGGTACAAGTTGTTTGGAAATGATTTGAGCAGCACAAGGGTAATTTCATTAATCTGGTCAGTTATAGAATCTCACTTGATTATACTGTAAATTGAAGATGGCAAGAAATTATATTCTTGGTTTAATCCTTTATCCAAGTTACTTCATGACTGGGCAACTCGTATAGAGAGGCTAATAACTTCACATCGCTTGCCTTAGTATCCCATAATGCAAAGCACATATCCTTATGGATGTATAATGCTATGCATTATGGTAAAGGTCACTACCCAGACCTTTTATAGAGATCTCATCAGGGGAACCAGGCCCAGAAATGATACCAAGGTTGCATTAATTCAGAAGTCATATTTCTATGTATAAGTAGCCAAAAAATGTCACTTATTAATAAAATACTTTAGATTAGAGATAGATGTTGAAAGTTGGGTATACTGTAAATTAAATTAATAAAGGTCAAAACTAGTCTGGGTAGTATTTCATAATGCAAAGCACATATCCTTATGGATATGTGCTTTGCATTATGAAATACTACCCAGATTGGGAAGACTTTGCTACCCAGACAAGTTTTGACCTTTATTTATTACATTAATTTACAGTATGACCAAGTGGAAATATGAGTTTCCCAATCATGAAGTTACTTCACATGCATACTTTGTTTGCTTCCACTTGGATAAAGGATTAAATGAAGAATATAATTTCTTGGTATCTTTAATTTATAGAATCTCATGTTGTAATAGATATCACAGTATGATATGAACACAGATGGATAAGAAAATAACTATTTATTAACTTAAAAGCTAATATTTTGCTGGTATTATAGCCAGCATCTTCAGAGCACACATACAACACAAAGTTTGTTACAAACACAAGACAACAACAATCTGGTGTAACAGTGGGGCTAGTATAAGTAATTGCAGCATGCAACACATGACTGAAGTCCTAATATGGCACCATCTATGTTTTAAAAAAAAAAAAAAAAAAATTATGAAAAAGTTAAAAAAAAAGTTATGAAATAGTAGTCCAAATGTTAGTCTTAGAAAGTTTAAAAAAATAAAATAAAAGTAATAAATATTAATTTGGTCTTAGAATGACTATCTCCCAAATC
The DNA here is from genome assembly GCF_054136105.1 of Typopeltis vanoorti. Taxonomy (NCBI): domain Eukaryota; kingdom Metazoa; phylum Arthropoda; class Arachnida; order Uropygi; family Thelyphonidae; genus Typopeltis; species Typopeltis vanoorti. Next base: position 106,432,142 of record NC_143568.1, on the reverse strand, counting down.
TTTGGTAGATTTATACAGCCATACTTGTTAAGGTGTGGAGTATGTTTTAAGGCTTCTGTTGATTCCAAGAACAACCTCTCTGACTTGTAGAAGCTTCTGTGCATTACTTTTGTTGCTTTCCAATTGATCCTGTGTGTGCAGGGGTATCCAAAGCATGGTCTGCCAGACCTGACTTGCCATAGCGAAAGTGTCGGATATATTTTTTGTGTTCACTGAGGCAGAAACCTATTACAACATGTCTGACGAACACATAAGCCCATCCATGCTTATAGAATCTCAGTCCCTTGATTATTTCTGAGATGAGGTGAAATCAGCTGAGTGCAACTGGCTTCTGTTCCACAGGACTGGAAGAGAAGCCAGTTCAAACAGCTATAGGATGGGAAATGTAGGCTTAGCAGAAAATAGGAGAGGTGAGATGCCAGTTTAGTACAACAGCACTAATGTACATAAAATAAAATCATAATACTAATTATAAAGTCAGAGCATGTAGTATCATTTGACTTTAATATTTTTAATGTATGTTTGTATGCATGTATCCATTTTCCCCTTTGCCTTTGTATTCCAATATATCCTTTAAATTTTGACTCTATATTTTAATATCTAATGCAAAACATTCTTCATCTGGACCTGTGTAGCAGTTTTTTTTAGTTGAAACTGAAGAAAATGCATGTATATTATGATTCTGTTATAACCTGCAAAAGAAATGATGTAGAATTTATGGATTCGTGTTTGATGGAAAGAATGATTTCTACAGTGCTGATGGACCTCGTCTAAATGGTTTTGGTGTTAGATGTCTAGAGAGCTTTGTTCACCCAGCCATGGAGTGCAAATTCAGGGAAACTTAAGCAGTTAGGGTGACAGCAAGTGAGTTTGTGTGAAGGCACCCATAAAGTGGGTGTGAGAATGACCAAATGAGGAATCTAGTCTCTCAGGCAAAAATTTTGAATAGGGTAGTCATTTCAGAAAGTAAAGGTGGATGGGGGCCTAAAGGGATGCTGCAGTTTTCCAGAATTATCAGGAACAAGAGGGAGGAGTTTTTGGTATTGGTTAGTGCAACCTTGCCAAAAGTTGTGGGCATTAGTAGATGGCTAACAGCAGATGATGTAGTTACAGTGATAGAATATGAAGGGTTTAGTATTTTCAGGGAAGATGGAGAAGATAGGGAGGGGTACTGCTGATGATAGCATATGAACTGCAGCCAAAAAGAAGTGATAAGTGTGTGTGTGTGTGTGTGTGTGTAGGGGGGGAAATAGCTGTTCATTTGAAGCAGTCTGGTGTGTGAGATTAAGACCAGTAAGACACAATATATAGTTGGTTGTTGCTATAGGCTAGGGAGTTCCACAGATGATCTGAAAGGCATGCATCGGCAAATTAGTACAATGAGTACAGGTTGAGTGATTATTATGAGGGACTTCAATTATGGAGATATCAACTGGAAGGAAAAAAGATCACATGGTAGGAAGAAAATGAAATTTATATATCTTCCAAGAGATAATTACTTGAGGCAGCATGTGATGGAGAGGACTAGGGGATTGAGAGTATTGGACTTGGTCATAGGATCAGAAGAGCTATTCATAACTAAGGTGACCGCATTGTCCGATTGAAAGTGACCATGTGGTCTTGACCTGGGAGATTATAAAAATGAAGAATATTCAGTCAAGAAGGGATATTGGGGAACTACAGGGCAGGTGATGACAAGCTTAGGAAGAAGCTTAAATCTGTGCCATGGCCTAAAACACTGCAGGGTAAGGATGTTAGTAGTGCATGGGATATAATTAAGGACCATCTAGAGGATGCAATATTGTATATCTAAGATAAGGAGGGTTAATCAGATAGGAGTTAGATGGATGATTAATATCATTAAGTACGAGCTGCAGAAGAAGAAAATACTATGGAAGGTATATAAAGAGAAAGGTGACCAGCAAACTCATGAACAGTACAAGGCTCAGGCAAGGAAGGCAAAATCAGATTATGAGAAGAATCTAGCCAAGCAGGCCAAAGGAAATCCCAAAGAGTTGTTTCATTATGTGGCAAGTAAGAGGAAGAATGACTATGAAAGATTAACCTTAATGAGTGATGATGGTCACGAGGAGACAGAAGTGGATAAAATAGTTGAGTTACTGAGTGACCACTTTGCAAGCATATATCATCCTAGTGAGGTTACTGCTTTAACATATGTGACAGACATTGATGTGGGAATAGAGGTGGATGAATTGGAAGTTCTTAGGATATTGCAGAATCTCAATGTAAATACAGCTAATCCCACAGCTAGAGTTTTGTAAGAATGTGCAAGAGAACTGGCAATGCCTCTGACAAGGCTCTTTAAGTCTCATCTCTGGTAGAGTTCCAAGGGAGTGAAAAGAGGGCAAAATAACTCCCTTGCATAAGGGAGGTCTTAAGATTTCTTAAGATTTCAGTAGCAAATTATAGACCAATCATTATCTCAGGCATGGTAGTAAAAGTATAGAAAAGTTGGTCAAAAAGAGAATTCAAGAATAGGTAGATAAAAAAAATATGACATATGAGGGTCAACATGGCTTTGTGAAGGGTAAGTCATTCCTTAGTAATTTGCTAACTTTTTATAATAGAGTAACAGCAGAATTGGATAAAAGAAATGGCTACAGATGATTTTGCAAAGGCATTTGACAGAATACTCATGGAACTCTGTTACGCAAATTAAAACAAATGGGGATGGGCATGACACTGGTTAAGTGGATAAGAGGGTGACTGCTAGTCAGATATTAAAACGTGGCATATGGAGAGGTGGAATTGAGGTGACTAGTAATGTGCCACCAGGTTCAGTGCTGAGACCATTGCTGTTTTAATTTGCACATAAATGATTTAGGAAATAACCTGAAGGAATATATTCAGTTCTGTGCTGATGATGCAAAATTAGGTACAGTAATAGTTAATCAAGGCAATGTGTAGAGCTTGCAGGATAATTTAAATAGGCTGTCAGTTTGGGCAAAAGATGGTGGGTTTAATGTCAGTTTAATATGGAGAAATGTAGAGTTATGCATTTTGAGATAGAGATTACAAGCCCTCCAGTAAATAGATGAAGCTAGAGATTTAGGAATAGTGCTGGTAGACAGAGTATGAAAATAGTAAAATTGTTTTATAAAACTGTTTAAATTAAACATATTTGGTCGTTGATAATTAAACATACAAATTTATTGTTTTAATACTGACCATATTGTAATGCGTACAAACATCTTGCATTCTTTGCCTACTAGTTTCGCGAGCAAACTGTCTAGCTTTTTCAAAGGTTGACGGAAAAGCAAAAAAAATAGTAAATGCAAATTGAAAGGAACATAAAAAAAAGTTGTGAAAAATCTAGTAGCTAAGGTTACACATTCGCATGACAGAGACTGATCGGACTTATTCTTATTCATTATCATGTATGTGTGTTTGTTGTAAACACGTAATGTGATTACTGGCTAGCTGTAGTTCAGATGGATTTAGAGAGAGGATCAGGTTTTTGACAAACTGTTTAGTATAGTACCCTGATTTCTGTTGAGGTTTCTGCTGCTTATTAACACTATTGTGGCTTCCTTGAATAAACGATGTCTGTAGTCGTCATCCAAATATAACATGGAGCTGTTTTGCTACTCTATCGTGTAGTTAGAAGTACAGAAATGATATGCTAAGCCAGAAGAAATACTTTTGTTGTGGTTTACATCACCAACATGTTCTTTTTGTCTGATCTCTAAACTCCATGAAGTTTGTCCGATGTAGGCAAGACCACAGGAGCAAGGAATGTAATATACTCCTGGATTACTAAATATATATGAAGAGCCAAAGGCTTCAATTCAGCAACATATAACTTGTTTTAAGTTAAGGGACATTACATCCCATATTGTTTCTTAGCCGAATAAGAAACTCAAAAGAGTTTCATGCCGAATATAGAAATTATATAAAGTTCGGCGATTTCAAGCGTAAGCAAATACCTGGATAGCAGCAACTGACCCTTAAGGTAGTGCAAGCTGAGGCAACTCATAGCAAAGGTGGAGCAAGCTCTGATCACTATTCTTGATATTTACCCATAATGTGAACTTAGCTCTTAGGAGCTGTATTACTGTTCTACATTATGAGAGGTCACTACCCAGACCGGTTTCAACCTTCATTGAGGTCTCATCAGTGAGTTCGGCATGAAACTCTTTTGAGTTTCTTATTCGGCTAAGAAACAATATGGGATGTAATGTCCCTTAACTTAAACAAGTTATATGTCGCCGAATTGAAGCCTCTGGCTCTTCATATATATTTAGTAATTTATTAGGACACCACTTGGCAATTCTCATAGAAGGGATGTAAGTTCTGTTTGCTACAAACTTGGTATTAATTAGGTCTACCTACTCACTGATGAGACCTCAATGAAGGTTGAAACCGGTCTGGGTAGTGACCTTCTCTCATAATGTAGAACAGTAATATAGCTCCTAGGAGCTAAGTTCACATTATGGGTAAATATCAAGAATAGTGATCGGATCTTGCTCCACCTTTGCTATGAGTTGCCTCAGCTTGCACTACCTTAAGGGTCAGTTGCTGCTATCCAGGTATTTGCTTACGCTTGGAATCGCCGAACTTTATATCATTTCTATATTCTGCATGAAACTCTTTTGAGTTTCTTATTCGGCTAAGAAACAATATGGGATGTAATGTCCTTTAACTTAAACATACTCCTGGATATTTGTAGAATGGCACCTTATCTTTTGGGGATCCTAGAACCTGTCTGATGCTGGTGGTTGGTTTGAAGACCATGCTGATGTTGTAGGCTCTTAGTATTCTGGCTATTTGATAAGAAATTGACCTGATGAAAGGGATCACTACAGTAGAAATGTGCTGGGAGCTTGATTCTTCTTGTCTGGTGTTGTCACCGTATAGATATTTTTTGATGATGTTCGGAGGATATCCATTTTGTGATAATGTGTTGGCTATTAGTGAGAGTTCAGTCTGTGTATCCTCCTCTTCTGATATAAACTTTCGAGTTCTATTTTTCAACATGTGGATAATGCTCAGATTGTGTGTCCTGTGATGGTTTGAAGTAATGAAGATATCTTCCAGTGTCTGTAGGCTTTCTGTAAATAGATAATTTGACACTATTTGATTGTCTCTTTATCAAGATGTCTAAAAAATGCAGTTGGCTGTTGTTTTCCACTTCCAGAGTGAATTTTATCTTGTTATGTATCGAGTTGATTTTATTCACAAACGCTTTTAGGTTTTCTAAGCTGTCTTGCCATATAATGAAAATATCATCTACATATCTCCATCATATAGATGGTCTAGGGAGGGATTGTGGAGAGAATTTCTTTTTCAAGTTTTTCCATGAAAAGGTCCGCACAAGATGGCGATAGCAGGCTTCCCATTGCCAGGCCTTCTAATTGTTGGTATATAGTGTTGTTAACCTTGAAGAAATTAGACTGAAGGTAGTGTCTAAACATTTGTGTGATGTCTGGAGGAAAGAGGTTTTGAATGATGTTTATTACCTCTTCTACTGGTACATTGAAAAGGGATACAACATCTAGACTGGCTAGCATGTCTGTTGGTGCAATCTTAATGGCTTGGAGTTTATTTACAAAGTGCTGACTATTCTTGATATAGGATTCTGTTGATCTTATTTTATTATTTAATAAGTTTGCAAGGTGCTTCGCCAAAAGGTAAGTTGGGGATGACCTTCCATCAACGATTGGATGAAGAGGTATATCCTTTTTATGTATTTTAGGTGTCCCATATAGTCTGGGAGTAATGGGATGTGAGCATTTTAGTGTTCTCTTCACTTCTTCTGGCCAAATGTTACAATTTCTGATTAGTTGGTTTGTTTCATTATAATTTTTTATGGTGGGATCTCTGTCTAGGATCTTATAGGTAGAGTTATCTGATAGTAATAGATCGTAATTTAACTTATCGTGATAGTCTTTAGAGTTAAGATAACTGTTGAATTTCCTTTATCAGCCTTTATAATGATGATATCTTTGTTTTTATTCAAGTTGAGGATTGCCTTTCTATCATAAGGAGACGTGTTGAGAATAGGTTGTTTGGCTTTGACTAGGATTATTGTACTTTTGAATCATATAGTGTTGGCTACATTTTGCGGTAGTGGATATAAGCCTTTTTCAATTCCACACATGAAATCCATTTTAGGAATGTGTTTGGGCGTAATCGCAAAATTAATTCAACGAACTTTACAAGAAAAAATATCGGACACAAAACAACCTCCCAGACGACAAAGTGATGTTTAATTTGTCGAATCATAGTCTCACAAAAAAATGAATCCGACATTCTCAAGAAAGTTTTAACTTTGCGATTACGTAGATATTGTATCCCTTTTCACCAATGTACCAGTAGAAGAGATAATAAACATCATTCAAGACCTCTTTCTTCCAGACATCACACAGATGTTTAGACACTGCCTTCAGTCTAATTTCTTCAAGTTAACAACACTATATACCAACAATTAGAAGGCCTAGCAATGGGAAGCCTGCTATCGCCATCTTGTGCAGACCTTTTCATGGAGAAACTTGAAAAAGAAATTATCTCCACGATCTCCCTTAGACCATCTATATGATGGAGATATGTAGATGATATTTTCATTATATGGCAAGACAGCTTAGAAAACCTAAAAGCGTTTGTGAATAAAATCAACTCAATACATAACAAGATAAAATTCACTCTGGAAGTGGAAAACAACAGCCAGCTGCATTTTTTAGACATCTTGATAAAGAGACAATTAAATAGTGTCAAATTATCTATTTACAGAAAGCCTATAGACACTGGAAGATAACTTCATTACACTTCAAACATCACAGGACACACAAACTGAGCATTATCCACATGTTGAAAAATAGAACTCGAAAGTTTATATCAGAAGAGGAGGATACACAGACTGAACTCTCACTAATAGCCAACACATTATCACAAAATGGATATCCTCCGAACATCATCAAAAAATATCTACACATTTCTACTGTAGTGATCCCTTTCATCAGGTCAATTTGTTATCAAATAGCCAGAATACTAAGAACCTAAAACATCAGAGCGGTCTTCAAACCAACCACCAGCATCAGACAGGTTCTAGGATCCCCAAAAGATAACCTAATCCATTCTACAAATATCCAGGAGTATATTACATTCCTTGCTCCTGTGGTCTTGCCTACATCGGACAAACTTCACGGAGTGTAGAGATCAGACAAAAAGAACATGTTAGTGATGTAAACCACAACAAAAGTATTTCTTTTGGCTTAGCACATCATTTCTGTACGTCTAACTACATGATGGAGTGGCAAAATAGCTCCATGCCATATTTGGATGACGACTACAGACATTGTTTATTCAAAGAAGCCACAATAGTGTTAATAACCAGGGAAACCTCAGCCGAAATCAGGGTACTATTCTAAACAGTTTGTGGAAAAACCTGATCCTCTCTCTAAATCCATCTGAACTACAGCTAGCCAGTAATCACATTACGCATTTATGACAAACACGCATACGTGATAATGAATAAGAATAAGTCCATTCAGTCTCTGTCATGCGAACGTGTAACCTTAGCTACTAGATTTTTCACAACGTTTTTTATGTTCCTTTCAATTTGCATTTACTATTTTTTTTTTGCTTTTCCGTCAACGCCTTGAAAAAGCTAGACAGTTTGCTAGCGAAACTGGTAGGCAAAGAATGTAAGATGTTTGTACACATTACAATATGGTCAGTATTAAAACAATAAATTTGTATGTTTTTAAAATCGTTTTATGAGAACCTATACTCATCTAAACAAGTAATCACAGCTCCAGTATCAGACGAAAATTTGGAAATACCATCTGTCCTACCTGAAGAAATATAAATGGCTGTCCACCATATGAAAAATGACCAATCACCAGGAATTGATGGTATAAAATCTAATGAATTAAAAATGGGTGGACAAATACTCTCTAAAGCTCTAGCAGAAAGATTTACCTGATATATACAATTAAGGAAAGTACCTACTGAATGGAAAACATCGAAGCCCATAATTCTACATAAAAAAAAAAAAAGATAATAAAGAAAACATCAGTAACTGACCCATCTTCGCCATAGTCATCCTAAACAGAATACAAACCTCCAACAAAAATAGCTGCAAAGAACAGGCCGGTTTCAAAAAAGGCTTTTCAACAATTGATCAGATTCAAACTATTACTCAGCTAACAGAAAGATGCAGAGAATATCAGATTCCACTTTGTCTTCTTTTTATAGATTTTAAAAAGGCATTTGACACTGTTGAACATAATGCAGTATTCCAAGCTTTAATAGAACATGGTGTAGAAAAAGCATATACCCAACTCGTAAAAAATATCTACAAAGAAGGCACAACAAATATCACCCGATTAAAATTAACTTAAGTAGATGAGTATTCAGGGTGATGTCTTATCACCTAATCTCTTCACATCTACTCTGGACAGCATCATTTGAAAAATTGACATGAAAGGTGGAATAAACGTTGATGGCAAAATGTTAAATATCCTAATATTCGCCGATGATGTGGTATTAATATCTCACTCACCCAAACTCTCAGAATCAACGCTGAATAACATAAGCCAAAACTGCCAAAAAAATTGTATTGGAAATACATCTGGACAAAACAAGATGGATGAAAAACAAATACTGTAAAGATTATACAATCACTCTAGAATTCCACGCCATTGAAAAAGTTGAAGATTACATTTACCTCGGCCAGTCCATAAAAATGAATAATGACATATCAAATGAAATAGCAAGGAGAAAAAGAGCTGCTTGGAAAGCCTTCAACAAAATAAAATCAACAATTACCAACCAAAACATAAGATATAGAAATAAGAGCCCATCTTTTCAACAGTCACATCTTACCAGCATTAACTTATGGCAGTGAAACATGAAACACAACTTTAAAAGAAGAAGAAAGCTTAATAACTCAATGTGCAATATAAACAAAATAGACCACGTAAGATACACAGAAATCTGGAAGAAGTCTGGACTCGCAGATGTAATAAAAGCAATCTACAACAGCAAAAGAAGATGGGCAGGACATCTCGCCAGAATGAGACAACAGATGGACAGTCAGAATTACAAACTGGTATGCGAGAGATACTAAAAGGAAACCTGGAAGACCAGCCTTAAGGTGGGAAGACTTGATGATTAAGAAAGTCAGAAGAAAGTGGAGAAGAAAGGCCCAAGACGGGAACAGCTGGACTCCTTACGACCTGCAGTCATGGAGAAATCCTGACTGAAATCACAGGTCCATCAAGGTAAGGTAGACAGAGTTAAAGTTTAGAGGACATATTGCTAAGGTAGCCCATAAGATAACTTGACTATTGAAGAAACATTAATAAGTACAGATAAAATAGTTGTTATTCATCTTTATAAGGCCTTAATATGCTTTATCTGGATTACTCTGCTTAATTCCCTTGGGTTTCTTGGGAATGAGGAAATGGTGGAGAGGATTTAGAGGTGAGTGACCCTTGGCCTGTTGTGGAATGTTCCCTATGAGAATAGATTGAGGGTGTGTGTGTGGTGTGGATTACAGAAGTTAGTTGATAGGAGTAAAAGAGTGGGATATGATATTTAAGCTGCTTAAAGGGTTTTTTGGGATCGATGTAGGGAAAATGTAGTGGTTAGCATAGCCAAAAGGCTGTTGGCTTAAATCCCGCTGTGGGCATGGACGTTTGTGATTGTGAAATTACTAGTGGTGGCGGTTTGCAGTATATGGCATTGGTGTAGATGAAGGTAGTTGAGGTTGGTGGAGACAGAGTAGGTTCACTCCCTCGATGAGTCTTTGGACTTCCTGGAGGTGTTGCGTAATAATAGTAATGTTTCAGCACTTGACTAGAGGGACCAGAACTTGAAGGAGTCATCCCTGGAAGTTGAATGAAGGTATGGTTAGTAGGGGGTGTGAGGAATGGGTTGCCAGAGTCATTTGAGAGTGTTTTGTCTGTTAATAGGTTCATGGAGAGGTATGATAGATTGGGTCTCCCACAATAAGTCTTTGGACTCCATGGAGGTGCCCGTATAATAACAATAATAAATCACAGTATAACTATGAAAGCAAAAATTATTCATTCAGTTAGTTTCTTATACACTGAGGTATACTTTATCAGTAATAGTTATTTTTAGTTTGAAAATATAGTGGCATAATGATTTTTTAATACATAAATTGACATTAGGACTGGCTTATACTACAAGAAAAAGCATCAGCATCAAAGCATGTAGTTTCATTTGACTTATGTATCCATTTCTCCCTTCGCCTTTGTATTCCAATATGTCCTTTAAATTTTGACTATTTTAACCCTAGACTGCTCACCCTTTTTTAGACATCACTGCTCATCTGGGGGTATGCTATCACCCCACGACATTTCTTCTCCCCCCTCCCTCCTCTCCACTATAGGTAATTGAAATTGTTATTGTGTTTAGATAGCCCAAGCTATTAACAGAGTTTACCTACTATGATATTTCGAAAGGAGAAAAAGGAAGGGAAAACAAAAAATAAAATACAACATTATGTAATTTTAAATTTTTACTGATATTTACCAAGCGCCATACTTTCTAACGAAAACATAAAAAAAAAAATGAATATATCCTAATTTTTCTTGTGCAAATTTGTTAGGTTTCAGTTAAAATGTACATGAAGAAAAAAATACCTTACAATACAAATGACGAATTTATTTACACAAAACAAACCATGAGTATCAAAAATTGATGCTTGCTTCAGTAATATATTACACAAAAATAAAATATTTTTCTACCATGTGAATGATTTGTAGTTGATAAATCTAATAAAAGTTTAAAAAAAGACTAAAATGCATCAAAATCAGTTTATAAATCATGTAGAATGTTAATTCTTTCTAGCACATTCATCACAAATGTCTTTCCTGTGATCCGCGCACACACAAAAATGTTACATACTAAACAACGGACTTTGGTTTTCCGATCCTTGGCTTGTGGACAGATCTGACATCTAGCTTGCTTCTTCACTTTTGGTTCTGGAGGTCCCCCCCCTCCTCAGCAGGACCAGCATTAGCGTCTTCATCACCTTGGATGTTCAGAACTTTATGATATTCATAAGTTCTCTAGACGGTGGCTGAGCCAGTCTCCTTTTCATGTGTGGTGTGATTCAAGCCCAAATTCTTCAAGTATTGACGCCTGATCATCTTTTTCTTAGTTGCTGACTGGAGAATTATCTGAGAGTTGATTCTTGCTTGATCCAGCATCCCATAAAAAAAAAAAAAAAAGCACAGAGGCCATCTTCTGGTTTTACGGCTTTTTTGTGTAGTTGTGAGCCATCTGTCGAAACTGTCGACAGCACCTTTTCTGTTGTTATAAAAAAGTATAACTTCTGGTTGCTTAGAGACCTCATCAGCTTTCTTGTCACTGCATTGATAGAAATAGCTGTGGTGCCAAACACAAATTTAACACGTGCTAATGCTCACCAGGGTATGCTATCACCCCAACTGTCTTACAGAATGACACATACTTCATGAACTACACTCACTCACTCACTCATTGACTGATGTGGAGAACGATTGTTGATTAGAGTATAGCTGGGTGGGGGAAGCGCTGTGCACATCTGTGACTAATTTGTAGAAGAAAATGGAGTCATCTGGGGTAACACATCACCCTGGGGAGCATTGTTGGGTTATTATCTAAACTTGCAAAACATTCTTTATTTGTACCTATTTAGCAGTTTTGATAGTTGAAGCTGAAAAAAATGGACGTATATTATAATGATTCTGTTATAAACAGTATAACTATGAAAGTAAAAATTATTCATTCTGTTAGTTTCTTATACACTGAGGTATACTTTATCAGTAATAGTTATTTTCAATTTGAAAACATAGCGGTGTCGTGACGTTCTATTTTCGTGTTGTGTTCTAATCTGCCATCTTGTTTCAAGTCACTCTTATTAATAAAACAACTAATTGCAAATTGATCACCGATCCAAAAGTAGGGAAATTTATAATTATACTGCGCCACCCTATTTTTAGATTAGTCTATATAAAACAGTAGGATCAATTCTTAAGTTAGCAGTCTTCTCATTTAGACCGAATTATTTACTATTCTACTTGGGGCACCCGCAAGATTCGAATTTTTTATGAACGGTGCAATAAAAGGGAATTCAGGCAAACACAATATTTAGATTAACAAAATAAAACATTTAATATATGATATATAACACATACAAGAATTCTACATTTAAATGAAACAATACAAATAACTTAATACATCTTGCTAAGTCACTGATTCCAATTCAATGTTCTAAACTTTAACATACAATTCACAGCTTCAAAATTACAAGCCTTCTTAACTCAAGTTAATAAAACAAAACTTCTCTTTTGATCAGTCTGCACATATCTATCAGTTGTACTTAATGTTTAAATTCACAGCAGGCACTAATCAAGGTAGACAATATTCCAAGCAATCTTATTTCGGACCTTGAATTTCGAAGATACGTTATAGTTAATGTTAGAATAAACAAACATGTATGACTACTCTTACCAGATACAATCTTCAATACATCAATTTATTGTGAGCACATTTATGAATTAACTTATTTAAGCTAGCGGAACACATTAAATAAAATTCTCCAACGCTTTAACTGAACTACTGTTAATCGCGCTTCACTACTCTAAACAATAGCAATAAGGTACTGATATCTTTCCTTGTTTACTTTTCTCCAACTAGTTAAATTCATTATAATTCTTCTCAGGGCAACATAGAATTAAGACGTAATCCTAGACTAACTGGAATTAATCAGAATTTCCCATTGAATGTCCAGTTCTTTATTTATCCGATTACGACATCAATTTTTCTCTACAATAATAGCTGATTTCACTTGCAGCTGAGTATACGATTCACTACGTTTTTTTGCTCACTTCAAACACTCTTCTCATGAATTTCTGCCCTAAAGAATTTATAATTTTCTTTCACTTCTTTTCTTGTATCCTACTTTCCTTCAGGCTCTGCAAAACTATCTCCTTCCTTCTAATCTAAAATTCTTATTGCCTTCCTTTCTCCTTCTGGTTCCAAGGTCACGCACTCTTCGACTCATGCTTGTTTATTTCATGCGTCTCCATGACAACCAATGAACGTAAACACTTCGCTAATGTAATACGACGCTCTAGTACATAAGTGATTACATAACGTTAAATTTTTACAAATAAGAATAAACAGAATATTTGAGCTACTTAATCAGCTTTTTCATTACGTATACAATTATTTATAATAACACTTCGTTACTTTATATATATATTTTAGTTATCATAAATTTCTACACATATTATTATTTAATAAATTAATAGTAGGTTAAGTTTAGAATAAATATTTAAATAGTAATCCTTAACTAAGGAACAATAAATAATTTTTATACAAATCATGATTAATATATATAGTAAGCAATGTTAAATGTGAATGAAAAAAATAAATTACACAACATAGTTTCATTCACAATTTAACAGCGGTATAATTTTTTAATACATAAATTGACATTAGTTCTAGCTTATATCACAAGGAAAAACAGCAGCTAATTTGGGAACTAAGAAGAATTCTGTATATGGAATTTAACAGCTATATTTGCAAGTTTAAAGATGCCTCCAAAATGACATAATATTCAGCACCATGCAATGAAAATCAAGTCTTATCCTAAACCAGTTGTGTTAGCCACCTACATAAGACTTAAAATTCATGGAACTAGACTATGATCGATTTATGCCCATATATATAAGATAAAGAGTAAACGTGTATGACATCTCAACATAATATTCACTGCCATCTTAACAGTGGTTTCATTAACATCAGTTTATATATTAAAAATCATTCTACTACTAGAAGAAATCATTATAATAAATACCATTACAATAAATAACAAACCACAGAAGTTTGATGTCAAAAATACATATAATTAATTTGGCTCAAAAATTTATTTTTTCCCCTTTCTTTTGAATAGAAAATTAAAGAACAGAGTTGCTGCACAAAGTGCAAGAGATAGAAAAAAAGCCAGAATGACTGATTTGGAAGAACAAGTTAAAGTTCTAGAAATGGAGGTATATTTATTTTAAATATTCTACATCATAAAGATTTGTCATATAATATGTGAGAAGTATGTCTTTGCTTGCCTCCTACTGTGCTTTCAATTTTTACCGTGGCATGGCATGGTGAAATTTGGAATTATTAGTATGGCATAAGGGTAAGATAATCTGGAAATACTACTCTAACGATCAAACATTGAAGTTTTTTTGAGTCACTTCAGGCCTTTGACATACAAGGCCTTGCATTACACAATGAAATTCATTTACCACCTGAAGTTATTTGCAAACATCTAACAGTGGTGGGATTGAAATCCACAGCTTGTTTATTGGGGGTATGCTATCCATTCAACAACCAGGCCAGCTAAAGTTTACAATACGTTTGTTAGTATGCAGTTCTCTTGCTTATTTAACTTGCTTGGAATTTATACCAGAACCCACAGGGAGTTTATCCATAAACACTTATATAATCCATGTTGGCTATCCTGAGAAGATCTTAGTCCTCTTTTAGGCCAAATATATCATTTGATAATATCACTGGTGTTTGTAATCTTTCTCATTGAGTGTTGTGTGTTTACCAGATTACATCATGACTGTCAGTTATCTTATGTGTCCAAATGGATATATTGTGGACCATTTTTGTTCAGGGCATTAAGCAGGGCAGTGCCCTGCTTAATTTGGTGTTGTGCAGGGGAACCAGATTATTTGACTCTAAAACCTGCCTACAGTGCTAAATGTGCAATAGGTTCTGAACCTTTTGCAGAGGAAATTTACAGTTTTTTTTTAATTTTTTTTAATTTGATGTATCCAGAAGAGTGTGACTGCTGCTTATAGGATTATATTTAAGTTTTTCTTTTTTCTATGAATCGTGTATATCCAACTTAAGTTTGAGTAATGACTTATTTTTCGCACATGTACACACACACACACACATACACACACACACACACACACACACACACACACACACACACACACACACACACACTACCTTTTTACTATGTTCTCCCCAGGACTTTTTCAATGGGCAAACCACCCGGCTAGTTAATGTTGTGAATTGACATGGCTAAATAATGAGCAAGAATGGAAAACTAATTTAAGAAATTTTTTAATTAATAGTGATGAGAAATCGAACCAAAGAGTCTCTATACTTGTGAGACCAGCTCAATTTCTTGCATTGCAAGCCAATCCCGAGATCTTTGGATAATATTCACTTTGATGCACACCAATCCTTATGCAGAAGACAATGGGATCTTGAATTCAGCAGTATTGGTTGCAAAGAAGATCTTTTACGAAAGAGACATAATTTTGATGTTTGAAAGGAATAAATTGTGAAAATTGAGCGAATTTGAATCAAAGGCAAAAATCTATGTTAAAAATCTACATTTATTTTTCTTAATAATGGTTTTTGTCTGAAGATCGTGATTCAAGTATTTAATATTTTATTTTGTAAAAGAAAATAGGCCTGCGCATCAAATATAGTTGTGATCTCGGGGAATTCTCGAGGACTGTGACGTCAGTCTCGAGTGACTACAATTCCTAGTAATTAACACTTATAAATAGTAAAATTGCGACATAATGCACATTATGTCTCGGGTATTACTGTTGGTGCACAATTCAGTGATTTGGTCTGATTAATTTAATAACAATTATATTTTGTATTTATTAAATTACCCCATAATGAGTAAAAAGTCAAGTCAGAAAACCACACTCTTAAGTTATTTTAAGAAAGATGAAATCGATAAGCATAGTAGCGAAGACACCAAAATAACAACAGAATCGTCAATTTCTGCAGAGTCTCTTTCAGATGTAAAACTTGCGTCTAAACACCGCTTATCGGGTATTAATAGTGAGTGGTTTAAAAAATTCCATTGGTTAGTGGTGAAAGATAATGGAATGACGTGTTCCACGTGTATGAAATACAGAAAGAGACGACCCACAAACAAAGAAGTGACTTGGGTAACTACCATGCACAAGATTTGAAAAGAAAGCTTGGTTGACCATGAACAAAGCAAGTTACACACTGATTCTTGTTCAGATATAATTGAAAAATGTATACTAGAATAAACTGGAATAGGGCAAATTGAAAAATCAATTTTGAATAACTTGCAGAGATGCTTTTTTGGGAGCTTTGAGATCTATGTATTGGTTAGTGAAAAATGAGTTACCACATACTACATTATTTGAAAAATTGCTTGAACATTGCAAGGCTATAGGCAGTTCCCACTTAGAACATCTTAACGTTGGTAAAAGATTGCAAGAGTTGATTGATCAGAAATTAGATCTGAAAAATATACATTCTGCAGATTATTTCAGTGTTTTATGTGATGAAACTATAGACATCTTAGTTTTAAAACAGCTGATTGTGTACATTAAATATGTTTGTCAACTTAGAAAAGAGGTCAGGGTTAGTTTTGTATCAACTTGCAATATCATTGATGGCAAAGCTGAGACTATAACTAACAAAGTAATTGAAACCCTTGACAGTCTAGGCTTAAAAACTTGTAATCTGGCTGGCCTAGGATTTGATGGAGCAGCTGTCATGATTGGAAAGCAAAAAGGAGTTGCAAAACTGCTCAAAGATAAAACAGATGGACTCATGGTCAACTGTCATTGTGTAAACAACCGGTTGGCTCTTGCTAGTGCCCAAGTAGCTGCTGAAGTGCCTTATTTAGTCATGTTTAATGATATCTTAAGGCAATTGTTTTTCTTCTTCCAAAATTCCTCAGTCAGGATGACTGGTTTAATCCAAAATATACTGAACAGTCTTGAGATTAAACTTAAAATGGCTAGTGACACTAGATGGCTGTCTTGTGTTTTTGCAATACAGTCTCTAAGAGAATGCATGGTAAGAAGGAAGAATTTTTGGCCTTGATTGGCTCTTCCTGGCCACATGTTATTGGCATTAGTGAAACATGGCTGACGGAAGAAGATATAATTAGTGGGATAGAATGTGTAGGTTATAGTGTGTTTAGGAGGGACAGAGAGAATAAAATGGGGGGAGGGGTATTATTGATGATAGCTGATGAACTGCAGCCAAGGAGAATCGAAGTTGTATCGCAGGATAGTGAAAGGAGCGCATTTGAGGCTATTTGGTGTGAGATTGAGACTGGCAGAATAAAATATACAGTTGGGTGCTGCTATAGACCAGGTGATGGAATAGATGGTGGAGATAGTATGCATAGGGAAATTGATGAAATGAGTGGAAGGAAGGTAATTATTATGGGGGATTTCAACTATGGTAACATTGATTGGAAGGAGGAGAGGACACATGTGAGGAAGGAAAAGGATTTTATTCAATTATTAAGGGATAACTATCTGAGACAGCATGTAATTGAAAATACTAGGGGTGTGAGAGTGCTTGAGTTGGTAATAGCATCTGAGAATTTGACTGTAATGAATATGACCATGTTGCCACCTATTGGTGAGAGTGATCATAAGGTCTTGACCTGGGAGGTGGCTAAAGGTGTGGAATTTTCGATTAAGACAGGGTATATGTGGAATTACCGTGCTGGCAAGTATGACAAGCTTAGGAGATTGCTTGGATCAGTGCCATGGCATGTACAACTGCAAGGGCTGGACGTCGATAGAGCATGGGAAGTGGTCAAGGAGCATTTACAGGAGGTAATGGCTGATTGTATACCTAGGGTCCGAATAGTAAAACAAGTAGGGGTTAAATGGATGAATAACACCATTAAGCTTGAGCTGCAAAAAAAGAAACAACTGTGGAGGGAATTTAAAAAAAGGGGTGACCTGCAGGCACACGAACGGTATAAAGTGTAGGCCAGAGGTAACGAGTGTGGTAAAAAAAGCAAAAGCGGATTATGAAAGGAAACTAGCTTTGCAAGCAAAAGAGAATTCAAAACAGTTCTTTCAATATGCTGCAAGCAAGAAAAAAACTGTACACGTCAAAATGATTTTAAGGAATGACTATGGTAAGGAGATCACTGAATCAGTCGATATAGTGGAGTTACTGAGCGCACACTTTGCAAAAGCATATCATCCAGGTGGTGACATTGAAAAAATGAAGGAACCATTAGTTTATACAGGAATAGTGATGAATGAAGTGGAGGTGACCAGTCTATTACAGAACCTTAATGTGAACACATCTGTGGGATTGGATGGTATACCGGCATGGGTCTTGCATGAAGCGGCTAAAGAATTATTAGTGCCCTTGACCATGTTGTTTAATCTGAGTCTCAGGTCTGGCTTAGTCCCGAAGGTGTGGAAAGAGGGGAAAATAGTTTCACTGCATAAAGGAGGATCCAAGACTACTGTTGCAAATTACCGACCGATCAGCATATCAGGAGTCGTTGTCAAGGTCTTGGAGAAAGTAGTCAAGGGAAAAATACAGGAATGGATTGATGAAAACGAGATACTGTACAGTGGACAGCATGGCTTTGTGAAGGGTAGATCATGCTTCAGTAACTTTCTCAAGTTTTATAACAAGGTGACAGCTGAACTGGATAAGGGAAATGGGTTTACAGTGATACTGCTGGACCTGGCAAAGGCATTTGACAGGATACCACATGGAATTCTAATCCGTAAACTACAGCATATGGGAATGGATATAGGGTTGGTGAGGTGGATAGGTGGTTGGTTGGTGGAGAGATATCAAAGAGTAGTTTATTCAGGAGTACAGTCCAAAAGACGACCTGTGACTAGTGGTGTGCCGCAGGGTTCTGTTCTTGGACCACTGCTGTTTAATCTGTTCATTAACGATATAGGGAAGGATCTAAGTGGAGCAATTCATTTGTTCGCTGATGATGCAAAGTTGGGTAGGGCAATAGTGAATGCAGAAGATGTCAAAGTCTTGCAGGATGACTTAGATAGATTGGAGTTCTGGGCTAAGGAGAATGGATGTCAATTTAATGTGACAAAATGTAAGGTTATGCATTTTGGGGTGAAAAGATTAGCAGCAGTATACCACATTGGTGGAACTGTACTCCAAGAGATTGATGAGGCCAGGGACTTGGGAGTGTTGGTGGATAGGGAGATGAAGTTTAGGGGGCACACTGCAAAAGTAGCTAAATCAGCTTATCAACTCACTTGGTTGTTGAAAAATACCTTGACGAGCAGAGACAAGCAAGTTATTGTACCTCTGTACCGAGCCTTGATAAGACCTCATCTCGACTACTGTGCCCAGATTTGGTCACCTCGGTTCCTTCTTGATGGGGAAGGAGGTGGAGAGGATCCAGAGGCGAGTGACTAAGATGATAACAGGTCTATGGAATGAACCATATGAGAACAGGTTGAAGATTTGTGGGTTGCAGAAACTAGTTGATAGGCGAAGGAGGGGAGATATGATTGAGACATTCAAATTGCTAAAGGGATTCTATAGGATTAATTCAGAGGATATTTTTGAGATCAGGACTGGTGGTGGGAGAACTAGGCGACATCTATGGAAGCTGGGCAAGAGTGTGGTTAGCAGGGGTGTTAGAGCTGGGTTCTTTACTTTTAGAGTGGTAAATGAGTGGAATAAGCTGCCTGAGTCTGTTGTGGGTGCTATGACGGTGAAAGAGTTCAAGACAAGGTATGATAGATACTGTGAGAATGTAATCGCATAGTTGTGTGGACATGATGTTTAGAGCCTACCTCGATTAGTCTAAGGACTCCTGGAGTCGCCCGAAATAATAATAATTATAGCTGCATTGGAAAGAGTGGCCACTGAACGAAATGATATCACAGCTGAAGGTTTAAGTAAATATATCAGAACATACCATTTCATAGCTTCACTAATGATGCTTTCAGATGTCTTACTGCATTTATCTAACTTGTCTACATCGTGGCAAAGGCAGGATGCTGACATAACTGAAATAGAGCCAGTCTTAGAAGCCAGAAAACTATCAATCATGGAATTGAAAGACACTCCTGGCAGTCATTTTCGAAATCTTCTTCAGCATCTTTCAGGTGAATGGTCAGACCTTCACATTGATTATTCAGATTCTGATGTTATTACGTTTAAGACTACGATATATGATAAATACATAGGCACAGCTATTAAACACCTAGAAGTAAAATTTCCAGATATGCCAATCATTTCCTGCTTTTCAAGACTTCACGTTGATCATGACAGAAAGTCATGATCAACGTGAAGCTTCTGAGATTCTTTTTGATTATTATTCTAGAAATGGAAGTCCTGCAGTTTTAAACTATCATCATCATCATCATCAAATTCCTGACATGTACCCTCAAGGGGTGTACAGGATATGATAGTACTACATGAAAAATTTGCATCATTACTAACTTCCTATCTACAGTTTTCCTCCAAATCAGTCTGTTACTTGTCAAGACTCCAACATTATCAGATCTTATATTTCTATTGTCTAAGTCACTTTGTACCGTATCAATCCACCTATATCTTGGTCTTTCTCTGGGTCGTTTTCCTGCCAACCTGGCTGAGAACACTTGCTTTGCTAATCTTTCCTCACCCATTCTGTTTAAGTGGCCATACCACCTGAGATTAGCTCTAGTAATGCATTCATGGATGCTGACAATGTCTAGTTCTTTCCTAATATCCTCGTTTTTAATTTGAATCTTTCTCAGGCCTCTCACATCTGCAGTCTCTAGTCTTTGGTCAAGTGTTTTACTTCTGACCCAGCCCTCAGATCCACAAGTTAAAACTGGTTTGATCACTGTCTTGTATACAGCTAATTTAGTGTTCCTACTAATTTCTCTCTTATTCCATATGAATTTATTCAATTGACTTCCTACCATACCAGTTTTGCTGATTCTGTTGTCTATTTCCATATTTAATTTACCATCTTCACTAAAAATTATGCCTAAATAGCTGAATTGTTTTACTTGTTCCACAGGTTCTCCGTTCACAACACAATTGACATTTTTAATGATTCTACCTATTTTCATTGTCTTTGTCTTTTTTATTGCTGACCTTCATACCATATCTATTACAACGGTTATTCAATTTAGTCAGGGTATCTTGCAGACTTGTAGCGGATTTATTTAGAAGTATCTCATCGTCCGCATAAAGCAAAGAACTGACATTAACATTTCCAATTCTGATATCATGTTTAATACCACTTTCCTTCATAATGTGATCCACATAGATAATGAATAACAGAGGGTATAATGTACATCCTTGTCAAACACCAGATTTAACATTAAACCAACTTCCTGTACTTCCTTCAATTCTAACTGCTGACTTGCAACTCAAATAAGGACTAAGTATTGCTTGATATAATGCCCCATCAACACCATATAACTGTATTGAATAGCTTCTCTCTTGGCACCTTGTCATATGCCTTTTCTAGATCGACAAAACTTAAATACAGATCTTTGTTATATTCCCTGCTTTCTCAACTATTTGTCGTAAAGTGAAGATCTGATGCTGACAGCCTTTATTTGGCCTGAATCTAGCTTGTTCTTCACCAAGCTTTTTTTCCACAATTCTTCTCAAGTATACTGACATAAATCTTCCCAGGAACACCGTGTAGGGAAATACCTCTTTAATTCTCACATTCAGTTTTATTTCCCTTTTTATATATGGGTACTATTAGAACTCTACTGCAATCACCAGGAATTTGCCTCTCTGTCCAGGCCTTCTGAACTATGCAGTGCAGCCACTGTAAAACTTTTATACCACCATACTTCAGCATTTCTGGTCGAATATCATCTACTCCTCCTGCTTTTCCATATTTCAAGCCTTTGATGGCTTTTTCTACTTCAAGTATGGATATGTATTCCTAAGTGTATGCCTGTTGAGTGTTTTTTTACTAATGTGCTATCACTGCTTGTTTCATTTAGCAATTTTTTGAAGTAATTACTCCATACTTCAAGGATATCTTTTTCTCTCGTTTTCATGTCACCTTTATCATCTCTAACTCCTTTTACAGTACTCTTTCCTCTATTGCTAAGCTTCTTTAACAACCTCCAGAATATCTTACCACCTTCTTGATATTTTCTGTGTTCTTGCCAAAGTCCTCCCATGACTTTTGTTTAGCTAGTTTTACACAGTGTTTAGCTTTCTTAGATTTGTCTGTATTCTCTAAGAGCACAAGCTGACTTATTTACCAGGAACTTTTGATATGCGTTCTTCTTTTCCTTCACTGCCTGTTTATCTTTCTGAGTCCACCATGGAGTTCTAATTTTTCTATCCTTGCAGATAACTTCACCACATGCCTCTCTAGTTGAATCACTCAGGGCTTTCTTCAAGACTTGCCACTGAATCTCCAAGGTTTGATTCCTGTTCTCAAACTCTTTCATTTTTTCTTCAATAATCTTTGTGTATTTTAGTCTACAGTTCACATCTGAGAGCTGCTCAACTTTTATTCGCTTTAAAACTTTCTTACATGTTATTCTTTTCAATATGAAATTCAATTTTATCCTGCTCAAGACCAAATAGTGATCACTTCCAATTTCAAATCCTCTGTATACTCTGGTGTCTTGCACCAGGGAGAAAACACCACTATCAACAATAACATAGTCAATGAGACTTTTCTTATTCCTTGCCTCTTCTCTCCATGTGAATTTGTGCACATTTTTATGTTGGAACATGGTGTTTAGTAATAACCAGTCTATGTCCTTAGCAAAAATCCAACAGATATTTGCCATTATTATTAGCTTTGCTCTTTTCTCCAAATTTTCCCAAAATATTTTTGTATGTCTCACAATCATTTCCTACTCTGCTATTTAGATCCCCAACAAGGACCAACTTAGCTTTGCTCTTTTCTCAAAATATTTTTGTATGTCTGACAATTATTTCCTACTAGATTTCCATTAGTAGGAAATCTAGTAGGAAATTGTGTCTGTTGCTTTTTCTAAAGCATCAAAAAATTCCTCCACTTCTACCAGTGCTGGCGCTAGGGTATTTGCTGCCCGCATGCAATTTCTATCTGTGCTCCCCTGTAATGATCTGGGCGTGTGTGGTTCTTTTACGATAATAAAAATTTAAATTATTTGAAATTTCTTAAATAAATTTTGACAGAACAGCCACGTGTTGGTTCGCTAAATGTAATGAACCGGGGTGTTGACTAGGCAGGATAATTGTTAAAAAGCCAAATATTGAAAAAATTCTTAAAAGTTAAAGCAAATTTTGATAAGCCACTTCACTTTAATCATTGAATATAATGATACAGGGATTATAGTCTTCTCACCGACCCGAATCCCGAACAAAATTAAAATGAAATTTAATTAACGTTAAAATTTATTTGAACTAAAGTTTAAAAAATTCTTGCATTTTACAAGTTACTGAATTCTTAGTAACTTGTAAAAATTTTTTAATAATTTTTATAAGTGGTACTATCTTTAAGGAAAATAAAAGAAACTCAACATAGATGAGAAAATAATAAAATAATTCAGAAATAATTTGAACATTTTATATAAGTATTCAAAAAAATAAAATCTTTACAGTATTCTGTAAAGATGTTATTTTTTGAATACTTATAACAGAAAATAAATTAAATTACATAAATATACTTGAAATTTTTAAATTAAAATTTTAGGGTTTTTGATTTCATATTCACAAAATTAGAAATAACGGTCTTAATCTAATTCTGCACATACATCATTTTCAATAGCTATTAATGCCAAACTAACAAGCCTTTTTTGTGACATACTTGTTCTTAAGCAGGTTTTAATCAATTTCAACTTAGAAAAGGAACGTTCACTGCTCACTACACTAACAGTTAAGGTTAATAGTATTTTTAAAGCAATTGAAAAGTTAGGGTAAGGTAAATTATTGCACACAATAAAATTTAAGAATATTCAAAGGGTTTTGAATATTTTTAATTTTAGAATTAAGTAATCGTAGTCAAATTGTCGTGTCTTCTTTCGTCGTCAACCTTCCGTACCAGTTTTAAATTCTTGTTCTCCATCCACCTCTTCTCTCCGTTCTTTTGCTGTTTTTAGAACTCTTTTAAAATTTTTGCAATTCTTACAAGAGTATTATATGATTGATACTCTTGTAAGAATATTTTTAAGTTTTCAATAGAGTCTAAAGCAAGTGTAACGTTACTAAGATGAAAAGCCAAAGGGCTATTTTTCTGGCAACCTTAATTAAAATTAAGGAGATAAAAATCCCTTTTTCAAGTGTAATGTTCATATTTTTGTCTTGAAGCATTTTACTCACAAGGTTTATTTTATTCACAGGGTTAAGTAAATCATGCCAAACTATAAGAGAGCAAATAAATTTGTAGTTCTCTATTTTCGCACATAATGTTTGTGTTTCATGCTTAGTTTCTTTATTAAAATTTTCATTATTTAAAATTTCAAAAAATACATCGTAAATTTCTTCTAACTGATATCTTAGACGGTGGATTGCATTAATTTTACTTTCCCATCGCTTTTCTGATGGCTGTTTCAATGTTAAATTTTTTAAGAACACTAAATGGATTGCCTAATGTTTGTGAGAGAATGAATAGAAATTGTATATTTCTTGAATAATTACAAAGAAACTAATTGTATCTGCATTCACTTTGGCTGCATCGTTAATGATTAAATTTAGAGTATGATCAGCACATGGCACGTAAAAAGCTAGAGGATTTTTGTTCAAAAGCCAGTTTTGGAGCCAATATTTTTTTTTCTTTCATTTTTTTTTTTCAATATTTCCCTTTCAATATTTTGCACCATTGTCATACCCTTGACCTCGCATGTTTCCAATGGTAATGTTCCATTTTTCCAGTTCTTCCATTATTGTTGCACACAAACCACGGCCTGTGGAATCTGATATATCTGCAAAACCAAAAACGTTTTCCCTAATCTTGACAATTCCATTGTCACAGGAAACAAAGCGAATAATAATAATGGTCATTTGTTCTGTTTTATTTGCATCAGTTGTGTGGTTTAAAATTATGGAATAATATTTAGATTTTCGAATTGATAATAAAATTGTATCCCTGATTGCGTTACTTAGTTTCCAATATTTCAATTTGACTGTCTTTAGTCAAATAGCGTACTCTATTGTTTCGTTGTAGGACCCTTTCAACATGATTTTCCATAACGGGATCAAACTTCGCAAACAGTTCGACTAATTTTAAAAAATTGCCGTTATTCCTTTCATATAATTTATCAGATAATCTGCTAAAAGCTAAATTTTGGCTACCATGGAATTTTATAATTTCAATCAAGCTTTCTAAAACACTCGTCCAATGTTTCTTTTCCATTTCATACATGCTTTGAGTCTGGCAATCAGTAGTAGTTTTGTTTTTTAAATTTTTATCAAATTCCTTCCATTTTAAAAAATTTTTCATGTGAGTTAAACTAGTCCCATGTCTATGCAAAGTTGTACTTGCATTTCTGCAATCGTTATAACCTTTTACAAGACTACTTGATTCAGTAGGTGCGAAAAGTTTGCAGCAAAAGCAAAAAACAGAATTTAAAGTTTCGGAATAAATGAGCCATGTTCTTGGCACAAGCTCCCCGTTTTTTCCATTTTTCTATTATAATATGTGTCGCCAAATTTACTACCATATGTATCTCTGGGATATATTATATTTTTCTTTTGAACAGGCCCCATTTTAATTAAAACAACTCGTAATTTTTCATCAATATTTCCCCATTCACCTGGATCTTCTAAATTTACAGAGACTAACAATGTGTTAGTTTCGTGGTCAACTACAACTAAATATTCTCCTGTTTTTCACTTAAATCATGTGTCTTGTTATCTTGTTCAGTAATTCTATAGTATTTTCATGAAAACTGGACACAGCAGTCCTTCAACTCTGATTTCTGATGTATCGAGTTGGTTACAATCTGCATCAGAATATTTTAACAAATTTATTAAGAGCCCCAGTTTGTTTCTTAATATCTGCTTCTTTCACATCATGACACTTACGATTTTGTGTGCAGGATAACTTTTTTTTAAATTTTTGATTCCATTTCTATTTTATACCCACAAGAAATTATTACACGACACTGAGATAAAATAATAGTCCACACTGCGCTACTGTCAGTAGCCTACTGAAATGTGTACCATATGACTGGTTAACTAGCAACAAATGTTTTGTACGAAAATTCGTTTCTTCGCATAAAATCCGTTCACTTTAGATAGACTGCAGTAGACACAACATTCTACAGGCAAGCATTTAGCCTGCTCTCGCTGCAAAATTTTAAACAGCCAGCTGATCAAAGAGGCGGCAATATACAATTTTTTTAAAAAAATTTTTCGGTGTATCCAGCCTTATTTATTTTGATATTGATCATGCTAAGAATTTTTTGTTTTTATGATAAAAATTTTGTTTCTTAAAAATTAACTTATGAACCGTTCCCTGGCGGCGGCGTCCCTTTTGTAGCAGCATCTGCATGCCTGCTTCCATTGGCCCTGACTTCTACCTTTAGTAGAACCTTCTGTGGGACCATAGACACAAATAAGTCTCATTGTCCAATTTCCATTTCTGATATTTGCCCACATCACTCTACTTGAAACTGCCTGCCATTCAAGAAGATTAGCCTCATATTTTGTGTTGAATACTATATCTGGCTACTCCTTCTTTTCTGTGATTGTCATTGCCTGAATATAACATTTTATATTTATTGCTCAGAAAGATCTCGCCAGTTTTTGTCTTTTTTGTTTCAGTCACCCCTATTATGTCGATTTGGTACTTATCTAATTCCTCAGCTAGCTCCATTTCTTTGCCATTCAGGCTCTTATGTTGATAGCACCGATCTTTAACTCTGGTGATATTGAGTTGGGGTGTGCTTTCAGATTTGTTCCAGTAGCTGACTTTTCGCTGTTTGCACTTGTTTCCTGGCGAAAACAACGGGGGACTTGTTTAACCGGGCGACGCCCCAGCCAGCATGAAATTTTGTCATGTTGTACCATCATTTAGTATATTGGTTTAAGCCAATAAGAAAACAATTGGTCGGCTAAATCCCAAATTGCCAGTCTATCCTCATTTGTTCAGTATTCAGGTAGATACCCAACAGGGTGCACCACGAGAAGGTGAGGATTGGACATTAGGTCAGAAGCCCTGGTCGGTTCTCTGCATTCCTTTAAAAGCTATGTTGCGGTCTCCTTTCAGTTATACAATTTTTGTCTTTTTTGTGGTGTTTTGACCCTTAAGCACCCTCCTTTTTAAACTATGAAAGTACTAAACTAGAATGGGGAGTTTCATCAAAAATGATGAATGGACAGTCATACAAAAATCTAGATCGAAGTCAAATATTGCTGAAATTAGCAACAGCATCTGAGCTCAGTGTTTTTTCCAAATTTACGAAACTAGCTGCTGTTGGACTGGCCTTACCTGTGAGCACAGCTGAATGTGAAAGGGGTTTTTCTGCATTAAAAAGGATAAAAACCTGTATGAGGAATCACATCAGTTAGAACACTCTAAATAATCTGATGCTACTTTCACTAGCGGGACCAAATCCAACAGATTTTAATTATGAAAAAGCTGCTGACAACTGGGCTTTTAAAAAGACGAGAAGAATTAATGTATAGAATTTTAAGCTGTGAGCATTACAAGGTTTTTCATTACTTAATGAGAAAATAAGAAAAATCCTAGTCTTGTTTGTTATAATTACTATATAAAATATTATCCTTGTTTGAAGTAATTTCTAATAAAATTACTATTTTAATTTGTTATGAAAAAGGGTCTTAATTCATTCAAAATTTTTGTACACCCTGCTATTCTTCATTCCACCCTGTTGGTAAAAATTTCTGCGGACAACACTACTTTGAAACATTTCTGGAATGTTTCTTTCAGGATACTATGCAGTTTTGCTAGTGATTTCATTTATTTATTTTCTCTCAAGTCAGTCAACTGTGAAAACATTGGCCTTTCAACGTCAATTTCAATTTGGGGAATAAAAAAAGTCCACTGGGGTGTCGGGCAAGTAAGCAGGCTATGGAACAACCATTGTTTCGTGTTTAGCCAAAAATTCATGGATTAGTAATGATGTGTATGCAGGTGCATTATCATAATGAAGCATCCACCAGTTTTCCCTCCAAGTATCAGGCTTTTTTTTTTTTTTTTTCCCCTAATAGCCTCATGAAGACATTGCATTACCTCAAGATAATACTCCTTGTTCACTGTCATGCCTTGTGGAAGAAATTTTGTAGTGAACAATATCCTCAGAAAAGGGAAAAAAAACTGCCATCACTTTGATGTTTGACCACACTTGTCTTGCTCTTTTTTGTCATGGCGACCCTTTTGACACCCACTGTGATGATTGAGCTTTTGTTTTGATGTCATAGCCATAAACCCATGTCTCATCCCTGGTAATGATGTTTTTTTTAAAAAAAAATGAAATGGTAATGAAACCTTTTTTAAAAAAGGTTTCATCATCGTAAACTCGACTGAAAATCTCTTGGCTCACATCAACTCGAATTTGTTTTTGATCATCAGTCAGAAGGCAAGGCACAAATTTGGCAGCAGTGCAATGCTTTTTACGTTGAGCCTATATACAAGAAGTTGGTTGATCAACTTATAGTACCATATATGGCTACTGGGTCGGGAAAGGAGAAACTTGTTTATGTTTGTTTTAAAAGTCTGTATATTGTATTCCTTGAGAAACGCAACAAGGGGAAGACTTCCACAATATACAGTAGTAGCAGAATGAAGGAGGAGGAAAAGAAATTTGTTCTGTATGTTTCAAGGTGTACTGTGAAGGGATGTTGGGTGGTAGCTGCATGTGTTCCAACTGGCTTAGTATGCTGGGGGTGGGGGGGGGTTATAGATGTTATTTCAGACAAACATTTGCCATAGAAATATTTATAGAATACACAAATTTTAGAAACCAAACATCTATGTGAAAGTGGGAGGAGTGAGTTGGTAGGAGATGGGTTATTAATCAGTCTAATTGCTCTCCTCTGTATTCAGTCAATTTGATTTTCTCTTTACTTTGAATGAGATAAGGCGGTAGTTAGATGGCAGTAATTTGTCACCCTTCTTGGGAATGGGATGAATATAGGCTAATTTCCAGGCTGTGTGATAAATACCAGTGGAGTAAGAGTATATATAAGCAGCATAGGATAGGAGTCAGTTCTGGTGCACAAACCTTCAGGACAATTTGAGGAATGCCATCAGGGACAGGATACTTGTTTTGTGTGTGTATGTGTGTCTAATTTAGACAATTTTTGCATCTCTTTCTGGCAAAAAGATATAAAGGGGTATTGTATATTGGGCATCTGGAATGGTTGGGGGACATTTTACCATTGTCAGTTATGTGTGCATTGGAGTCAAAGTGTGAGTATAAGCACTGAAGGAAGATGGAGTTCTTGATGTACTCCAGTTGTGGTATGCTTGATTTTTCATTTGTACAGCTTTGGCACATCTTTTTTGGAAAACTAGGGTTTAGTTAGGGAATAGCAATTCACAGTAGTGTAGAGAATGTATCTTTCCATGCCAGTGAGGATTACTTTGATACGTTTGGTGCATATGTTTGGGTTGTAAGACCAGAAACAATAGTCCAAGAAGTCATGGAGGCTGTCCCACTCAGCACTGTTATAATGCCAAACTACTCTTGTATTGGAATGACTGTGTAAGCATTATTGCATGGGAGATGAGGACTATATTGTGGTGAGAATTACCTGGGAGGCTCATTACATTCACTGTGTATTTGGAAGGGTAATTGGTGAGGAAGAGATCTAGTGTGTTTGGAGATCTTGGTCTGGAGTTGTTTGAGTTATTTGGTGTTCTAGTTAGCATGTGAACAATTTGTGTAAGGTTGTTAGTGATGGCAAATGTTTCAGCATCTCTGCCTGCAAGATTTGTACAACTGGAAGAGGAAAACTAGTTGGTGTTGTGGACATTAAAGTCTCCTAGGAGGATGATTTTACTGTTAGGAAAGTGGGTCTGGAGAAAATAAATTTTTAGGGAGAGGAAATTAAAGAGCTCAGAGTAGTTGGTGGTATTAGGGGAATGATAGAGACAGCAAATGAATTTGACTGAGTGGGGAAGGGATATTTTCAATCAAAGAAGGTCAAAGTTGGGCAATTCTAGGTTGGGTGCTCTCTGGTATGTCAGAGCAGATATATGTGCAGATGCCACCCTTGGGTTGAAAAGAGTTAAACAGTGTGCTATTTGAAGGTTGAGATGTATAGCTGGGGGGGGGTGAGATTTGAGTTTCTGCCAAAAAGAGTAGGTGGGATTTGGTAGTGGACACTTAAGGTTGATGCCACAGATTTTAGTGAAGTGGATGTACAAGGTTCTGTGGGGGCATATATTTGACTGCATGGGTTTTGTACATTGCATTCCTAAATTTTGCATAAGAATCTCATGACAGTTTTTGTAATTTTACTTTTTCAGCTACCTCATGAACAATTAAATGCTGGTTAGAACAGATAACTTCATAAACTTTTGCAACATTTTCTCAATTTTCAATGTCAATGGTTTCCCTGAATGAGGATCATCATTGACTGAACTTCAGTCATCTTTGAAATGTTTTCACCACTCATATATTTGAGTCTGGCCTAAAGCCTCATTTCCAAATGCTGTTTTTAACATTTCAAATGTGTCTGTGAAAGATTTTCCCAATTTGATGAAACTTCACCACACAAATTCATTGATCATGAAAATCACTCATTTTAGATGAATACGTGTTATAGTACAATAACTGAGCAAAATATCATGTTGCAGTTAGTAGCGCTTGTTGGCATGATAATTCAAAAGTTTGGGAATTTCCTGGACAAACCTTGTATATATATTTTAGTACTGCATTATTTTGTTTTATATTCTTGTCAGAAATGAAGTAGTACCATATATGTTAGTACTGTTTTTTTTGCAAAATTTGGATACCTAAAATGAAACGGTATAAATTATAGAATTCTTATTGATAATGTGCTAGTAGAGTTTGTGATCTTGCTTTAAAATAAATTGTAAAGTTGAAAGCAGTATTTAATTTCAAGTTAATTTTTCAGAAAAGAAAAATATTATCAGAAAATCAGTCACTGAAGCATAAGAATTCCCAGTTAGAGAAAGAAAATCTTGAACTGAAAACAAGGCTAGGATTAAATGTCAAACTTGAAAAAATTACTGAGGTAAGTTATTTCTTGTTTTGTTGTACATATACAATATTTTTTTACATTACAACATTTTTTTCTGTGGAAATAAAAATAGATGTGTGTGGAACATAACTGAGAAAATCTTCCAAGGAAATTAACAGAAGTGTCGTACTCTCTCATAACATGAAAGTCAAGTTAGTGCCAAAACAGTTGATTAATGACTGCAGACCATGGACATAATGGTGCTGAAGAAATCTACAGAAAATAGATGCCATAAATGATGGAAGCATTTTAAAAATAAAAATATTAGAAAGGAATAGCTAATATTAGGCATTTAAGAATGTGTAAGCAATGCTAATATAATTGATATGCTTAAATAGAATATGAATGAAAAATTAACAAAACCAGTAGTTTGCAGAAAAAATATACAGGCAAAAGATTCAGAGGTCTAGATGAATGATTGAGTGTAGTTGAATGCCTTAGATAGATAGAAAGGTGTTTGGAGCTTAACCATCTTAGAGATCTAATAAAATTCCAATTTCGAATTTTTTGCTGAGAAACTATTCATTTGTATTGGATTATCTTAGTATCCTATACACCCTTGTGGATTCATGCTAGAAAGTTGCTTATCAAATCATTGCATTCTTCTCATCAATAAATATGCAAACATTTAGCTTGCATATTCATTGAAGCTTTGTAATTCTGTCAAGTCTTATGGCGTTGCAACAAATTTGTTATCTTTATTTCCATACCATAAATGGTACTAATGTACTATAGGTTGATCAACCAACCTCTCATGTATGGACTCGACATAAAAAAATTCGAAGATAAAGGTGTTAAATGTAGAGGAGGAGGAGAAATTGTTAGAAATATTCTGTAATTTTCAGTCGCAAACCAGTTTTACATTCCTCATTAATGTAAGAAAAGGATATGCACCATTTTGCAAATAAAGCAGTTATAGTTTGCTACTATTTGCATCATTGTGCTTATACATAAAATTTAAAAATCAAGTAAAGAAGCACTCAGTGCTGAACCAGATTTGTGACTTTCTTCAGTGGTTCCAGAGATTGAAAATTTGACTAAAGCAGTAAGTGCCCTCATTGTTTTAATTGAGCGAGGGGAATCTGTGCTACTGCCACAGCATAGTATTAGAATTGTTTTGCACTGTTTTCAAAGAAAACTTGGATTTGCGTACTTAGCATTATTTATAATAGTGATTTGTAGACTTTTTCAGTTTTGACTTTGGGTCTAAAAATATCTAAAATATGGACAGCCTCTACACCCATCTTTCCAATTTGATCAATATGCTTCATAAATTGCATTATGCTTTTGAACCCTACAATGTAACAGACTGGAAACCAGCATAATGTGTATACTCAGAGGTCTAATATGTACTCAGATACTCTTTTTCTATACACACCACAAATGGCCACTTTCCTTGTCTGACCATCTACCAGCATTATCTAAAAGGTTGTTTAGTAAAACAGCCAGTCAAAAGAAGGGAGAGAGATACTCATTAAAGTTCATACTAATTATATTTCTACAAGGTTTGTAGGGCCTTGTTATAATGCTGGAAAGATGGAGGATGGAGAAGTGAGAGATTCAAAGTGTTAATCTTAACTAAAAATGATCCAAAGTGATATACAAACTGCACATTCCAAGCTAAGAACATTTCTTAATCCATTAATAAGATTGGTCAACAGTTCTAAACCAGATATTAAAAAAAAAAAAAAAAAAAAAAAAAAATCCTGACAACCAGCAATTTTCAACTTTTGGACTCTCTCTCTTGCATTATATATATATATATACAGGGTGTTCGGGATAAATTTGACATATTTATAATTAATTATATTTTTCCGTAAGTTACATGTATTAACACACACTTCTCTTCATTTAAAAGTTTGGACCCTTCTTCATTCATATACAAGATGTCAGAAAGGATGGATAGCTGGAACCCACCTGAATCATGGAAGAGAATAACTTGTATCATGATGATTCGTGCCCGCCATCAAAATAAGGATATTACGACTGCTGCCCAATGCTCCCTGAATACAGTAAAAACAATCAGGCATGAACTAGAGACTTGCAATGGTGACTACGAGGATGTAGCAAGAAGAAAGATCCCTAGCAGATGATCTGATTGCGTTCGTACAGCAGAATTCCTCGCAAATCTGCAGGAACAGGTGTTGAAGAACCCTGGCATTGGAATTCGGGCTTTGTTCGTGGAGTTGCTAACTGTAGTCAAGCCCTGGATAACAAGGGTAGCCAATGGTAGGCCGTATGTATGGCAGCAGGATTCGGCCCCTTGCCACACCTCTGGGAAAAGTCAAAAATGGTTGTCTGAAAATTTCTACGACTTCACCAGTCCAAATGTTTGGCCTCCAAACTCCCCAGACCTTAACCCCATGGATTATTTTGTATGGGGCGCAGTTGAAAAAGACACCAATCGCACTTCCAGTAATACAAAAGCCCAGTTAATGGATAAAATTAAAACAGTTTTTGCGGCCCTTCCCAGGGAGACTGTAGCATCAGCTTGTTCGAGGTTCCGAAGCAGAATTGAAGCTGTGATCGATGCTAATGGTGGTTATTTTGAGTAAATCTTGTTGATAGTATTGTAATTAACTCTGCCTGTAATGTTTTTTTGTCAATTCATTAAATTTAATAGATACAAAGAAGATTTTCTTTTTCCTTACGAAACTGTCAAATTTATCCCGAACACCCTGTATATATATATTGCATTCCTGTGTGTGTGTGTGTGTATTTATTTGTGTACTTCACTTGATAACCTGGAATTAAATCGTCAAAATGTTGAGTAAGTGTATTTAATCTTAGTTATTTATTACTTAGTCTCCAAATTTATTTCCATAATGGAACAGTACATTAAATAACATTTTGAAATATCTCAGTTTTCTGCTCTGAATAAAATTCTTTAAATGAGCAGTATTTTCAGTATATCAAAATTTGCACTTATATTTTGCAATATTCTAAAGCACAATTTTATCTTCAGGTGACACCCGCTATCAAACAGGAAGAAGGTAGTTGTGAGACTTTTGAGCATGCATCGCCCATTAATGATCCTCTGCAGAAGGAACAGGACCTCCAACTTCCTACTCTCTTGATGAAGCAATTCATTTGCTTGCAGGTGATAGTGAGGTAACTGAATTGTTTTTATTGCTGTATTTTAAAAATGGCATGTATTAGGATATTAAATATACACTATACTATATTAAGCTTGTAATATTTCTTCCAACACTGGATAGAAGTTTTTAAAGGAGTTCCCTCTCCCATGTGTTGTCTCTGGAGCACCTGATTGTTTTCCATTGAAAATGTTAGTGCATTTTGGTGAATAAATCTAAGTTGATAGATTTTTTTCATGATTGCTGGTGAGAAATCAGATGAATGTAAACAAAAGATTTAAAATGTATTGGATAATTTTTATTTTAGTTTGCAAGGAAGGTATATCAGAATAGCCTCTGTGACTCAGTTTCAGAAATATCCTTTAGTCAGAAAGACGTGGGTTTGCATCCTGTTTAGGATGCAAACCTAAGAATGTTTATCAGGACTTTTCAGTTGAAGATGAGTTAGCTGGTCTCATATAGGCGTGGCACTGTTTTTTCCTCCTGGAAATAGTTTATCCTGCAAAACAGGCAAACTGGCCAGAGGAGCATGTGCAATTGACGGTCATAAAACACTGTGCAGATAGGATTAACTGCCCTGTCAGAGTATTTGTTAGGTTTTAAAGATGCAAAGCTACTTGTCCATGATAGGTCACATTTGCTACATCTCCCATTTCTCCAAACATTTTAGAGAAAATTGGAGGTATAACAGATTACTATCTTTATCACCACTTTTTCTACTATATATTGAAGATTTTTAACATCAGTTGGTAGATGGTCAACACTTAGTGTGAATCTGAGAACTATGTTAAATCTTGATGGATTTATATTGAATAGAGGCAGGTGAGTAAAGGAGAAAGTTTATCCTTAGTTGTGTGCAGGAAATTGAACAGTTGATAAGAAAAAAATATAGGTGTGAACTGCAGAGTTATGACAGGCAGAGATTCAAAAAACATAACAGGAATACTATAGGACAGTTCTTTTCTTCATGCACAGTGAACAGCATTCGTTTTTGGATGATTGATTAAAAATTCAGGTTTCTTTAAATTTGCATTCTTACCAGGTTTTTGTATAATGTAAGGAACAGTTGGATGGTATAATACGCCCACAGATACGAAACCCTTCGACACTTCTGTGCATGTCAAAAGAAGGAGAATCCATTCCGATAATAGGGTAATAATAATCAATCCGTATTGTGGGACGAGTGTTTATTATTATATGTCGGAAAATTAACTTCTCTTTTATGATCATTGTAGTTCTTAAAGTGGTAACTATTTTGCTTGTATAACAGTTGGAAAATTTTACGTATTAAACACGTGATTTCACGTGTTGGCGACCAATTCGTACATCTTATTTCTTTCTCCCCTTCAACATGAATTGACTCTTCTTGGCAGTCTGCCAACAACAGCTCTCGATTCTATGGTCAGGCTATATACATTCAGCAGACCCTTACTATAGGATTCTAAGCAATAATTTCAGCCATTATTGGCCACCATGTATACTGTTTTGTTCTAATTTATCTGTGAGTAATTATGTGAGAGCATGTTGCTCTCTAGCTTAATATCTCTTAATGTAGCTGTCTGTGTATACTCCAGATGATGACCTTGATATGAAGGTTGAAACATTAGATGATTATTTTGGTTTATATTAAACGGAAGTTTTATTATAACATGGTAGTTACCTAGTTTTCGTAATTTTTTTTAAAAATAAAGGAAGATAGGACTGTATGAATCTGGTTGATTTTTTTTTGTGTGGTGGGGGGGGTCAATCCATTCAACTGAATAAGTTTAATAGTATAGAATTTCTTGGGATGATGAATGAAAACAACAAATAATATAAATTCTAAATATTGCCTATATTTTAAGGAGGATGATGGGTGCATTCATGTTTATACATCTTCCAGTAATGGTACACTAGCTGCTTGCTATTATAGCGAACTCCTATGTCACTTGTCCCTAGGAGTTTGCTATAATAGCATTAATGTAAGCATTATTAGTGTAAGGTTTGCTATAGTGAATTTGGGGGAAAAAATACTGACATCCCCAGTTCCCATTAAACATAGGATATTGAAGGAAATCATACATTGACAACAGAACTCAATGGATTGGCAAGAACCATACATAGTAAAAGCACACAAAATGATGACATGAAAAAATACAAATGTGTGTGAGGCAATAAGAAAGAATT
Organism: Typopeltis vanoorti; assembly: GCF_054136105.1. Classification (NCBI taxonomy): domain Eukaryota; kingdom Metazoa; phylum Arthropoda; class Arachnida; order Uropygi; family Thelyphonidae; genus Typopeltis; species Typopeltis vanoorti. The sequence goes on along the minus strand of NC_143568.1, from coordinate 106,395,924 downwards.
AGAAGAATGAAATCATAAAAATGAAAATTCAAAATTAGCTGTTAAATTCAAAATGTTAAATTAGCTTAAATTATTGTCGCTCACCTGAAGATTTCAGACAAAATTAAGTTAGTACTTATTACTTCAGCTAATCTTTCCTGCTTCCCATAAAGGGGATAGATATAGACCATTGGATCTGTTTAAGTTAGGAGAGTGAAGTAAAGTTTCACATGTTTCTTTATAAAGCTGTTCCATGAGGGACTGACTTTTAAAACAGATCTTCCTGTTTGTCTGAAATAAGATAACTGACAAGAGCAGGGAATCTGATAGATGCCTGGATAATTGAGAGATGGAAGCTTGTCCTTAGAGGTGAGAAAGGTGGAGATTTTTCTGATGGGGCAAAAGGCAACAAAAATATTCAGCAGTTTTAAAACTTTTGCTATGCATTATAAGTTTTAAAACTCCTGACTATTTTTGTTGCTTTTTGCCCCATCAGAAAAATCGTCACTTTTCTCGCTTCTAAGGACAAGCTTCCACCTCTAAATTATTCAGGCTTCTACCAGATACCAGGATCTGATCACTGCATTAGATAATAACATTGACAACAGAACTCAATAGATTGGCAGGAACCGTACATAGTAAAAGCACACAAAATGATAACATGAAAAAATACAAATGTATGTGAGGCAATAAGAAAGAATTAGAATGAAATCATAAAAATGAAAATTCAAAATTAGCTGTTAACATTAATTTAACAAAATTAACATTAACTAATCTAGCTATCTTCTCCTCCACATGGAGAAAATGATCATGTGGTCCTGACCTGGGAGATTGCCAGACATGCTGAATTTTCTGTTAAGAAGGTATATATGTGGAATTACAAAGCAGGTGATTATGGAAAGCTTGAGGAGACAGCTTTCAGCAAAGCAATGGCATAAGAATTTGTAGGGAGAAAAGTTAGTGCACAGGAGGTGGTCAAGAGGTGTTTGAAGAAGGCAATACATACTCAGAAGGATAAATCAGGTATGAGTTAGATGGATGAATAACTTCATTATGTAGGAAGAAGGGAGGATTATAAAGAAAAATGTGATCAGCATGCTCATGAGCAGTATAAGGCACAGGCAAGAAAGGTAACTGGTATGGTAAGGAAGGCCAAAGCTAATAATGAGAGAAAACTAGCTGACGAGGCCAAAAGAAACTCTAAGCCGTTCTTTTGCCTATGTGGCAAGTAAAAGGAGGGATGACTAAAAAGTGCTGATGGTAGGGAGGTAACAGAAGCAAACCAAATGGTTGAATCCCTGCAAAATGCTCACTCGAGCATTTTGCAGGGATGTACCATCTAGGTGATGGAATATTGGCCCATGTATTACTAGAGCGTGAAGGGAATTATCAGCTCCTCTGAGCAGCTGTTTAATTAAGCCTTAGTAGTAGGAAGGTGCCAGTGGAATGAAAACAGGCTAAAATAGTCTCGTTGCATAAAGGACACTCCAAGACAGAAGTAGCAAATAATAGGCTAATCAGCATCTCAGTAGTGATGGTTAAGGTATTGAAGAAATTGGTGAAAGAATTCCGGACGGTATATAGGAATATGTTACTCTTTAAGGGACAACATGGCTTTGTGAAGGGTAGGTCTTGCCTTAGTAATTTACTTACTTTTTAAAATCAAATGACAATGAAGTTGGATAAGAGAAATAGCTACTCAGTGATATTGTTAGACTGCAAAAGCATTTGACAAGATTCCAGATAGTACTCTTTTGCATGAATTGAAACAAATAGGGATTGGATATGAATCTGGTGATTTGGATTAGAGGGTGGCTGACGAACAGATATCAAAGAGTAGTTTATGGAGGAGTTGAGTCTAGAAGAAATCAAGTGACCAGTGGTATACCACAGGTCAGCACTTCGACCTCTGTTGTTTAATTTGTATATCAGTGATATAGGAAATGATTTGAAGAGAAATATAGGGGGTCATCAACATGCGTCGTTTTGACTTTACGGCGGTAATCCCATAAATAACTTAAAATATAAATTTTGACTTGAAGCAGCGCGACATAAAATTCAAACATTGCAGGCAAACTTATTTGGGTCCCAGCATACACTCTTTGGGTACTGCGTGCTTTGTTTACATCCGCTCTCTCACTTTTGTGTTTGTGTTTTTTTTGTGACTTTTTACCCTTCAATATGGCCCCCAAGTGTAAGGCAGACTCTTTCAGTGGCAGTGTGTTGAAGTAAAGGAAAGCCATTACATTTAGAAGTAAAATTAGACATTATTAAAAGGGCAAAAAAGGGAGAAACGCCAATGAACATCGGCCGCGCGTTGAACTTAAGTCTTAGCACAGTCTGGACTATTATCAAGGATAAAGAATTGTTTTCATTTTTTTTTTTTTTTAAATCACCTGTACAGAATGTATAGTTTCATTTGTCATTTTGGGGATTGTTCTCATTTTTATGTTTGTTTTTTTATTACAGTTTCATTTTTGTCATTTTTCTGTACTGTACAGTAATTATGTTCTCCCTTTCATTTTCCTATGGCCTGGTTCTGTTTCTTGATATATACATATGACTTTAGGGTGTTTTAGGTTATGTAAGTAACTTAGGCTATGGTAATTCCGACCGCTTATGTCGGTCCGTAGGAATGGATCTCCGACGTAACGCGAGGACCCCTGTATTCAGGTGTTTTCTGATTATGCTAAACTGGGAAGAGCAGTAGTAGTAAATGAAGGTGATGCAGAGATCCTTCAGGAAGACCAGGGACTTGGGTGTGATTGTGGACAGGCAGTTGAAGATTATAGGACATATTACCGCAATCATGCAGCACCTCGGATTACGTGATTGTTGAAGAACACCACTATACAGAGATCTGGATTCGGGGTGAAGAAGTTGTGAAGAGGATCCAGAGGTCAGTGATAAAGATTGTGGCAGGTCTGTGGAATATCCCCTATGAGAATAGATTGACAGTCTGTAGGTTTCAAAAATTGTCTAATAGAGAAAAAGAGGAGGCATGATAGAAGCATTTAAATTATTAAAGGATTTTTATAGGATTGACACTGAAGACTTTTTTTCAGTATGTGGAAGAAAGGAGAGAATAAAGGGTCATCAGTGGAAGTTGTGTAAAAAATATGGTTAGTAAGGGTGTTAGTACTAGGTTTTTTTGCTTGGAGGATGGTGAATGGGTTGCCAGAAGTAGTTATGGGTGCTTCATCGATGAGTTTAAGTAGATGATAGGCATTGTGTGAATGATGGTTAGTGTGTGAATCAATAGATCTCCAATGATGAGTTTTCTGACTCCATGGAGATACCTGAATTATAATAACAATAATATATTTGGAGAAATCCCCTCATTATTTGTCAAATCATTTGTTGTGGTGCCAGTTGTCATTTAAATATACTGAAATTCATTTTGGTGTTTAGTTGGTATGTATATATGATTTTTTTTATATATATTAGTGTGATGATTTTCTTGACCTGCTACACCAGTGCAGTGAACAGTTGCTCGAGTACGACCTCAATTCTGTATCCACTGCATGTGAAGAAGTCCAAGAAAAATCAGTAAGTACATTCTGTTCACTATAAAATGAGGTGATAGTTTAAAACTTTGTCATAACGTGGTCATTCAAATGCATTAATACACATAACTTGAAGTTATTTCATGTTGTACCATCTTTTGTTTATTAAGTGAATGCAGAATACAGTTTAATCATCTTAGTTTTAAATTGCCAACCTATCCTTGTTTATACAGTATCCAGGAGAATACTTCTTAATGGGACACATAATGTGTCCCATTAGTAGATATCACCTGGATACTGCATGTGAATAACAGTACACGTGTAGGTGAGTATTGGACATTAGTTCAGCTACCTCAGTTCTCTACATTTTTAAGGGCTATATAGAGGTCTCCTCCTCCCATGTATTTTAGCATCAAGAATACTAATTAGAAAAATATTGGTCCTTTCAACCAAAGGGCTTTGCTGTGAAGAGTAGGCTAGAGCAGGGATGGCCAGCCTATGGTGCATGCACCAAGAGTGGCACATTGGATCCCAATGATTAAAAAAAAAAAAAAAAAAAAAAAAAAAAAAAAAGGAAGCCTATTTATGCAAAAAAGTATTAACAAACAAAAACAGATTTGTAAGAAAAAAGCTAAAACTTAATAATTAATTATAGCTATTTTACTGTTTTGTGCACATCTTTTGCACATTCACTTATTTGATCTTGAGGTGCCAAGCATTAGTAACAGTGGTGTGTCACAGGTTTTTGCCACTCAGCTTACAATTGATACTTGTGCACTACAGAGTTGTGCTTTGATTTTACATTCAGTTGCCCATCACAATGCAAAAGAAAAAACAGAAGGTGATATAGTCAGCATGAATTCAGTAAACAATATATATCATGTCTATATTGATATATTTTTACTGGGAGTTATTAAGGATACAAGAGTTGTATGCTGCATCTGAACTCAAATGAAAAAATTGGCACATGGGATGTAAAAGGTTGGCCACCCCTGCTGTAGAGGATACTTCATCAGCTGATTGTTTGAATGCTCTTGAGCAAAAGTTGTAATGAATGTGGGGCATTTCATTGCCATCAGTTTATTACCATTCTACTAGATGTTTTTGTGGCTATTGTATGTGCTGTTCCAATCGGTGTATCTCTTTAGATCTATCAATTTGTCCTATGTAGTGTAACCTACAACTGATCTTGTAGAAGACACCTGGTTTAAGTGGCATATGTGGAGGTTTAGAAGGTTTCAGATGATTGGAGAATTTTATTTTTCTTGATTGGTAGAATGCGACTTTCAAGTGTTTTTTTTTTTTTTTTTGTGTGTGTGTGGGGGGGGAGCAATCTTGCTATTATGTTCTTGGCTTATTTGTTGTTCTGTTTGTTTTAGAGGTAGAGATAAAATATTTTTGAGTAATCTTCTGTTGTAGCCATTTTATGGAAAGACAGAATTAAGATATTATAGTTCTCAGTTTCTTCTATCTATCTTGTTCATGGAAATTCTGTAGGCTCTATTGCATAAGGAACAGACAATGCATATTTTTTGTGCTGGGTAGTGATGAGAAGTTGCATTTAGATAACATCTGTGTTGGTTAGTTTCCTGTAGACTGAGAATTTGAGCGTGATTTGCTCTGATATCTCAGCTAATGTTTCTTTCTAATTCAGCTGTAAACTTAAATTTGAGGATGAATGTTGTTCAGGAAGGTAATGAGATCTTCTAATTGGGTAGTAGAACCAGACCAATGATAAAAATATTGTTGACGTATCTTTGCCAAATTTTTGGTTGAGTTCTCCGATACTACCCAACTTCTTAGTCTACAGGCAACTAACCAACTCAGGACATTATCTAAATGCAACTTCTCATCACCATCCAGCACAAAAAATAGGCATCATCCATTACTTACACAATAGAGCCTACAGAATTTCCATGAATGTAGATAAAAGAAACCAAGAGAACTATAATATCGGAATTCTGTCCTTCCAAAAAATGGCTACAACAGAAGATTAGTCAAAAAAAAAAATTCTATCTCAACCTCTAGAACAAACAGAACAACAAATGAAAGAAAGAATATAAAAATAGCAAAATTACTTCACACACACACACACACACACACACACACACACACACACACACACACACACACAAAAAAAAAACTGACGGTCACTTTCTACCTAATCAACAAAATCTTCAATCATCTGAAACCTTATAAACCTCTGCATCTGTCACGTAAAAAACCAGGTGTCTGCAAGATCAATTTCAGTTGTGGTTTACTCTACATAGGATAAACTGACAGATCTAGGGCAATACGTCAATTTGAACACATCAAGGATGTTGAGAATGAAAGAAAGCACAGATCAGAGCTGGCAGCACATACAACTGATACAAACATCTAGGTCATACAAACAAGGGATGACCACTAGCTTTATACAAGTCAGTGGTCAAACCAATTTTAAGTTATGGTTAATATAATAGCTAGCTTATTATGAACAAATTTTCAGAAGTAATATATGGTTTAAATTATGGATCTGAGAGTTGGGTTAGAAATAAAGCTTGATCAGACTAGTGACTACAGATATGATACCCTTGAGACAAATTAGGGGAGTGAACAGATGACATCAGTGGAAGAATAATATTAAGGCAACAACATGAAAATATTAAGTGGAACTTGATGTTGTCAGCATTCAAGAATGTGAGAGCAGAGCTAATCTAAGGTGGTATGGCCATTTAAACAGAAGGAAAGATTAGCAAAACAAGTGTTCTTTATCAGGATGGCAACAAAAAGACCCAGAGGAAACCAAGGTCTAGGTGGATTAATTCAGTCAGAAGAGCCCCAGAAGACTGAAATATTAGATATGACACTATTGGAATGCTAACAAGTGATAGACTAATTTAGAGGTCTATCTAACTAAAATTGTTTTTTTATTATTATTATTAAGAGAGACCTCCAGGGAGTCAGAGACTCATCGAGGGAGGCTACATACTACACACACCAGCTATCATGCTTATTCTTGAATTCATTCACACTGCTTGCACTCACAACATCCAATGCCAATCTATTCCAATCACGCACCACCTTCTAAGAATAAAATCTAGCCTTCACCCCTTCTTAGCGGCCTTCATTCTCAGCTTTCAAGAAAGCCCCCTTGTCCTTTCTCCCCACCCTCCATAAATTGAAATCCTGTATGACCCTTTCAGAAGTTTGTAAGTCTCAATCATATCTCCCCTCTTTCTCCTGTCTGCAGTCTACAAAATCTCAATCTGTCTTCATACTTAGTATTCCACAATCCTGATATCATTTTTAACACGCTCCTTTTTACTCTCTCCAATATATCAGAATCACAACAGAAACCAGGAGACCAGACCTGCGCACAATCGTCCAAGTGAGACCTTGTAAAGAGGCAAAATAATATCCTTATCTTTTTCATGTGGACGTTCATTTCAGCATTGCAATTATCTTTTGAATTGTATTTGCAATCTTGGCCACATGACCCCCTGAACACTTCCTATCTATTAACACCCCAAGATCCCTAGCTTCATCAGTTTCTTCTAGCCTAATCCCACCAATATAATAAGCCATTGGATACCTAATCAAGCTGAAGTGAATGACTTTACATTTACCGACATTGAACTGACACCCATTTTCCCATGCCCACTATTCCAGCCTATTCAAATCATTCTGCAAGTAATCAGCAGCATTCCTGATTAACCCTACCTATCTTTTGCATCATCAGCAAATAGCTGTATGTTGCTTGTCAGATCTTTGCCAATATCATTTATGTACAGATTGAATAACAGTGGGCCAAGCACCGATCCTTGTGATAGCCTAGTTACCTTAAATCTTGCAGACTCACGTTCCCCCCATACCACTTTTTGATATGTCAGTCAGCCATCTCCTTTTATCCATGCTAATATTCGATAACCTAGATCCATTTTCTCCAATTTATGCAGCAGTCTGCCATGCTGTATTCTGTCAAAAGCCTTAGCAAAATCCAAAAGTATCATGGTGTATCCATTCCCTTGTCTAGTAAAACATGACCTTCCTTTAGTAAACCCATGTTGTTCATTGCAAAGTAGAGATTCACTGTCAACCCATTTCTGAATGCAAGTCCTAACCAATTTTTCCAAAATCTTCATGACCACTCCTGAAATATTAAATAACGTAAACTTAATCATGAGTACTAATAATGTACATGCTTTGAGGGTACATACTAGGAAATTGATGATAATGGAGTTTCAAAATGCCAGTGTTGTTTACTTAGCTATAAAATAACAATGGATATTTATTATCCTTTTTTGTTTTAAGAATTTTTTCCCCTTTCTTTTGTAGTTATGTAAAAAAAAAAAAAAAAAGGGGGGGGGGGTATAACTTGTTCATCTTTAATAATTTTGAATGATACAGCTTGCAACTGTATAAGAATTTAAGTATTTTTGTGAATATGGGTCAGAAGAGACAAGATTTATATAATGCCATAATACATGAAATTTTTGATATCTTAAATCGCATGGCAATTGGTAAGGTTGTGAACAGATTGTATGTCAGGGATAATTAATATATTTCTGATCATCTTCAGTGAATTGTATTGGGAATAGTTCCCTTTTCTTTGGGAACTTTGGAAGTTTGCAAGGGTTATTCCAGTGCTTAAGGATGGTTCAACACACAGTGAAGAATTATAGACCAGCAAGTCTGAGTTACAAATTAATGAAAAATTAATTAGGAAACTTAGAATGACATTGTTTAGGCTTCTGTGGAGAAAGGACATATTAGAATCACTATTTTCCAGTATTAAACCACTCACAAAGATGTCAAAATAGTTGTTTCAATTCAGCTAGTTTTGTAAAATAACTTTGTTTCACTTCATCAGGAAATAGCATGAATGAATTAAACTACAAGCAAAGTAATAAAAGTTAACATTTCTAGTGAAGAATATTGGAAAGTGTTCATGGGTTACTGTATATACTGCTGGTAGATACAAATGTTATGATGGATTGAGAGGACTTGTTTTTTGTTACATTGTAGAGGATACTTCATTTCAACTGATTTTTTTTAATACTCTTGAAATTTAAATAAAACAGTGTAGTCAGAGGCATTGACAGCACCAGCTGATATCCCATTTAATCCCACAGCCATATTTGCATTGAGGTTCTGCAGTATCCTAAGTACCAACAATTTATCAACCTTGAGCTCTGGTAGAACCTGAACCACCTGGTTTATGCTCTATCAGAGGGCATAATAAAAAGATAGTGAAGAAGTCAGTCCAAATATAAAAGTTCATTTTTAATTGAAAGTTTATTGAAAGAAACTTTCAGGCACAAACTTTGTTTGTACACACTTGGATAAAGGATTAAACTAAATTTATTATAGTCTAACCAAGTGAAAAATAAACTTTCAACATCTTTCTCTAAATCCAGAGTAATTTAATAAAAAGGTGGCACACCTTTTGGCAGCTCCTATAGGAGGAGATGACCTTGCTAATGCTTCTGCTTTGGTATCTCCACTTGGGCCTGGCTCCCACTGAAGAGACCTCAATAAAGATCGAAACTAGTCTGGGTAGTGGCCCTTCCCTTAATGCATGACATTATACATATCTGCAAGGAAATGTGTTTTGCATTATGGGAGATACTGAGATAGGAGTGTTGGTAGCTTGCTCCACCTTTGCAAGGAGTTGCCTGGTGTTGTACCACTTTACCCCAGTCCTGAAGATACTTTCAGGCGCAAACTTTGTTTGTACACACTTGGATAAAGGATTAAACTAAATTTATTATATTCATTTTTAATTGTTAGGCCAGATTACAGTAGGTTATAGAAGCGGTGAATTTATGTAATTTTAAGACAATTACAGTTGTAATGGCTAGGTGATGTGTTAGAGTTTATACGTAAAGATTATCTAATCTGGCATTGTTGTGAACATGTCTATTGATATTGTTACATGTCCATATAAATATGTATGGAAAAATAAAATGGTGAGAAATTAATGAAAAGAAAAATATAAGATGAGTAACTATATGCAAGTCATCATGTTCAGGCAGTAAATTTTGTGGTAAGTATTGGTTTGGCCACAGAGATTTAGTTGGTATATGGATCTCTCGCTGTTTTTTGCATTGAGTTAGCTGGTCTCAAACTGTGGAAATGGTTTTTTCCCCACAAATATTATAGAAACATTTAAATTATTTAAAGGATTTTATAGAATTAATACAGAGGAAATATTTCAGCACTTGGGTAGAAAAAGAAATTATTCCTGAAAGTTGAGTTACAGTGTGGTTAGCAAGGGTGTGAGAACTAGATTTTTCTCTGGAAGAGTGGCGATTGAATGGAATGGGTTGTTTGAGTTGGTTGTGAGTGCATTGCCTGTTAATGGTTTCAAGAAGAGGTATGATAGATGTTGTGTTGATAGTTTGGATTTATTACAATGAGTCTTAGGACTGTATGGAGTGACTGTGCAATAATTATAATATAGTTAACCTTAAATGCATTTGCTAATAGTTAAATGTGCTTGCATTTATATTTAGGAGTAAATATGAATTCAGGTGAAACTGGTGAGTTCATGCTACTGCCAACCCAGATGGACTTATGTCTTGTAGCAGAATTCTGAAAATATCTCGCAGTGCACTTTTTTTATATACTGATTATGAATGAATGAATAAACTTATTCTGTTTATTCATTAGTTAGTATTAATATATCCTCTTGTAATACATTATAAAGAAATTTGAAATTTCATTACAGATAGATTTAGCTCTGGTCATTTTATCCTTCCTTAAAATGAGTATTAGAACTGCTGTAATTTGCATAATTTTTATATGAATGCATTTTGAGTGGTAAGGTATTACTATATTTTATTCTTTTTATCTTAAATGATTTTTTAAATAATATGAAGGTTTAATTAGGAAAAACGCTTTCATCTTTAAAAGTGAATACTGAAATTGCATATTTATTCATAAAATAAATTTAAATTCATCTTTTTAATTATTTTTCTCTTGTTTCAGAGTATATCAGAGAAAGAATACCACAATGAAATGGTGGGGACCACAACAGAGAACTTGGAATCCTTCAAAGAACTTATAAATTTTGATCATGGGTACCATAAACAAGATAATAGTGGTGCAAAAGCTGAGAGCACTATATCTTGTATTTCAGAATCTGATCAGTTGCAGTTACATTCTTCAGAATGTGTTATTTCTACAGAAGGAAATGCCTTTTCAAAGTCTACAGCTTTAAGTTCATCTAATATAACAAAAGAATGGCCATTGGACATTTTTTCTTTAAATTCTGACAGCTTCAGCACAGAGCATCAAGATCTGCCAATAATCAAAGTTACTAGGCCAGCCGTTGAAAACCTATTAGTAGACAGCAAAGTTATTAGGCCGGCCATTGAAGATCTATTAGTAGACAGATGTGATGAAGCAAATTGTGTTCCCAATCCATCAATAAGTGATCCTGAATATGATTCAGGTCTATCTTTATCTTCTCCTTTAAGTCATAAAAGCATTTCTAGTCCCATAAGTTTGATGGATGAGGATCATTGGGAATCTTCTTTTGGTGAATTATTTCCTTCTTTAGTATAATGATAATTCTCTATTTATGATTTTGGTGATATTTCGTTGACACCATAATGTTCATGGACAAAGTATAAGATGTAAATATGACTGGGTAACTTTATTTCTTCAAAAAACTATTTACATTGTTATTCCTTTTGTGGAAATAAACCACTCTGATGTATTTTTTTTGTGTGTGTGTTTTTGTTGTATTGATAAACTAGCTAGAGCCTATCATTTAAAGAATTTATTTCCGATTCATGCTTGAGGTATTGACTACAGAAAGTCTGTAACCTACAAACTATTTAAAGTACGTAGTCTACAGTCTGTATGATGGAGGGCATAGTTTATGCCCTGGTTATGTTCTTGGAGGTGCAAACATGAACAAAAGCATGTAAAAAAAAACTAAATTGAAGTCGGTGAGGTATTCTCAGCCTACAAAGAAATTATCCTCCCTTCCCTTTTGAAATTGTTTATATCTTAGTCCAAGAAATGGGATATAAGAGTTTTTATGTAACTTCGATCCACAAGATTGTAAACTTATAGTACATTAGTGTAGGTGTGTTAAGAATTTTTTCTATTTTTATTAATTTTTGTATTTTTATTTTTTACATAATCCAGAAACCCTGCTCTAGAAAACAGGTTTTCAAGCCACTTTAGGCCAGTGTGCAGGGTAGTAGCTTTACATCGGTGAAATTCGTCTCCCACCTGAAGAAGTTAGAAACCTCCATGCTATGGTGGGATTTGAACTGTTGGTTGCAGGTGGATGTTCTATTTGGCCAATCAGCATAGCAGTATGTATGAACATGTACAGATATTAATCTCGCCCACAGTATATTTTGAAATTCTGAAAATTCTACTTCTGCATCATCACTTGAATCTTCTCCTATAAGTTGAACATTGTGAATTTTGGTGCATTGTTTTTGAATTTGTGAAGTCCTATGCTAGTTGTAAAAGATTATTTCCACTACCTTTTTGTTCACTTCATTGAACAAACTAGTCTTATCCATAATTAACACTTATGTTACTGTTTTATCTACTCATAACACAAGCAGTTTTGTCACTATTGTCTCCATTATGCTCCCAAATGAATTTGCCAACATGAATTGTTAAGTTGGATTTTTTTTTATTTTAAAATTCATTATTGTTGTATATTACTAGCCTCAGTTCTCTATCTTTCATCCCCCCCCCCCCACACACACACACCAAACTTGCAGACTCGTGCCTTCTTATTGCAATGTTTGCTGGGATTTTGGCTATTACTGACTATCTTAACTTTTTTTTTTACTTCATAAATTTCACAAATGTATTTTTTTTTTTTCAGAATTATTAAATAGCACTACATGCATATTTATTATTATTATGCATCATAAGTGAATTAAATCCACTTATAATATAATATTGCAAATAAAAAAAAGTTGTAGTGCCGCACTCTTTTGCACTTCGTATTCATTGCAGCTGAATGAGAACTGGCAGGCAAAATTCCTTAAATGCTTGATCATTTTGCAGAATTTTTGATTTTATTTAAGAACTTTCCTTTTTATTTTTCCCCTTTACAACCAAACAATCATTCTGAAGTGGCATAAATAGAAACATCACAAGCACATCACCCCAATTGATTCTTTGGTGTATAATAAAGACACCTTGTTTTGAGAAAATCAACCAAGATAGGTGGGAGGATCTATATCTTAATAGATATAGATCCCCCCCACCTATCAGTAATTCATCAGTTAGCTGAAAAAGTTTAAAACATATATTTGTTCATTTCCAACTTAATCTTTATTTCTCTCTTATCAGGTCATTTTTGAGGTTCTCTAGGAAATTCATATAATTTTCTGTAAGCAGTGTTATAATAATTTTAAATACTCATTTGAATATAGCTCACATTTACAGGAATGTAATTCCTGCACTATTCAAGCAGTTGGTGTTATCAATGTTATAATTATTTTCAAAAGGCTAAAGTATCAGATTTGTGTTCAGATTTAGAAATGGAAGTGACCACACACACATTATTAGCAAAAACTATTTTAATACACAATTTATAATATACAGAAAAACTAGCGTATATGTTGTGTGTGTACTCGTTTTTACCACATTGACAGGTAACTAAGATAACTCGTATTTGACCATCTCTTGTATTGTATTTTTCATACTAAATATTAGTATACTAGTCAGGTGCTGTCTATCTGCAGGACTAGAATCTTTCAACCAATAATATAATGTAATCACAAGCTCTGAAAACATTTTTGTAGTTAAGTTTGTAGTTATAGTGAAAAACGTATCAACAATAATATATTTTTGAAGAGAAAATACTAATAACTTTGTGGCAAGTTTACACATCAGGCCAGTGATAGTCAGCTTGTTAACAAATATTTATATTGCTAATTCTTGGTATTCATTGAAAGAATTGCACAGGAATAGCAAGTATCTGCATTTTCACCAGCTAATTATGAGATATGGTTGTCCAGGTAATTAGCTGGTGAATATGCAGATACTTCCTATTCCTGTATTATATTATTCACTCAATGACTGTTATTGTTGATGGTGATGTTTTCTCCCTGGTGCAGGACACCAGAGTGTACAGAGGATTTGAAATTGGAAGTGATCACTATTTAGTCTTGAGCAGGATAAAATTGAATTTCATATTGAAAAGAATAACATGTAAGAAAGTTTTAAAGCGAATAAAAGTTGAGCAGCTCTCAGATGTGAACTGTAGACTAAAATACACAAAGATTATTGAAGAAAAAATGAAAGAGTTTGAGAACAGGAATCAAACCTTGGAGATTCAGTGGCAAACTCTAAAGAAAACATTGATTGATTCTGCCAGAGAGGCATGTGGTGAGGTAGTCTGCAAGAATAGAAAAATCAGACCTCCATGGTGGACACAGGAAGTTAAAGAAGCATCATCATCAAATTCCTGCCATGTACCCTCAAGGGGTGTACAGGATATGACAGTACTACATGGAAAAATTACATCATTACTAACTTCCTATCTACAATTTTCCTCCAAATCAGTCTGTTACTTGTCAAGACTCCAACATTATCAGATCTTATATTTCTATCGTCTAAGGCACTTTGTACCTTATCAATCCACCTATATCTTGGTCTTCCTGTGGGTCGTTTTCCTGCTAACCTGGCAGAAAACACTTGTTTTGCTAATCTTTCCTCTCCCATTCTATTTAAGTGACCATACCACCTGAATAAAAAAATGATGGTACAACATGACAGTTAAAGAAGCAGTGAAGGAAAAGAAGAAAGCATATCAAAAGTTCCTGGCAAATAAGTCAGCTTTTGCTCTTAGAGAATACAGAGACAAATGTAAGAAAGCGAAACACTGTGTAAAACTAGCTAAACAAAAGTCATGGGAGGACTTTGGCAAGAATATAGAAAATAAATATCAAGAAGGTGGCAAAATATTTTGTAGGCTGTTGAAGAAGCTTAGGAATGGAGGAAAGATTGCTGTAAAAGGAGTTAGAGATGACAAAGGTGACATGAAAACAGGAGAAAACGATATCCTTGAAGTATGGAGTAATTACTTTGAAAAACTTCTAAATGAAACAAGCAGTGATGACAGCACATAGATAAAAAAAACACTGACCAGGCATATAGTCAGGAATACATATCCATACTTGAAGTAGAAAAAGCCATCAAAAGCTTGAAATGTGGCAAGGCAGTAGGAGTACATGATATTCGACCAGAAATGCTGAAGTATGGTGGTATAAAAGTCTTACAGTGGCTGTACTGCATAGTTCAGAATGCTTGGACAGAGGGAGGAATTCCCGATGATTGGAGTAGAGCTCTCATAGTACCCATATATAAAAAGGGAAATAAAACAATGTGAGAATTACAGAGGTATATCCCTACTGAATGTTCTTGGTAAGATATATTGAAGTATACTTGAGAAATGGTTGAGAAGAATTGTGGAAGAAAAGTTGAAGAATAAGCTGGATTCAGGTCAAATAGAGGCTCTCAGGATCAGATCTTCAGTTTACAACAAATAGTGGAGAAATCATGGGAATATAATAACAAAGATCTGTATTTAAGTTTTGTCGATTTGGAAAAGGCATATGACAAGGTGCCTAGAGAGAAGCTATTCAATATGCTAGTTATATGGTGTCAATGGGGCATTATATCAAGTAATACTTAGTCTTTATTTGAGTTGTAAGTCAGAATTGAAGGAAGTACAGGAAGATGGTTTAATGTTAAATCTGGTGTGAGACAAGGATGTACATTATCCCCTCTGTTATTCATGATCTATATTGATCACATTATGAAGGAAAGTGGCATTAAACATGATATCAAAATTGGAGATATTAATGTCAGCTCTTTGCTTTATGTGGACGATGTTATACTTCTAAATAAATCCGCTACAAGTCTGCAAGATTCTCTGAGTAAATTGAATAACTGTTGTAATAGATATGGTATGAAGGTCAGCAATAAAAAGATAAAGACAATGAAAATAGGCAGAATCTTGAATATGTCAGCTGTGTTGTGAATGACCCTGTGGAACAAGTAGAAGATTTCAGCTACTTAGGCACAATTTTTAGTGAAGATGGTAAATTAAATATGGAAATAGACAACAGAATCAACAAAGCTGGTATGGTGGGAAGTCAATTGAATAAATTAATATGGAATAAGAGAGAAATTAGTCGGAACACTAAATTAGCTGTATACAAGACAGTGCTCAAACAGTTTTAACTTATGGATTTGAGAGCTGGGTCAAAAGTAAAACACTTAACCAAAGACTAGAGACCGCGGATATGAGACTTCTGAGAAAGATTAGAGGTGTGAACAGATGGCATCAATGGCAATATCATATTAAAAACAAGGATATTAGGAATGAACTTGACATTGTCAGCATCCAGGAATGCGTTAGCAGAGCTAATCTCGGGTGTCACAGTCACTTAAACAGAATGGGCAAGGAAAGATTAGCAAAACAAGTTTTCTCTGCCAGGTTGGCAGGAAAACGACCCAGAGGAAGACCAAGATATAAGTGGATTGATACGGTACAAAGTGCCTTAGACGATAGAAATATAAGATCTGATAATGTTGGAGTCTTGACAAGTAACAGACTGATTTGGAGGAAAATTGTAGATAGGAAGTTAGTAATGATGTAAATTTTTCATGTAGTACTATCATATCCTGTACACCCCCTTGTGATTACATGGCAGGAATTTGATGATGATGATTCATATACTATAACAAAATTTTGTCATGCAGTTGTTTTTAGGTGAATCTGTACTCTTGTACAAATTTCTGTGATTATCATGTATTAAACAACTTTCAGCTCTGAGTTGCTGAATGGGAATTTGAACCCACATAATATTTCAACTTGACTGAGATAAAGAGCCAAAAAGGCTTCACTTCAGTGAT
The DNA here is from genome assembly GCF_054136105.1 of Typopeltis vanoorti. NCBI lineage: Eukaryota > Metazoa > Arthropoda > Arachnida > Uropygi > Thelyphonidae > Typopeltis > Typopeltis vanoorti. Next base: position 106,379,545 of record NC_143568.1, on the reverse strand, counting down.
GCAAAATTATACAAATTAAGTGGATATTGAATCCAACATTATTTCAAAGCTGAATATAGAAACTAAGAGTTTCATGCTGAATATATAGAAACCATAAAATAAAAGTTTCAGCAGATCCAAGGCATAAGCCAACACCTAGTTCAGGCTAGGGCAACTTGTAGTAAAGGTGGAGTAAGTTCTGATCACTATCCTTAGTATTTTCCATAATGTAAAGCACATCTCCTTTATTTGCATGTATGATGCTATATATTATGGAGGGAGGGTCACTACCCAGACCGGTTTCAACCCTATTTCAACTTTAATTTTTTTTGCTTCCAAATTTAACATTTTCATTTAACTTCTGGTACTGGAGACCGCATTTCTTAACAAGAATTAGCTTTTATTAAACTAAACAGTACAACTCAGCAAGTTTTGTAAGTAATTGGACTTGCTTCATCTAGAACATAGGTGGCCAACAGCAGGCCCACGGGCTGTAACGTGATTTTGTGCAGCTCGCGGCAGGATAAAAACTGTATTAAATATATGTATTATCAATTTAGCTATTAGTTTCGACTGCAGATTTTCTGATTGATATACTAGTTATGTTCGTTATTTCTGATGACGGAAACAATTTATATTCTCATGGAATCAAAATTGCTTTATATATATATATATACACAGTCGATTCCTTTTAATTGGGCGATTGGTTAATTGGGGCTGCTGCTTTTTTGTGCCAAATCTCAAAAAACGGAAACCAAACCAACATATTAATACATAATTTAAACGCTTAATTGGGACAACTTTTCGCTCATGGAGGGGCCCCCATCCCTGGGTGCGCTACTGTTCATAGAGCTGATGTCTCCAGAAAGGTATATGATAGGATCACTTGGTGAGGACTAGTGTGGAACATTACCAAGGAAAGGAGTGTGATCATGTGGTATTTGATGATGCGAATCTTTTGTTGATATATATTTCAATTTTCATTGGTTATCTTTTTATATTATATATATTTTAATTTTTTAAAATTTCTAATCATTATTATGTGATACCTCCAGGGAGTCCAAAGGCTTATTGAGGGAGGGTACCTACTCTACAACTCTGTCTCCACTGGTCCACCAACCACAATGAACTGCAACTACACAAACACCATCTACTGCCCACCACCATTACTAGTATTTTCACAGACAATCGCAAACATCCATGCTCATGGCAGGATTCGAACCTGCGGCCTTTTGGCTGGAAAGCAGATACACTAACCACTCGACCAACCAGGCTGGCCATTTTTTTCTCCCTGAAAAGTTGACAGGAACATTATAAACATGGTGGTAATGTTCAGCACAGAGTGATATTCAGTGTAATGTTTTATAGCTTTTATTTCAAATTGGGTAAGATCTTTGTGGGGTTTCACAATTCGTAATTCCTTATTTTAGATTTTTGATTTCTGTTGCATTGTTGATATACAAATTCAAGCAAACTACTTTCTTTCTCATATGAAAATAACTTCCAAACTGAAAATAGAATATGAGATGATTATCTTTATTGTTGACTTGCAAAATGGATTACCTGTAGAACCCTCCCCTTCCCCCCAAAAAATCATCCTAACACAATAGCAGATTGTTAATGTTTAATTCAATTCTGACATTTTGATGAATCCAAGACTATTTTTATCTTCGCTATTTAAATGCATTTGTTGCCCCTTTTCTTTAGCTACCATCCTTCCAAATTTTGGATATGGACAACGTGGACCACCAATACTTTTTAGTCAAAGTAATAGGGTGCCAGAAAAGGTCGGATACTGCTGCATTGATAGCATAACAGTTTAACTGTGTTAAAAAAAAAAAAATAATAAATAAGTAAATAAATAAAAAAAATCTATTCTAGATATGGCATGGCACAAAATAAAAAAAACAGTACTGAACTTCAGCACACACACACACACCCTTCAGTACATGCACTATGAGATATGCTGTTCGACTGCATGCACATGTAGAGTCTATGCCATTACATTCAGCTGTAGCAATGGTGTTGACATTGGAAGAAAAGACATTTACTGTTGAGCATTATTTTCTTTCATATGGAGTTGGTAGAGCAAATGGTCCAAGCCGACAGGCATTTGGGGGAGTCCACAAACTGGTAACACAAATGAGAATCACAGGAGTGTGCTGGAGCAAGTGTTACAGTCTCCAAAATGCAGTCAGCGGTAAAACTTGGGATGCCAAAGTGGTCACTACAGAGAATCCTTAAGGAGCTTGGGTACCTTTTCATACATCATTCAGGTGGGTCAGTGTGTAACAGCAATGGATTACACTGCATGGTGGGAATACTGTGCACATGTGCTGGCCAATGTCTATGAAGAGCCATCCTTCCTGCATAATGTTTGGTTCTTAGACAAAGCACATTTTCATCTAAGCAGTCATGTAAACAGATGAATATACAAGTTTTTTGGTTTCTCGATCTGAATTTGTCTAAGAGAAACCTCTTCACAGTGAGAAGGTCACTGCATGGTGTGTGGTTTCTGGCCATGGCATAATTGGACCCTCTTTCATTGAGGAGGGTGGCGTAACCATGATCTTGAATAGTAAATGCTACATTGAGAATGTGTTTGTTGGTTCCATTCATCCAGGATTTGCATTGGATGTATCATGCAAAAAGCATGTCATTTCGTGCACAGGTATTCCAACAGGCCACAGCAACCTGTCACACATCACATGGTATTAGAGCTTATTTATCAGAATACTTCTTCCTCAAGAGGTTCATTTCAAAGTTCACAGAATTCCTGTATCCTTCACATTCTCCTAATCTGGCATCATTTGATGCCTTCGTTTGGGGTATGATGTCCCAACCCTTCTTCTTCAAGATGACAAGGAACCTTTACATGCTACAAAACCTGTCTTGAAAGACAAGGTGCCGATTTCAAGCATATTTAAAAATGGTTGAAAGCAGGAGGAAGAAGTGAAAAGTTCCACAGTTATCAGTGCTATAACTAACTTTTAATGGCCCTGTGCAAGATTTTATTCCTCCCCTTTTTTTTGGGGGGGGGGGACATACAATAGCAATAGATTGATTAACCTCCCAACCGGCTGGTGTGGATGATATAGTCAGCTCTCCCTAGCTTTTTTCATGGATCAAAACTTCGTCGGCATTCTACCTTTTATCATGCCATTACCTTCCTCCGCCATTAATCTCGTTAAGGCTATTCTATAGCCATTAGTGGATTAACTGTTGCTGAGTGACCTTTGTGTCCCCCTGTCTTTACGTCTATTGTGTTGCTTAGAATTTTATTCACTGTCCTAAGTTATTTGACCTTTCTTGCCTCTAAAATGATTTATTGTGTGTCTTCCTAAAAATTGAAACAATTTTCACATATGCGAAAAAAATCAATCCTGAAATGACCACTGATCAGCTTTTGCAATGAATCTATTTAGTGATAGTAAATTTTGTGTATTTTATTCTACAAATCAGTGCACAGGAAGAGTTGCACTGATTGTTCTTTTCATGGATTTCACTTTACATATAATAATTGAATAATTTTTTTTCGAATTTCAGAATTTTCAAATGTTTGCTTTGAAAATATTATGTCAAATATTTATATTTTTAAATAATATTTATTGAAATATGTCCTTTTGCTTTCGTTTCTAGCCAAATAGCATTATATGGATCATCACATTTCAGTTTTAGAAACGATTTTTTATTATTCATAAAGACAAAATAAAAAATAAATAAAAATGTTAAAATGCTAAATTGCATTACTCGGTTTCCGATTGTCTTTTTGGTATCAAAAATTTATATCCAATGATATTTTAGCAGTGATTCTTCACCTTGGTCTTTTATTTATTTGTTAATTTGTATTATGCATATTACGATAATATCTAATGCATATCCTCGTAGATATGTGAAAAATATCATATACGGAATGATTCAAAATTTTTGCTCATTTTGAAGATTTTTTAATGCTCCCCCCCCCCCAAACACACACATCTCCTTATTCTCTCCCAGAACTCAATTGCATAACTACTCTAAATTTCTATACAGGTTTGAAAGCTTTTCTAGATAGCATTCAAAATCAATTACTTCATTTTACCATTTTGACAAAAGATATACGGCAATCAGATTGTACCGTGAAGCTTCCAATTCTGTTCTATTTATTTGCAATCTAAAACCAGCTGTTCTACTGTCGGCTGAAATTATGTGAAATTTTAGAAATAATATGCTATATTTTCACCATGCAGAATTGTTTATATGCATACCACACAAAAGAAAGTTCAGTAGTATTATTTTTGTTTGTTTTTCTTTAAAAAATCTAAATATTACTTCTGCTGCTAGAAGCTATTTCTGAAATAATCTATGTCTTATAAATACTTGGTAATATCCTCTTAGCTGGAGGAAAAGTTGAAGACTTATTACTCTCAGTGCTATTGAGAAGAAAGGGGAGAACACCAAACTCGCACTAAAGTGCCTCAGGCTGTAGTGCAGAATATGTCAAGAATGTCTTGACATTCCTTTTCGATTGTTGATTACCTATATCCTAACAGAAATACTGACATTTCGTTTACATGCTTATACATTATTTATGCCAAAATAATTGTTTAATTTATAATGATCAGTTTCACTTTTATTATCGAAAAATTAGAAATTAATTATCCAATTATCTTGAAAAAGAGGATTTGAATTATTTTCAAAGAAAAGGTGCATATGCGTTTCATAATCTTCTTTTTTTTTGGGGGGGGGGGGGTATAGACCTAATCAATCTGTGGATATTTCAGATAATTTATTTCATAAATCGTTCGCAAGACAGCTGTTACAAACGTAAATCACTTGGGGAACATACCCATTCGTTTTAGTGTAAAATAGTAGCAGAGGTTCAGTTACTTTAGATATCTAATCTAGAAGAAAATGTTATGTCTGCTGAGATTAGAATCTTACGTGAATAATTTTTCTGACATGATTTCTCTATTCGTTATAATGTAACCAATTTCCAGATTTTTCCCCTCATGCAGACTCCGTGTTATATGCAGTGATTTCTTCTTTGTACTACAAGAAAAAAAATCAGATAACAGAAGAAAAATATGTAGTATTTTCTTTTCCACTGGCTGAATTTACAATGTTCTTTCTTTGTGTTTTGAAGAGAAAGTGCAAATGACCTTTTTCTTACTATTTTTGCCATTATAACATCTCTTATAATTATAAGAGTGACATTTTACCGTGTTTCTCCCACACGAGAAACAGAAATAAGGTAGTAATAATATTGTTGATTATGTCAAACTTCATTGTAGCAGAACTTTTTATTACAAAACTTTGTAATATATATCTCCAAAACAAAGAAATTTGGAACCCATATCACATCAATGTTGAGTGTTGGCAAGGTGAAAATGTTCCCGTTATTATTTATATATTTCATTTATTAACTGGGGGGGGGGGCTATGCCCAACCCCCCCCATGTTCCAATCTGGTAGGCCAGTTCTCCTTCAATTATGATAACTCGAAAGGGGTTTCCGCCCCTGAATTCTGATGACTCGAATTTTGAAGACTCGACACTCAGGGTAGCCCCTGAGTTTCAAAACGTTTCGAAAAACATGACATAAAAAGGCTTATCATTTTATATGTATATAGGGTAGATTTTATTTCATTATTTTTTATTGTTTTGGTGAAATACTTTACCTGGAATACTCTTTCCAGTTCCTCTGGAACTGGAAAGAGTATTCCAGTTCCTCTTATATTTTATTTCTTCAAAAATATCATTCTGTGTCATAAAAAGAATTTAAAAATTCGCCTTCAAGAAGAAAAGGAAACAGTTCATTTCATACTGTTCAGAAATTAAAATTCTTGAACAGTGTGGAACACCTTGAAGCAAGGGTAAACACAGAAAGCAGTTTTACACTCAGGGCACCAGATTTTTGTTTCCTTTCTGATATTTTTTTTTATTACATACATAACATTTGCATGGAGGTTTTTTTTATTAGCCGTTGGTGGTAGATTTTCGAGAAAATAGTTGGAGTTAGCAACGTTCAACCTCAGATGTCTGGCAGAATTTCCTGTTTTTCTGCTTGCTGAAGAAGGCGCATGTGCATGCAGAAATGCTTTCGCAATTTCTATTCTGTATTCTAGATATGTTATGGTAGACAAACATTTTTTCTTGTTCAGGAGGAAACTGTTCCAAATAAAATCTAATACATGTCCAAACACTTTTTTGTAATATTTTTTATGCTGTTTACTCATTACAGAGTAGAATGATAGCTGCTGATTGCACCTGTCAACTCCACCCATAGTGTTTCTATGCACACACAGCAATGGGTTTTTCTTTCTTCAAACCATGCTTCTCCACGGATTCTGTTGATGGATTGTGCAGGACAGCAGAAAAACATTTTTTTGTCTTTCCAACGTAGTGCAAAGACTTTCCCTCACTGATAAGCTCAGATTTCCCCCTTCGATAGCTTTCCTGAAGCCAGATCTGGAGACGTATCTCGCCTTTTTGCATTTACAGTACCATAACTATCTGTACAATGCTGTAAAAGCAAATCAGCGAGTTCAGGACATATAGTAATTATCCATTGTAATGCAGTAACCTTTCCCCAGTAAAGGGTCTCTCAATATCAGACAATATACATAAATAATATGTATATTGTCTGATTTATAATTTGCTAATTTATAATAATCACCACATAGTTTCGGTATCGAAAAATTAAAGTTATGTGGAACAATTACTAGAGAAAAATAACGAATTAAATAAAACTGTACCTATGTTTCATAACAGTTTTCGGGTGTGTGATAGTAATGCCATGGGGGGGGTAGTTAAACTATCAGAGGCGAAATAAAGTTCAATTCTATTGTGAAAGGAAATGAAATTTTGATATACATATTTTGAATGATAAAAATAAGCAAATGTCGCTTACTTTAAAAATTGGAGAATAAAATATCTGAATTATGCAGAAAATATAAATTTAAATCATAACTGTTAATTTCATTTTGTAATGACCAATTATACAAGGAAACCAAGAAAGTAAAAGTACAAAGAACAGTAGATCACTATACAACATGAAGAAAAAATTTAGTAATATGATTAAAGAATTTCATGTTATTCTCTATAAAGCAAGGTTGCTCAAGCGTGTCCTAAAGGAAATCTGTGAAGTATTATTCGATTTCGAAGGTTTTGTACAAAAATAAAAATAACATAAACTGGAACGTCGGCAGCCGGTTTTCTTTTCTTTTCTTTTTTAAAAAGAATATTTCAAATAATCATCGTGAAGAAAGAAAAATCTTTTGTCTAGTAAGCGATTAGAAAAAAATTGGTGCAAAAAAATTAAATTGGTTCTCCAAGTTAAGGCTTTGTTCACTTAAATATTTTTAAGTGGACAAATTATACAAGATCTTTATTTTGTCCAGACATTAAAATTGTATTGTACAATAAAAAGAGAAAACAAAAATATAAATTTCTCTATTTTTAGTCTATCCTATATAACTAAAATCCAGTTGACCAGCATGGAACAAGGAAGTGCGTTTCTTGTTATAGGCAACTGAGAGGCAGCTACGAACGCGAGATAATCCGATTAACCGTTCTCTTCAGCGTGAGGGTTTATCGCACTTTCTAATGGACATGACAGCAAATTGCACCTTATCCAAGTTCTTTAAACAGGTGGGCTGAAACATATCCAGATTTAGTTGGAAGTCTATAGACGTCCTAGCCGTTTGGGAGGTTAATTTTTAACTTTAATGAAAAATGTTACGGAATCGGCTCCCACGGCAGCAAAATTTAAAATTTGGAAATGAAAATATAATACTAATTATTTTTTGATAATACCCCATTTCAAACCCCCACCCCCTGTACCTGCCTAGTTACAGTACTAGATGTATTTATATACGCTTCATGTGCATTTGCAGGAGTATGAGGGTAACTTTAATTGAGAACAAAATAATGGGGAGTGGAGGTTGTATTTACTTATTACCATTTACATTGGATTCTCAACAACATTCTCTATAAAATAACCTTTATTTATAATCATGTAAACATTTCCATCATAAATGTTTTTAAAGATTAAAAAATAGACTTTTACAGAAAACTTTCGCACTTATCTTGTGTGTGTCGATAAAACATCAAAAACCTCATTTGTTTTTAACTGTATTGAAAAATCGCTGATTTCACAGTTTTTCTGTAATTACCGAGTCTGATGCAATTTTCTTCTGAACTTCATTGAGACATGGTTCAAAGAACCAGATGAGAGCCATCACAATATTAAGAACACCAACAGTAACAAATAGGTTATCATAGTTTCCCACAAAGTCTCTGAAGTAACCTGTAAGAAAGAATTTATTAGTATCTGATTCTATAACTTTCATGCTGGAGAAAAATTTACTTTTGTAGTTTTAAAATGCAATTAAAAAAATTCCATAATTTTTGAAAAACATTGGAAAGTTGCACACATAATTTATTGTGTGTGTGTAGAATTTATCACAACTGATTAATAACTCGCCTCGTAAATTATTTTAAATTAAAATGTAAATGTTGATTACAAAGAAGTAATAGATTAACATCACTTTCTTTTGCATAGTAAGTGAGTTATAATTTTATAACAGTTTGTGACAATAGGAATAGATGGCATAAAATATGACTTTTTTTTATTTTTTGTCTATTTTAGTTTCACTCCTAGATTACCAGCTGCAACTGGAAAGACCCGAATTTGAATACCATTTAGAATGCAAAGAACCCTTAGGCTTTTAACTGAAAGTGAGTTTGCAGGTTTACAACAATTATCTTCTTATATAATGTTCAAGATTTTGAGGAATGTAATAGAGCACTGAAGTTTTCATTATAACAACAAAAGGCTTCTCCTTTCGGGATACTTATATATTTAGTGCCCATGGCCCTAGCTTTTTAGTCCTGCATAAAAGACATCATGGCTGTGCAGCATTCTCTCAAATGCTTTTCCAAAATGTTCAGTTTCGTTATCCCCTGTAAAATATGAAATAGAACATGACTTTCACAAAGTCATGTGACTTCTACTTTGGTACAACTCAAAGTGGCTGAAGAATTAGAGAAAATATCATGTGGATATAATTGGCATTGAGATGAAGAAAACAGATGAGATTGTGCTAAATAAAGAAAATCAAGGATATTATAGTTGGACAATAGTGATTAGGGAAAGAAGCAGCAGCAATAGCATTCAGCAACAAACATGGCTATAATTAACTGGCAAGCAATTTCATGTAATATGGACACATTCCAAAATGAGGAATTGAAACAAAGAAATTTGTTCTGATGGTCCCATAGAAAAGTCTAAGAAAGAAGTGGGAATTTTCCGATTTGTTAAAGATGGCAGCTAACAGGAAATGGAAAAGCTCATCCTTGATGGAGATCAAAACAGCAAGGTAGGAAATGAATTTTGGGCATATAGAAACATTTTGGAAAAATTTGGAGAAAGAGTAGACGAATAATTGCACAAACAAAATATCGTATATATAGGTATCCCTCGATTAACATGGTTAATTAATCCCTTGATGTTACCGTGTATATCAAAATCGCATTAATCAAATCTAATAATCAATGGTAAAAATTACAATTCATCCATGATCGATTACTGTATTAATAATTCGTTTTATATGGTATTCTTTTAGGAAAGATAAAAAATGAATGTAAAGTAAATGTTTAATAAATACTTGTACCTACATTATTTACTGCAATTTTTTTATCGAGTGGTTTGAACAGTTTTAGTTTTTTTTTCTTATCGGCATAAATTTACGATTTCTTTCACTACGTGTTATTCCCACTTCCTATGCAGGGTCCACGTGTTACTTAGATGCGACTGCTTGTTAGTACCACTCCCAACTGACCTGTAGCCTGGTGGGGATATATTTTTGGCTGGAGAGGCGTATGTTCACGAGGCCAGTTTGCCTGCTTGCGGGATGAAAAACACCAGATAAACTGGCGGAAAAAACCCTACTACCCGTGCCCAAGACCGGCTAATTTAGCTGTGCCTGAGGAAGATCCAAAGTTCCTCACATCTTCGACAGGAATCAAACCTGGGATACTCCTTCCCCGAGCATATGGTTGCGAAGCACAAAGCCACTTGGCTAATTGCGTGGACTGTATAAATTCTATGATAACAAGCAAAATGACTCTCCAGACCTCGGCAAACAAGCAATAAAACAAAGAAAAAACACTGCAAATATAATACATAATACATGATGATACAAATTAAGTGGATATTGAATCCAATATTATTTCATAACCGAATATAGAAACTACAAGAATTTCGTGTCAAATATATAGAAACTAAAAGTTTTGGCGCATGCAAGCATAAGCAACCTTATGGGCAACTCGTCGTAAAGGTGTAGTAAGCTCCAGATCACTTTCCTTAATATTTTCCATAAATGTAAAGCACATCTAGAGGATATGTATGATTAATAAGCCTTTGGCTCTCTATTTCAGTAATACATGATGGTTTATTTATTTTCAGTTACAACCTAGAAATTATTGAGCAAAGAATAAAAACAACTAAACCATACTATACTGACATTGGAGGTCACTGTATCTCTCAGATACAATTTATTGTCAAATATCAGAAACCTTTACATAATGTGTTAAACTAAACTGACAGCAAAAAACAGTGCAAGAACATGAATCCACAGCTATTCATGACCTCCAAGCTATACTATATATTATTATAGTATATCATATTATTTATATGAATATTTATGTTAAATATTTTGCAAGTATCTGTCAGATCAGCTGCGAGCTCCGCAGGGTTAAAGGCGCGTTAATCAAAACTCTTGCCGCGTATATCAAGGGATTGCCGCAATTAATTTCACCGTGTTAATCAAATCCCGCGTTAAGCAAGGGATACCTGTAGTTCCTTATTTTGCTACTAATTGTGAAAGTTAAATTATTCACGTGACGTCATTTTGACGCTGTATCACAAAGGTTGGTCGATTGGTAGAGCCTCTGCTACTAATGGCTCGCAAAACGTTAAGCAAGTTTGAGCAGGATTAGTAGTTGGAATGGATCAATCGATCAGTGCTGTAGGCACACTCTCTCGATGAGTCTTTGGACTCCCTGGAAGTGTCACATAATAATAATGGTAAGTGCCTGCTGAATTTCCATTAGAACATGGACTGTCTTCACAAACATGAAGTTTCAACATATATATGCACAAATTCCCATGGAGGGAGGACACATACACACAAAGCGAAAACTTGATTATGTTATCATTGATAGTGTTATCTTCACATTGGGTCAAGGTAAATAGAGTATATGCAGGAGGATTTGCAAATGGAAGTGATCATTACTTTTAATTAATGCTCCATTTGGAGTATAGTTCCTAGTTGCCATCTATAAAGGCAGAAACAATGTGAAAATTAGAGCGACTTATTTGTTACAGGTAAAATTACACGTATACTTGAAGAGGCTAAAAAATTAAGGGAAATTTCAAGCACAAGCTGGGTTCAAGCCAAATAGAGGTTATCAAAATCAGATTTTCACTTTGTGATAAAGAGGTGAGAAATTCTGAGAACATAAAAGGATCTGTTTTGGAGATATGGAAAAAGCACACAAGGGTGCCAGGGGAAAAAGTTTTTCAAAATGCTAGGACTGAGATAAATGGAACATTATACAAAACAATATGTAGTCTGTTTAAGTTGTAAATCTGCAGTTAGAATTGAAGGAGGTACAGGAAAGTGGTGTGTGTGTGTAAAATCAGGTGTAAGGCATGGGTGCAATTTTTGTCATCTCTATGCATCATTATGATAGAATGTGGCTTAACCTTGATGTCAAAATTGGATATATCAATTTAGTTTTTTGCTTTATGCAGATAATTTTGTATTAGGTGTCCAGGATTATTCACTTAAATTGAATAACTGCTATAACATACTTGGTATGACATTAGAAATAGTCCAAAACTATGAAAATAGTAAGGAATACAGAAAAACTTCAGCTGCATTCTCAATAGAAACCTAACAGAATAAGTAAAATATTCCAGATGTTTATTATTAGCCTCAGCCCAACATGGAGTGAGACTCATCACAGGATGTATGACTCTCACCACACTTTCAGGCTATGCATTCCAATTACCTACCACTCTTCGTGTAAAAAAACCTGCTCCTTATTCTAGGTCTGGCCTCTTGTTCCCAAACATCTACAACCATTCTATGAAACCTTATCAACTTATGTAACAATCATGTCCTCCTCCCATCTGCTATACTGCAAATTGAATTCCCTTTGTCTTTATACTCAACATACCAGGAACTACTTTAGCCAGTCATCTCTTCATCCTTTTGAAAACCACGTGACCAAATCTGTGCACAGTACTCCACATGCAGTCTGATCAAAGTCTTATACAATAGAATCATAACATCCATACTTCTCATGTCAATGTTTTCCACATCATTGCCATAATCTGCTGTGATACCTTCAACACTTTAGCAAAGTGTCTCCATGGTGATATACGAATTTTAACTTCCATACCTTCTCTATCACATCCCCACCAATCTTATACTCTGCATACCATCTTTGCTTCCCGAAGTGTAAAGCCTTACACACTTTGCAATACCATTTACAAATAAACAGCAATGGCCTGAAAACAGATCTTTGAGGCACACCACTAGTGATTCCTCTTTTGGCATATTGCTACCCAAGTTGCTAATCAGACCTATCAGATAGCCAATCAATTCATCCTTTTGAAAACTAAGTGACCAAAAAACCAACTGTTAACTCCCTGGAATGCTTTCTCAAGAAACATGGTGATATACGATCATACCTACTGGCTTTTTTACATCAAGTTTCTAATCCAATACATTAATCTACTATCCAACACCATCTGTTCCAGTTTAATTACAAGCTTGGTGTGTGACAATCTATCAAGGACTTTTGCAAAATCTAAATATAGTACTGTATATACATTGCATTTCTCACCTTGTTATAGTAAGTAAAACTTAAACATGATCTGCCTTGATAACAAGTAAAGCTGTTCATCAAAGAGAATACTTCTATTGTCAGCTCAATTCTAAACCTTGATCCTCACAGTTCCAGACAAAACAGATTGGCCTCTAATTTGAAGGCTGTCTTGTCACTTGGAAAGCAGAAGAATTTTGACACTTGGTGATATACTCTCATATTCTATATCCTATAAGCTTGTTGATATTCAGTTTACTCAATTTCTCATAACCTCTTGCTTACTAACCATCAGTCACACCTCACTTTTCTGCATGTGAGATGAAAAACCATTATGAACTGCTCCTTTATATTATATTGTAGTTTTTAGTGCATTTCATAACACAATTACAGAAATATTAGTTTTTAATAGTTTTAAGAATGGTGTCGAAAGCTTGCCATGATAGGACAGTGTCTAAAGCACAAATTAATTGTTATTACTAAGGAGAACCTTTGTATTGAGAAAAAATGAGTCTGTTGGAAGAAGCAAGAAAAAAAATGTGAGAGTAAACATTGTAGATTTGCTGCCCAGATACAAAAGTACTGAGTTAAGGAGGGCAATGTTAGCAAATGATTAGATTTACAGGCTGTATATAGAAGAAATGGATGTGGGTTTTTAGATGTGTGGAATGCATTTGTATAAGAAAAGGCTGCACTTGAATGGATTTGGCAGCAGGAGTCTGGAAAAATTATTTATTGGGATGAGACCTAATGCAGTCAGGGAAACTGAATCATCATGGGAGGAATGGTGAAAATGAAAATGTGTTTGAAAATTCAGCTATGGTATGCAAACACGAAGATATGAATGGCACTGAACATGGTTATGCATCTGCTGGTCATAAATGCTTTGGGTTTGGACTTTTTGAATGGTCTAGGGAAGGAAAAGAGAAATTTGTACATCAAGCAGATATCATATCAAAGTATAAGAAAAGACCAAAAGGCAATTTATGTCTACACAAATGCCAGGAGCAAAGGCATCGAGTTTGTTGCTTTATTGAATTCATTGTCATCATTAGTGAAACTTGGCTATGAATAAAATATCATAACTGGGATCGAGTATAAAGAATATAGTATTTTTAGGAATAACAGAGGAAGAGGAGGAGTACTAATATCTGATGCCTTTAGCCCATTTAACATAGAAACAATAAAACAATGGTAACAATGTTCCATGGCTGTGAGTTTGAGGCTAACAGAATGAAATATATGGTGGGGTGTTGCTACAGAGCTGCCAGCTCAGTGATGCATTACAAATTTACTCTCCTAGGTACTAAATGAGTGATCGTTAATTATCCAACCATTGATTGGGTAGAAGATAAATCTCATAAGAATAAAGTAGAATTTATTGAGTGAATACTTATATAAGGAGGATAAATTCATTTATCCATTATATAAATCCTTCCATTACATGCCACTAGCAACTCTTGTTATATATATTTATTTTATTTTTTAGCTGTAGCAGTACTATAATTTATTATGCTTTCACGTTGGGGGGAAATGTGTAGAATAGGGACATCCAGCAGGATTTGTGAAGATTCCCACATAAGGACCCATACCCCAATCAATTGCATTTTTCCAACCAGGGAGCATAAAATCTCCATGTTTGTTTTCTAGAGTGAGGATTTCTGGATTATCTGGCATTTAACCTACTACCAACAGTAGTAATATTAATGAACTATAGGTTTACATCCTTTAGTGAGTGGGAGTCATGAGAAAAAAATCTGGTGGGACTGTAGAGAGTAGAGAAGGGAGGCAACATTGGAACAGAGTACACAGGGAATGGAAGTTATTCAAGAATCACAATGAGAAAAATTGAAAGAAAATTTCCTCTATATAAGGCTTGATTCTGCTGCATCTGAACTTTTATGTCATAGATTTGGTTGCCTGCATTTCTAAAATATATAACCAAGACTCAGAAAATATTCAGAGGATAACAAAATAATATGAGGGATGGAAAATCAAAGAGAGGGGGTTGTGATAATGCAGTCTAGAGTAAGCATCGGCAACGTTTTCAGACTCGTGGGCCACATTCAATTTTCATTTTTAATAATCAGGCCGTAAGCGTTTATTTAAGAGAAAATAGTGAGTGAAAAAAAATACTTAAGTTATCAATTTTTATTATGTCAATCTTAAAAAACACAGAAATATTTAAAGTATGAAAATGAAACGCAATGAAAAATTATCACGTAAAAACAAAGTAATATAGTGTATTCATCGCAATATGTACATGTCTCCCTGCTTAATGTGACTTTTGTGATTGTTTTCCATTAGCCAGATTATCTAGATCCACTGTAACCTGAGGCACAAATTCGAATCGAAGGATGCAAATATTAATCGGTCTGTCGAGAAGGAATTTTATTTTTTCTAGAACTCTTGTCGGAAAATTCTTATTTGCAAACATAGGTACTTCCGAATGTGACCATCATCCTGCGGCCCTTAATACTATATGTATGGTCTAAAATAGTGCGAATTCTACATTTGAGTTTCTAAGTTGTAGGATTGAAAATCCAAGTTTCTGTGAGAGAAAAGCTCTACATAGGAGAGCCAGAGATCGAGTAATTGGGGATCAGCCTGTCGAAGAAAGAGTTATAAAAAGTTCCTTTATTCAGCGAACTAGAAATCTAACTCAGAACGATGTTTCTTCGAGCGTCATACTTATGGATGCAAACCATATTTCTATAAGTATAATACATGGGCTTGTTGTTGAAAGGAACTTTCATGAGATATCTGCAACATTTTTCACTGTTAGAGAGCAGAGGATAAGAGCAACAGGTCATTTTTAGAAATTAAGGCATGTTTTTTGCATAATATGCGAAGGGCAAGAACAATGTTCTGCTGGATGAGGTGAGAGTGAATCAATTTAAGGCATGATATGACAGATATTTGCAAGTATTAGAATTCGAGCGAGATGTTAACTCACTATAAGGCATTTTTCAATGTCATTTGTCTCTGCAGGTCAGAAATTACCCTATCAGATAGACCTGTGGAAGTGGCGTTTGCACCCAAAGTCCTTAGCCACCTGAAGACAGCTGTTGTCATTTTGAATCTAGTCGCAGATGAGGGATTTTTTTCTAACCCTTTTTTTTGCCCAGTTCTGAGTCGGTCTATTTCTGGCAGGGTTTTTCTCCTGGAAACTCAGGTTGTTCATCCCGTAAACTCAAGAAAATCGACAGTAGAACCTACACCATTTCAGACAATATACTGTATTTGGGTTTGTGACCACAACATGGCGGCATTGTCTGCAGTCTATTCATCTGATGACGTCTTACAATTAGTGACAGTCTTGGACCGTATTTCTGACTGTCTTTGGAGAATGAACTTTCCTCAGTTCCCCAAAAGTTAGAACTAAGCAGTCTCCTATTGTCTGTACAGGCGTTAATTGATTTATTTATTTTAATGTGCCTATCATACTGCTTCAATAATGGCACACCGCGAGTTGGCATAATAATACATAAAAATGCAGGAAAACTCATGAAAATAGCTTATTTAATATAAACGCTTTGCTTAAATGTCATTAGGCATCTTCAGTTCAGGATTATAGGAGGGTAATAACCAGTGGCAACCCGTACATAAGCACTGCAGCACCCCTAAGGAAAAAAGAAAAATTTTAATTTTGTTTCTGTTTCTAAATAACAATGCTTGCAACATTATATAAATGCAATACATGTTAAAGGTTACAGCTTATGTTTCAACAGCGATTGAATAGATAATAATTAGAAATGTTCGATTAACGCTTTAGATTACGAAATACACTGTGATCTAATGCAGTGTGGATATTATGTTCAACCAACCCAGCCAGACTCGCCGATATTCGTTTGCGCTTTTGATTGCATGTTACAAGTCATTCTGATACTGCTCGTTTGAGCACTGCATCGTATGCTTGCGCGCGTTATTTCTGTGAGATACGAAACTTTTATTACTGGTGGGTGAGGGTGAATTATTTGTTGCAAATCTTATTTCATTTTGTTAAAGTAACATATAATTATTTATTTGTAATATATAAAAGGCTGAATTATGACGAGTGTCACTGTTGAAAATACGGAAAGAATTATATTTTTCAATTATCGTTACACGAAACAAATACACTGAGATCTACTGCTGTGTCGGAATTATTTCGTTCGACCAATCGCAGCCATTTCGCCGCTATTCGTTCGCGCTTGTGATTGCACGTTACAAGTCATGCCCGACACTGCTTATTTGGGCGGTGTATTGTATGCTTGCTCGTTATTTCTGTGAGATACGAAACTTTTATTATTGGTGTTTGTTCGTGGTGAGAGTGAAATATTTTTAATATGTAAATTTATTTATTAATAAATTGGTTACTGATTAGGAAAAAAAAATATTCTGTATATGCAGCACCTCTACTTAAAATTTTCACTGGCCGCCACTGGTAATAACACAATTCTAAGAAGCTCTATTATTAGTAGCTAATATATCGGATAACTTAAAAACAGACAATAATTTCCCACGTTGTCTTACATTAGCTACTAAAAGGTGGCACTTTTTAGAATTGCCTTTCTATGATTCTGTACTGAAGAGGCCTATGACACTTAGGTGAAAATTTTAGATAAGTTCCTTACGTGAGTTGTCCTTCGTTTTTATATTATTATTATTCGTGACACCTCCAAGGAGTCAGAAGACTCATCGCGGGAGGACACCTACTGTACAACTCTCCTTCTCCACCACTACAACCATTATCTACACCAGCGCCATCTGAGTTAGCCCATCTCATTCGGAGGGTAGCAGGGATTTTCCTCCAAACTTGGGTTTTTCAGCTCGCATACAGTCAAATCGGCCTTTTGTAAATTGCGTGTTCTGAAAGGCCGATTTGACTGTATGCGAGCTGAAAAACCCAAGTTTGGAGGAAAATCCCTGCTACCCTCCGAATGAGATGGGCTAACTCGCCTTCGATTGGAAAAATCCGCATAAAGAGTCCTCCCGTCATAACGAGAATCGAACTTAAGCCTTTTCCAATCGAATAGCGCAATATACCGTCGCAATTGCGCCACGGAGGCGATAATATTTACTATTATCTTATTGCTTCGGATAATAGTTCCCTTCCAGGACAGTCTTCAACTCCACAAGGAGTTTGTGTAGCGATAATAATAAGAATCACATCTCTAGTAAAGAGAGAGAAAGATCATTTTCTAATTTAAAATCAGGAATTTATTCCAGATCAAGCCGAGTTCAAAACAGCGCAGGCATCGAAGTCACTTTGAAGAATTATAGATCGAACGAAATTTTCTATTATTGGTAAATCATGCAGTAGTATTAATTCACTCTTATTACGAGTTAGAAGTACGCAGTATAAATAAGTTTTCTTCATTTGTTTCCTGTCAAATTAAAATAACATGAAATGGTTATCATCCCGAAATGTGTTTTTATATTCAATATGGCCGAATATTTCAAAATTCTCTAAATAAGAATCACGAGGTTCTCAATCTTCAACATGATAAATACAGATTTTAGTAGTATTTCATTGGTGCATTAAAAAAATGTTTACATGAAATATAAGTAAACGGAAAGATTGTGCATAAAGAAATTATCCTATATTATAAATAAAGATGTTCTAATACCTCTTTTATTCCTTCTTATCTGAATTTCAGAAATTTAGTCTGCAAATTTTTCCCCACGGTACGCGTTGGCAGCAAGCATCGTCCTATCCACGAGCGTCAGCAGAAAATTTTCCTTAAGGGGGGGGGGGGGGCTTGAAAACAAATAATTACATCAATAAATTGTTATTTAATTATTTCAAGTTTTGGGGGTTTTTTTGTTTTTTTTTTTCCCACAAGTACATCCCAGGGAATGAGCCCGTGTGCACCGTTTGCCATTTCCGCGAACGCCCATGGTTCTATCCAAATGTCGATAACGTGAGTCAGGTGAATATCAACTATTTCGCCTGTCACAAGGAAATCTTCATTAGATGAAGATGCAAGTTTCATCAGGTTCCAAACAGATGTAGACTTGAATGTGCTTATGCATCAAATACCCCCCACGCCTCTCCTTATCCTCAACCTTCCCACCAACTCTATATACCTCATTCGAGTTCAAACCTCGATCGTTTTTTTTTCCTGAATGGCCAACACGTACCTCCCACCCGTGTAAGCTCTCGGCCCGATAATGCAGATTAACAGCCTCGTCTCTGATTCAGCACTCAAAATGATATTTGAATACAATAGCACTCCAAATGATAAAAGAATACAACAGGTTCAAAACCATGCTGCTTGCATATAAAATAACAACGAACATGTTCCCTTATTTATACTCCGATGCATACATCACAAACACGTTACCTCACAATGATGAAGACGACATCGTAAAATTAAAAGATTCCTCCTTTATATCGTTCGATTATTGCGAAAATCACAGAAAGCTGAAATTTTAAGTTCATTGTTACTAATAGTCGAGTATTGTTCTAATTTCCGTGTTGTTGTGCACCAGTCACTTTATTAATTATTAAAGTAATAAAAATAAAGGATTAATTATACAGTCATCCCTCGACCTACGTCCGTTCGAGTTACGTCCTTGATCCCCTAAGGGAACAAATAACATTTTCCGCTATGCTTTCGAACAAAACGCAAGCAAGCATAAGCTAAAGCTTGTAGAACTGTTCTTCAACAGTTTCTTCAAGAGTTGCTCTGTTGATTTTGTGTTTGAGAAATGGTTTATTTGTGTATTTATCGTTAAATATTTCGCGATGTTTTGTGCAACATGGCCCCTACATGCTCAATCAAAAACCCTAGTGAAGAATCACAGAAAAAGAGATAAGCAATTGATCTTGAAAAACGAAGTTGCGAGTTATAAAGCAACATAAAGCTGGTAAGCCCGTTAATGTACGACACAATAAAGACCATTTTGAAAAATAAGGATAAAATCTTACAGGCTGTGAAAGGATCTGCTTCCATTAAATCGACGATAGTGACTAATCAACAAGGTCCTATCGGTGATATGGAAAAGCTACTTGCATCACGGATACAGGACCCGAACCAAAAGCGCATGCCTCTTAGCACAGTGACCATAACCGCCAAGGCACTTAGTCCCTTCAACATGTTAAAGCAGAAAGCAGTACCGGATTATGACTAAGAATTCAACGCTTCTTCTTGTTGGTTTATGAGATTCAAGCAGCATTTTGCACTACATAATGTGAAAATGTATGGGAATCTGTAAGTGCTCAGAAGGCTGCCAAGGAGTTTGTGAAAAAATTGGATAAAATCATTACGGAGGAAAATTATTTGACACGGCAAATATTTAATATGGATGAGACGTCCTTGTTTTGGGAAAAAAATGTCCGAGCAGACATTCATCCACGAAAAGCTAAAATCTATGTCTTGTTTCAAAGCTCTTAAAGGCCGTATTACGATTCTGTTAAAGGTAATGTGGCTGGATATATAAAATGAAACCATTTGTGATATGGCATAGTGAGAATCCACGCATCTTCAAAAACATTAGCAAGCATACTCCCAGTTCATTATCGGAGCAATAAGAAGTCGTGTATAACTCAAAAATTGTGTGAGGATGCCTTAATCAACTTATGAGAGTGAAATAAAAAGCTACTGTGTGAAAAAAAATGTAGAATTTAAAATTTTATTAATTCTAGATAATACTCCAGGTCATCCGTCTTATAGCGATGATCTTCACCAAGTTCAAGGTCATATTTCTCCCTCCAAACACTACTTCATTGATCCAACCGATGGATCAGGGAGTTCTTGCATTGTTTAAGGCTGATCATCTACGGAGAACTTTTTCACAAGTCATTTCTGCTACTGAAGGAAATGATCAGACTCTCATGCAATTCTGGAAAGCATTCAACATTTATGATGCTATTAAAAATATGACTGCTGTGGCTTGGGACGAAGTGACCTCTCATATATGAGTGGTATATGGAAAAAGACATTAAAAAGGTTTGTGCATGATTTTGAAAGTTTGTGATAGTGGGTCTAGCAAACAATCTGAATCTCGAAGTGAATAATGACATAATTCAACTCGTAGAAAGTTCCGCTGAAGAGGTGACCAACGAGGAATTGGTCGAACTGGAGGAACAACTGTTGCAGAAGAGGGAAAATCGAAACCGGAAGAGTAGTTGAACAATCTACAGTGAAGGGTCTTGCAGAAATATTCTTTGCAGTTAGCGATGTTCTCAAAATGGCTGAAGACATGTACCTCAATGTTGAACGCTAATTAATAATAGAAACGAAAGTGTATGATGCGTTTGCTTGCTATGAACAAATTTATGATGAAAAGAAGAAGAGGAATAGGCAAAGCACAATGCACATTTTCATCAAAAAAAAACAAAGGCTACACAGAAAAGCGAGAGCCTGGTCCTTCACACAGGGAAGGTAATGAAGATGTGATTGTGGAAGATTTTAATGAATATTCTCCTGTTTTGTAGTGGCAGTAATACACAGCACAGTTTTATAATAAGGTTTAAAAATTAAAATGACAGCATACTTATTACGGTAAGTCCCTAACCCTTATAATCTGTTAATTTAATGTATCGAGTTACGTCCTGCCGGATGGAAATTAATTAGTCATCCTGGACGTAAGTCGAGGGATGACTGTAATTAATAATAATACTCTTTTTAAAACTACAATGTATATTCCGTGTCAAAGAAACTAGAGAGAGAGAATTACAAAATTATCTGTTGTCATAATCAATACTGTGATCAACACGTATTGCTTTCTTGTTTTCAGAATTACGAAAGATGCTTTAAAGTCCTTAGCTAAACGATGTTTGTGTAATGCAGAGACTCACACTTCTTAGAGAATTAAGTGACATTGGACTACAATTCCCCTCTGTTTACCTAATATAGTATACTTTTCTGGCATTTTGTGGATGGATCTATTGGGAACAATAGAGACTCTGAGATCGTGTTTGACGGGCGTAATTTGAAAGTGGTAAATGGCAGCAAAGCGAAAGGTAATCCCAGTAGTCATCAGGCAGTCTACATTAACCGAGAGTAAGGCTAGTTGTGAAAATGGTTAGGTTTACCTTCATTCGTGGTTCTCTCAACAGCGGCTTAAAGCACTAAACGTATCATAGTACATGCTTCTCAACCTTGACGGATACGTTTGCTATAACAGAACCCCCCCCCTCATCATAAATTTATTTCACAAACGATATCATCATTTCTGTTAACCGTTATGGTTGTGTTGTGCAGCAACACAACCATAACGGCAACCATCGCAGCAAAACAAAGTCGAGAATTGACTTTGTTTTGCTGCGATGATGCCAAGTTTAGGTATTCTATATGTTTTGTCCATTAAAGCAATATATATAAAGGCGAAGGTATTTTGCATGTGTTACGGATTTGATTTCGGGACATTGGCAGGTATTTTTGTTTATTGTCAAGACCTTCCAAAGCGTCAAAATGCGTTATATTTACATGTCAAGGTTCGTTTCAGCATTTGATTCATCATTTCATAATTAATTTGTGCAAAGTGACCTTCTCTTAGTAAACTCGTGCTTCTCATTGCGAAGTAGAGATTATCAGTCAACCATTTTCTGAATGCGAAACCTAACCAACTTTTACAAAATCCTCACCACCACTATAAAGTTATTAATTCTTGGATACAGCGGCCTTTGCACGATTCTTGTGAGTTCAAATAATGAACTACAGTATTTCCTCTGTTACAGAAATTAAGTTTCCAGTTACAAGAATTAAACGAATTTCGTTATGTTAAAAGAATAATCAACGTTTCAGTAATATCACCTCATTGTTGACAGCAGATGAAAGAATGCTGTCGTTTTTTATCCCCGAAACTGATATGCCAACAGTTCCTATTGCAGAATTCTAATTCCATTTATGCAACAGCTCGTGTACTTCCTCCTCATCGATATGATATTGCTCGTGTCACGAACATGAGCAATATCATATCGATGTTGAATCTTGGCCACGTGTCCCTAACTGAATTTCAAATTTCCATTCATTGTTGATATTGGAAAAGGGTGCATAATTTTAACAATAAACTAACCAGACTGAGTTTATGTTGTTTTATTTAGCCACTGCTCCAAAATACACCGCTATTTGGAATAGAGAAGGAAAAGCATTATGCTTTCCGAAACACTTAATTCGTTGCCCAATCGGACGAACGCACCGACAGTTTCGGGTGCGACATTGTGAGAACTGTATCGCAGTTCGGGGTGGACACATTCCATACTGAAATGTTTCTCCGCATTGGTTTTCTGTAAGCACTGTACATTAACTATATCTTTAGGAAATTCCGAAAACGTATTGCAATTTAATTTGTACGAAATTATTAACATTTTTTTGTGTAATATAATTTTTAGTATGCTGGCAATAAATTTATGTCCACATTTGACGGCAGGCATGATTTTTTCATATACAGGTAAAAATGCAGTTTGTCCTTACTTTTGCGCACCAGTGTATTTGAATGCAATTATTTTCTTTATTTTTGAAAGATTTAAGACTTTATTTACAACAAAAATGAAAAATATTAAGGTTTCACTGTGAATAGCAACAAACGGAATCGCTGAAAGATTTTTAAAAATCAACTGACGCCTTTTTATTCCCGTATACGGGGAGTAGGCGAGGCCATTTAGCCCTATCTAACTTTTTTGGAGACTGAGTGGGCAGTTCAATCTCCACTGGTACCAATCAGAGATAGATGGCCCAAGGCTATCACTAATTAAGCGGTACACATTGAAGAGAGACGGCTCAAATGTGCCGCCATTTCGTGGTCCCTAACACAATATATTTAATGTCTGAAATAATGTGGATTCTACGGTCGATTTTCTTGAGTTTACGAGACGAAAAACCCGCTTGCCCGTGCCACAGATCGACTAACTCTGGAACCGGTCGAAAAAAAGCTTAGAAAAATTTCCTCTAGTCGGCGACTAGACTCGAAACCAAGTCTTCCTTCGTGCGGCCAAGCGCCGTGGTGTGCAAACGCTACATCCACTGAGCTACACAGGCGCATCGCTGAAAGATAAAATCAA
This sequence comes from Typopeltis vanoorti, assembly GCF_054136105.1. Lineage (NCBI taxonomy): Eukaryota > Metazoa > Arthropoda > Arachnida > Uropygi > Thelyphonidae > Typopeltis > Typopeltis vanoorti. The sequence goes on along the minus strand of NC_143568.1, from coordinate 106,355,696 downwards.
AAAAAAAAAATTGCTAATCACCTCTGTCCGATTTAATGCACCTTGAATTAATTTCATTCTTTGCACCTGGTTGGAAAGATACTCTGGGATTCAGATAAATCTAAATCAAACAGCTTCTCACAAGTGCTTAACCCAGAAGAAGCAATGGCATCGCTATACACTACGAGATGTGATGATAGACAATTTCAAAAAAAAAAAAAAAATGTATTAACTGCAAGTATATATAAAGAAACTCACCTATCATTGTTGGCCGTATTAAAGCTGACAGACCGACTAAGGAAGTAGAAAATCCCATCGCTAAAGGAAGCTTCTTCAATCCCAGATAGTCCGTCATCAATACAGAAAAATTAACGATAATACTACCATTAACTAATCCGAAGAAGGTTGACGTGACCATCATTGCGATGAAAGACTTGCAAACAGGCATCACGGCGGCTGTGATTCCCATCACTGCTACAGACACCAGCACAGCGTTCTTCCTTTTGAAGCTGAAGAAGTCGTACACCCACCCGAATATCAGTCTACCCATTAGATCGCCAACGGAAAAAGCCGAAATGAGAAACACTGCGGATCTATTGGGGATATCACGATCGAAGGCGAAGTCTACGATCACCATGAGGTAGATGGCGGAGGTGGTGAAATAAATAGAAAAGGTCAACGAGATGAGCAGGAACATTGGGTTGGTCACGATGCTTAGAATAAGCATGAAGGTCGAAAAGAACCTTCGTTGTCTAAAGCTGTTTCCAATTGCTCGCACAACTCTGTTCCTTTTCTGAGGAACATCCTTATAGGCTGCATGACTAGAAATGTTTTGTATCAGCAGCTCATCATGGACGAAGGTGTTATCTGTTTGATTATACGATATTTCATCATATTCCTGCGGACAGTTTGCGTCAGGTATTTTTCCATTAGAAATATCGGCGGTTTTATTGCAATCCTCCCTACGGTTAAGAACTGGACACACTGTCTTAGGAGATGAAGATTGCAGCGGCCGGTAAAGACAGGCTCCTATCACTGACTGTAACATAATTCCTCCAAGAATAAGAAATGTCCCACGTAGACCATAAGTTCGCAGCAAAAAGTCCGCTACAGGTGGGTAAACGAAGGAGCCTAGAGAGGACCCCGCAGTGGCTATCCCCATGGCTGTGGTCCGGTAGTGGCTGAAGTACTGGTTTAAGATCGTGTGTGGGAGAGTCAACACAAAACACACTCCAAGACCTGTAAAAAAAAAAAAAATAAAAAAAGATAACGTTTGTATTGTTCTAGAGAGAGGGTTTTACGTACTAATTTTATACTCGTTATGTATTTTAAAATACTCTAAAAATTAAAACAATTGAACACAGATGGGATTTATTGCAATTGTAACATTAACCACAACAGTGCAATGAACTGTTGAAAATTTTCAAGATCCTTTACAGATCATCGCGTTAAACTATACTTTTAACGAAAGAGTATTTTAGCGTCATATTTTAACTGAAATTTGCACGTGTATGCACTTTGACCTGCTCTCTGTACCCGTGTGCCAACCTACTTTCCGATCGAAAGCAACCGTCTCTCGAACTCTTCAATATTTTAGTTTGTACTAAAATATTGACAACCGTGCAATAGTGTAACCATAAGGTTCCCCCCCCCCCCTCCTAGGACGTAGTTCTATATACCACACGATTGATTCAAAAACGGATCATCTCTTCCCGCTCAACAGTAAAAAAATCAATGATCAATTCCAAGATGGGAAACACGTACTGGCAATATTTTGTATACGTCCCGATTAAGAATTCAACAGACAGTATTTGATACTGTTTTAATCTTAGTTCTTCCAACGGCAGTTCAAAATGCAACTTACTTCATATTTTCTTTTCCATATACGTATTAACTCTTCTATATTCTTGGTCTGTTTTCTCGCACCCAACTAGTAATATTTGTAACTAATTATTTTTTCTTTCGCTGGCTCAACTGTTGTATCATAGAACGATATCGCAAATCGTCACGTCGTTCTTTCGAACTAAACCTTGCAGTACTATACCGAAAAGAAGCAGCCAACAACTTCAAATCTGATATTCAAGGGACCAAAAGCGCAAACTTTGCATGTCTACATATTAGTTGTTTCGTGCTGTCAAGTTAGTCATTAGTCGCAATTTCAATCTGTCCTCACTTCCACTACTATCTGTATCCAAAATGATGTTGACATTATACAGACGTATAGTTGACTCTTTAAGGTGCATTTGATTTTTTATTTATTTTTTATGTCGGGGCCCATATACAGGAGGTTGGTTGGTCAACCTATAGTGCGTTAGTACCGTATATGGGTGGTGGGTTGCGAAAGGAGAAACTTGTTTACATTTGATTTGAACGCCTGTATGTTGTATTCCTTGGGAAATACGTCGGGGGAAGCCTGTTCCACTGTACTGCAGTAGCAGGGATGAATGAGGAGGAGAAGAAACTTATTCTATGGGTTTCGAGGTGTACTGTAAAAGGATGTTGGACGGCCAATGGGCTTAGTACAGGGTAGGGGAATTATTGATGCTGTTTCAGATGAACATTTTCCATGGAAATATGTGTAGAATATACAGATTGCAGAGACCAAGCGTCTATGTGAAAGTGGGGGTAGTGAGTTGGTGAGGGATGGGTCATTTACTAATCTAATTGCTCTCCTCTGTATTGAGTCGAGCATTTTGAGGGTACTTTTTTTGGAGCCCCCACTCCAGATGTGAGAGCAGTTTTGAGAGCTGGGGGGATTTGTGACCTGTATAGTGTTAACAGCTGTTTAGAGGTGAAGTAGCGTCTTGAGCGAAAGAGAAATCCTAGTTTTTTGGAAGTTGAGGATGCAATGGTTGTGATGTGTTTATGCCAGGAGAGGCTTGATGTCAGGGTAATTCCGAGAAGAGAAATTTCGAAATTTGTCTGTGAATTTGAGTATTATGGGGGAAAATGGTTCTTTTTTTGTGAGAAATAAGACAGAACTGGGTTTTACTAACGTTGAAGTTGACAAGGTTGTCTGAGCCCCATAGGATGATGTCTTGGAGGTCGGAATTAAGGGCAGTGGTGGTTGATGTTCTGTGGGTTGAGGTGAGTTGTGTAGATTAGAATTTGTCAAATGAAAGGGAGGAATGCAATGTGCTGTCATCTGCAAAACTGTGTATTGGGTTGGAGGTCAACTGAAGTAGGTCATTGATATACAGAAGGAAGAGGATCGGTGAGAGAGAACTGAACTTTGTGGGACCCCAGCATTAGTTGGATGGGGAGAGGATAGGGAGCCGTCACCATCACACATAGTGTGCGTTCAGACAGAAAGCTGGTAATCCATCTGCAGAAGTCCTGAGGCAGTCCAAATGATGGAAGTTTGCTTAGTAAGCCTTTGTGCCAGATTCGGTCGAAGACTTTGGAGATATCAAGTGCAACTACTTGGGATTCATCGAATTTCTCCATGGCGTTTGTCCAGTGATGGGTGATGTATGAGAGTAGATCTCCTGTTGAACGGCTTTGACGGAATCCGTACTGGTGGTCTCTTAATAGCCAGGTACGACTATTAAGCGACATATTGTACAAGCGATTGCTTGTACAACAGCATAGGCCACACGCTAAGACAGAAAGTTATAATTTTAACCTTAAAACAGAGTTGTTCACATTTATTTTAATGAGAGAGAAAATAAAAGTCAATTTCTTTTGAGAGTAAAAGCCAGACACTTATACAACCAAAAATTGATTAATTCAGGAATCAAAAAGCGTACTCTATTCAATCCATTTGCATTTCGCTAACTTGGAAATTAGTTCGCACACAATCCAAAGGGGAAAAAAACCGGGAGAGGGGGAAGAAATATGATTATCAGTATCATTCAATAATTGCTCTCATCTCGATTCTATGTGAGTAAAAAATAAACCCATTAACATTTAATCTCAATAACATCTGCCTTTTACTTGAATTGGACATTGTAGTTTCCTAGCTCAACTAACTTGGCAAGTGCATTAATCAGTCTCTGGCGTAAACAGGTAGGGTGTCCCTTCTAGAAAACTCGGTGTTTCTTGCAACTAAAAATCGACAGTAGGACGTGCACTGTTTCAGACAAAATATATACTTGTTAGGACCACGAGATGGAGGTACTTGTCTGCCGTAATTATCATAAAAATCTCGATTCATGAGCGCCTCCAGATCAGCTATTAGTGATGGTGAGAGGGTCGATTAACAGTCCATCTATCTTCAAAAAGTTATTTAAAAAAATATCCCTTCACACACGGGAGACTACAAGTCTACAGCAAGTCAATATCATAAGTGGGCAGCTCATGAAGAAAAAATTAATCTGTTGGTTATTTTTATTTGAAAAGCTGGAGATTTTTGTCTTGGGAATACTTAATTCATGGGAAAGGTGTTCCACGGAGCTGAGGTAGATGGAATGAAAGATGAACAGAAGTAGCAGGTTGGGTGAGTCAATTATTCTACTGTAAACGGATGTTGGGTAGCTGTTGATCATGTTTTGTGGTTTAATAGTAATGGGGTGACATGATGAATGACAGTTCTGGTTAGGACGATGTCTATGAGAGACAGTAGCTAGAGAGTCTGTTGTTCTCTATATATAATATCAAGAAACTTTTGCGACAGTTTGGTACAAACAAACTAAATGTGAAGGAAGCATTTCAACGTTGACCATTCATTTGCGGAGTCAGTGGCAGCACAGATGAAAAGTAACGTTTTGGGCAAAAAAAGATGTCAAATTTTTGGAAGCAAGCCGAGGATCCTGCAGATGTAACGTTTATGCCAGGCAAGGCTAAGAGTAAGTGATGCGCCCGAGAATCGAAATGTGGTCTTCAAAAGAGTATAATCAAACGTAGGGTGGGATGAACTAAGGCCTTTTTTTTGAGAGGAAAAAAATGTTTTAGAAGCATTGAGGTGACTAGGTTATGATCCCATTAAAGAATAGCATGGAGATCAGAATGCAGGAACTGATTGTAAATAATCTTGAAGCTTGAACCGACACCTAGTCCTCTATAATTCTTACGGTATTTCTTACTGCCTTTCTTATACATGGATGATAGATATGATAAGTTCCACTCATAAGGGATATCCTCACCTACAGTCTGTTGATTATCATTATCGGGACGGACCAACAATATTTTACCATCACCATACTTGAGCATTCCATTCCACTCTACCAAGTTCAGCATTTCCATTCTTTTATTCTTGAACAGCCCTCATCACCTCAAGTGTCACTTCAAATATCCTTTCTCCTGACAAGAGCGGCTCATCTCTCTCGATGTCCCACCCTATCCTTATATAAGAAAATTTCGTAATATCTCTTGAAGAGAAATGAGTCCTTATTGAGATCTATAAGTGGCTCTTACGTATCACACAAATCACCAGGCTTCAGAAGAGACCGAATATCTCACTAGAGGTATTCAAATTTCACTTGAATACACCTTCTTTACTGTATTTCTTCTTCAGCCTTAATCGCCATTCTTTTCAGTTGTTTCTTAATTGTACTTATTCTATGCTGAAGGTTTTTTTTTTACTGATTACTCCTCTCTTATAAGATCTCTTCTGTCTCCTCTTTCACTTGTTGACCTCGCCTCTTTACTTCTCTTCCAAGGATCTGTTCAGCAACCTCTTTAAATGATCCTACAACTCTGATTAAATCTGATTTCTGTTCACCGTGTACTTTCAGTTCTATTTCATATCTGTGGTGTTTTAAAACCGCTACCATGTGAAGTATTTGGTGTCCTAGATGTAACAGAACACACACACACGCAATCTTACTTCTTGTCCCACATGACATTGAACTCCACGGGACACGCTCACCTCTTGCCATTCTCTTGTTTGGCTGTCACCAGATCAATTACCCAGAACCTCCAGTTGGTTGAGTCCATGTAAATTTATGCATATTTTTTAACAGTAGCCATTCATCACCTGACGCCTCTCGTTTTCACAAGTCTGAATCAACGTGCATCCATTGTCATTAACGAGATCTCCATGATGTCCTCACTGAACAATTATCACTTGTTCAGTGAGGACATCATGAGGACTCCTCACAACTACTGTCGAAGTAACACTAACAATTCCTTGCGTCTGCCTGCTGATTCAATCATTTATCTGAGATTTTCAAAATATTCTTCCTTCTTTTATCGAGTGAAGAATTGTCACGTGGGCCATAAGTTCCAATAATAAAAATTTGCAGTCCATGTATTTCAAGAATTCCTTTTATAAACCTTTCATTCACTTCTTCCCCATTCTCTACTTGGTTGTTCCGTCTGCTTTTTATCAGGATCGATACTTCGGTTTTAACTTTCCCTTTTCTGCTCCACACATGCAGATATTCACCCAATATTTCAAAACCTTTACCTTTCTTCTTTGTTTCTTTTAGGATCATAACATCTATTTTTCTACTTCCCGAATGACTTCATACTATTTAGTATTCAGACTTCGTACCTGGCGTGTCGCCAACATCGTTGCCTGTTTCTTGCAAAGTCACCGCCAAAGTCTACTGGCTGTGCCTGTAGTGGAACCCCCAGTCTATTGGATCAGGGTTTAATATCCGAGTTACTTTCTCTTTGGTATGTCGCCTACCAAGTATTAACAGTCATATACACCCTATCCAGGAATTAAGCCAGAAAATAAAGACCCCCCCCCCTCCCACACACGCAGCTGTCGAATACTATAACAGCAACAGCGTCGGAAGAAAACAAGAGTTGTCAAAAGAGAGGCATCTGACTCAAAAGTGAGTGGAAGAAGACACCAGACCCAGCTGGGTGGGGGGGCATGGAAGAATCACTTCCATTCGATAGCTGTCTGTTGGTCTACTAGTTGTTCAATATATTCAAGACAGCCCCTCTAAGGTCTGTAGTGGATTAGAACAAAACAAGTCCTGGGGTTTTGAAGAGTGAAAACGAAAGCCAGAAATGGGAAATCATTTTTAAAAACCCTGTAAATATTTTTCTCAAATTAGTGGTCAAATTTTCTTTCTAAGGAAACATCACTGATATTTTATATATAATATGAAGTATATATGTATAAAATATAAAAAGACAACGAAAAAAGACGTGAATTTCCGTGTTCACGACAATAAGGAAGGAGTTTAAAAAAAATAATAAATAAAAAAAACAAACATCTAAATTGATTTTCTGAGGAAACAGAAGGGGATGTAAATTTAGAGAGATGAAACAAGAAACCTGAATCTTATTCCAGAAATGCTGTCGCCTTTTTTTTATATCTTTCATTTGTTAAAAAAAAAAAAGAAAAAAGGTGTGTGCTATCTAATTATATTTCAAAGATCTACCTTTGAGAGAGGAAGAAAGGCAATACTTATTAGTGTTAAAAGTTAAGTGTTTTGTGACATTCTTCTTATGGGCCCTTCCTTTTAAATTCTTGTTATTCATAAGGAATGATTTGTATGCAGCGCTTGCAAGACAACTACAGGAAAAATCTATCAAATAATGCGCGCTAAGCGAAATCGTGTTAAGCGAATACAATAAACAATACGAATGATTATAATTCCTCCATCAGTTGGCGTAAATTTGAAAAAAAAAATTACAGTATAAGCTATATTAAAGGATAAAATCATCAAAGTTAATAAAAACCAATTACTTAAATTTTTATTTAATGTCTGAACATTTGATTGAGCTACTTTTTTACGAAAAAAAAAATTAAGTAAAGATGTTTGAATCGTACTCGACTTTTTCATCTTGTCATGCAATTCGCGATAGCTGGCGACCACTTTATCAAGATTTCGGCGGACTTCGAAGCTTCGTTCCACATCAGGATCAGCATCAAACAAAATTTCCTTAGCATTTCGACGTGATTGAAAACTACCTCAAGTTCTTTTGCAGTTAGCTTCTTTGTCGTATCATTCTCTTCTTGGTCGCACTCCTTATCATCATCTTCATATGCACGCTGTTCTTCTGCTTGGGAATTCTGGATGGGAATCGAGCAAGTTTCTCACATTTTCATTATCCGTTCATTAAATCCAAGTTTTTTTGTTTTTTTTTCCTATTGTGCTGATTTCTTCAGCAATGTTAGATCTTGGATTTTGTGCACAATAAACTAAGATAGGCTTGAGTTTAAAGTCGCCTTCTGCTTTGCCTCCTAAAAGTATAAGACGATCTTTAGATACTTTGTATCCTGGTTGAGATGCTTCAGTTTAGCTAGGAAAGATTTTGTTATCATAAGCTTCCAAAAGAGACCAATTTCGTCGACGTTAAATATTTGCCGATCGTCATAATCACCCTCCTGAATTATCCTTTGCAATTCTTCAGGAAACTTGGCTGCAGAATCTTTATCTGCACTAGCAGATTCCCCAGTTATTCTTACGTTATGCAGTTCAGATCGATTTTTAAAACGGTCAAACCATCCTAAAAAACTCGCAGTAAAGCTTTCACATTCCTCTTGAAATTTGGTTTCTTTCATTGAGATAAAAATATTGAGCTTTTGCCTGAATATTTCTTGTACTAAGAAGTATTATTTTTTGATTGTAATCATCAATCCAGAGTGATAGAAGACGCTCTATCTCGATCATTATATGGATTATATTTCTGGTGATCTGCATACTTAAAGAAGCAGTAGCAACTTTTCCCTTGTTCTTTGTATTCTTTAGTCTTATTTAAATAGTCCAAACTGTAGACTCGCTGTATTCCAGGTCTCGCACAGTCATTGTACTAATAGCGCCACTTTCATGTCTCTCAATGACTTCCAGCTTTTCCACTTGCTGCAGATTGGCGACAGAAAATTTCGCATAACATAAAAAAATTGCGTTCACTGATTAATCACTCGCTTAAAGCGGGAAGTGGTATCATTTCACCCAATAATCGCGCATATCGAATTCGCGTTGAGCGAGGTTTCCTGCATTTTACACGCCGTTACATCCACAATTCCACTGGTGTTAATGATTTGTAAATAAAGATTTTATTTTGAAAATCTGAAATAACGGACAGAAATCATGCTCTTCCAAATGCCCGAGCTATTTAGTTGTGCAGGCACCCGTCACCAAATAATTAGCGATCCCAGTCAGGATTTACTTGCGAATGAGCAGCCGAAATACGGCAGAATTGAAAAACACATAGCGGATTCATAAATATTAACTGCGCATTAAAAAAAAGCTATACAATTTTGTTAGGTTAGATTAGCTAGATTACGCTAATAGATTAATTAGTTGCGATGTTCGTTTAAGAGGACAATATTTATTTTCATTTCTTGCCTGTTATTCAAAACGAAACGTGTAAAACTTACCTTGTCCTAACCCGTAAAAGACAGCTATATAATACATATCCGTGGCGAAGTAGCAGAGAGAAACTGAGAAAGAAGAAATCAGACATCCCCATATGACGATTGCCCTTATGGTGAAGTAGTTGCATAGGTAGCCTGAGATGGGACCTGCAAAAGAAAAGGAGTCATTACCCGAATTCAGGTTTCAACTTGCACACTCAAAAGGCTAAGTAGAACAAAAGGGTTCATTATTGGAACAAACGCCAGCTGTTGTGAATGAGCTTAAAGAGAAGTACAATAGGCATTGCGTGAATAGTGGTTAGTGTGAGTCTCACGTGATGAGTATTCGGACCTTAAGTTTATTTTTTTAAACTTTGTTACTGCCGCTTTTCTCTCAGATAAACATAAGCGAATCCATGCTGTTTAGGAGGGGAAAAAAAACGCAATAGAAATAACGTACAAGATATTTTTTCAAAGGAGTTTTGTTTGAGTATCGTATAGATCTTTCCTTCTTTAACACTAAAACAAGTTTGTGCTCTGAGTTGATATAGAATAAATAAATCTCCTAGTTTTTTCTTGCTGAAGAGGGGAATGAGAAATCTCATCAAGCGATTGAGAATATAAAAAAATGCTTTGTTAGGTCTCCCCTCTCTATTATCATAAAAATTATGAAAGATTTCAACGCAACATTCACCAATTACTTTTTTTTATTTATTTTCCAAATCAGAATTTTTTTTATAGGAGAAACATACAAGAAATTAAAGTTAATGACATAAGCAAAAAAAAAAAAAAAAAAAAGTCAAGAAATGCGCAGCTCACATGAAATTGTAAACTACGCACAAACAATTCGTCTGCTTCATCTCACGTTCTATGCAGCGTTTTATTTGAAAGGCAAATTTTGCGATACGACTTCGACGAAAGAGCGTAGTTTTTATTTTATTTTATATATTATTTTAAACCAAACTTCCTCCCAGGAAATTTGATATAAATATTCATCAAATTTTTGTTGAATTTCATCAAGCATATAACAGCATTAATAGAGGGGAAAATATATGAGATTATGATACACTTGGGAATTCCAGATAAGCTAGTGGAAAATCAGAAGCACAGTAAAATTTACAAAAAAAAAAAAAAATTTAACAGACCTCCCTTTTCTAATAATAACTCAAGGATTAAAACGAGGAGGTAAGTCTAGTTGAATTCTTTTCAACATAGCTTTGGAATACATTATCTGATCATTGCCACTAATAAACATATTCGAGGGGATTGTAGCCCATGCCATTAACAGATTGCAGCAGATGATATTAACATAATGGGAACCAAACAGAAAGTATATATATATATATATATATATATATATATATGTATATTCTGCTTTATTTACCACACACACGTTAACGTACGCAAAGTGATATCTGCGCTAAGATATCAGTGTTTAATTTCTGAAAATGAGGAGCAAAGACAGCATTTGTCCCGAGTTGCCTTGGTATTACGCTACCCAAAAGCCATACACCTGAAGGAGTCACTCCTGCCTGCTATCGGTGCAATTTTTGGTGTGTTTTAGGCGCATTTTCTTAAAACATTAAACCACTATTCAAACCTCCTTAAGTGTCTTTAAACATTCATTATTTAATCTATCCTATTGACAAGCTGTTGGTGGAGGACGAAGAAATGGAACACCGGAGTTTCATATGGCCAAAAGAATTCTTTCCTCTTCTGATAGCTACAATGTCGCGTACAAAAAAAGAACAGAACGACAGTCAGGTTGCTGTGTTTTGATATGCATGTCAAGCTGTTACAAAGCTCCAGAAATATGGTCTGTTTATCCAAATATTTCATCCATACATTTCCCTGAGTAGAATATAAATTCCTTCATTATTTCTTAATACCTTTATCCCAGCTCTTACTTTCTGGAGGTTATGATATCGGAGATTAAGGGTTGTTTTGCAAAATCACCGTTATTAGCTCCTGCCTGACGCAGCAGATAAAACAAGGGGAATAAGGAAATTCTGTTGATTGCTAAGCAGTCACTTTTACCAGTCGACAGTCCTTAAAAAATAATAAATAAATCGAAAATAATCCGCATCATATTTAGCAGAATATAATTAACATCTGCGTCTGTATTTTTACTTCTGTAACAAATAACTTTTTTTATCTTTTGTTTTCTTTTCTTGAATTCTCAAGTTTAGTGATTTTCTTGGACATTATTATTACTTAAAAAGTAAAAATAAGAATAATCGAAGACATAACAACTTTATTCCATAAATCAGCAAATGAATTTAGTATAAATAAAAACAAAAATCTTGGTTTAAAATGCAGCCCGAAGCGAATTTGTTGTCAACATCGTTACGTTATTACGCACCCGATGTTCTTTTGTTAAACAAAGTGTAAGTCAAATACAAACAATCTCTTGGATTGTTTCGTTTTTGTTTATTTTCTCCCTTCATTCAGTTATTTTTAGCCGATGCTTGCAGTTAAGACTTAAGAGACTTCTAATCCCAGAAATCTAAATAATAATTAATGAACGAATAAAGAAAAACAAATGCCAAATAATCTGCTCGAACGTGATTAAATATATGTGGCAAGTGATTTAAAGGAGATGTTAGAGATTGCTAGATTTAAGAGCAAGAGTGTTAGGATTGTCAGTGTGCTGCCCAGATATGATAGTCGAGAAATGAGGAGGGCATGGATGATGAATGAAATGTTAAGCTAGGATGTGTAGGAAAAGAGGGGTCGGGATATGTGGATCTATGGGAGGAGTTTTATGGGAGAAAAGAAGTATATGCCGAAGATGGTCTGCATTTGAATAATTACGGGAGTAAGCTTTTACAGAAGTTACTGTTTAATGAATATATGGGGGTTTTAGACCAGGGAAACGAGAGGTGCGAGGATGGTTGTCAGAAATAATGACAGGAAAATAGAGTTAGCTGTCAATATTACTAAGGTCAATAATAACTGTGATATGGGGAATCATTGTACTCAGAATTTTAATGGTATTCAGAGTGGGCTAATTCACACACCATGTGATTATCGGGGGAAAGGAGTATTGCAGTTTATGTATACTAATGCCCGAAGTATTCGGAATAAGCGTGATGAATGTTTGTAATTACTTAGCTCTACTTGGCCAAAAATTATAGGAATTAGTGAGACTTGGTTAACTAAGAATGATTTAGTCGTAGGGATTGAATGCAAGGGATATAGTATCTTCAGAAAGGATAGAGAGGACAGAATGGGGAGAGGAGTTTTACTAATGATGGACGAAGTGTTAAAGCCAAAAATGGCAGAAGTGCCTCAAGGTGACAGGCATGTAGAGGGGAGTTCATTTGAGGCTGTTTGGTGTGAGATGGAGATCAACAGGATGAAATATGTAATTCGTTCTGCTATAATCCAAGGGGTATAAGGGAGAATGTAGATGGTATGCATTGGCAAATTAGTAAGATGAGTGGAGGACGTGTAATTATTATGGGCGATTTTAACTATGGGGACATAGCATGTAATGGAAGGGACAAGAGATTTGAGAGTGTTAGATCTGGTCATAGCACCGGAGAACATATCAGTAAGTAATTTAGATACACTGTCTCCACTTAGGGAAAGTGATCATGTAGTCTTGACTTGGAAGATTGTATTATGTGCTGAATATTCTGTTAAGAAGGGTTACATGTGGAATTACAAGTGGAATTACTGGTGATTATGATAAGCTGAGAAGTCAGCTATCAAAAGTGTTATGGCATGAGAATTTTAAGGGGAGAGATGTTGATGGTGCATGGGAGATTATCAAGGAGTATTGAATGAAAGCTAAATCTGACTGTATTCCCAGAGTCAGAGGAGGAATCAGGCAGGGGTAAGATGGATGAAAAATATTATTAAGCGAGAGTTGCAGATAAAGAGAAGTTGTGGTATAAGTATAAAGAAAAAGGTGATGAGCATTCCCATGAGCAGTACAAGATACAGGCAAGAAGGGTAACCTGCATGGTAAGGAAGGCCACAGCTAATTATAAGAGAAAGCTAGCTGATGAGTCCAAAAAAAAAAAAAAAAATCCTAAGGGGAGTTCTTTCGCTATGTGGCAAGTAAAAGGAGGAATAACTTTGGAAGGATGACTTTAAAAAGTGTTGATGGTAAATTACAGAAGCTAATCAAATAGTTGAGTTGCTTAGTGATCATTTTGCAAAAGTGTACCATCTGGATTGTGATGTTGCAGTGCCAGACGTGTCATTGACTGATGAGAGTCTAGTGATAGAAGAATTTGAGGTGCTTAGTATATTACAGAACCTTAATGCTAACAATGCCAATGGGTTAGATGGCATATCGGTCCATGTTTTAAGGGAATGCGCAAGAGAATTAGCACCTCCTCTAACTTGGCTGTTTAATTTAAGCCTCAGTTCTGGTAAAGTCCCAATTGAGTGGAAAGAGGGGAAAATTATTCCAATACATAAGGGGAGCTCCAGGACTGAGGTAGCAAATTACAGACCAATCGGGAGTGGTGGTTAAGGTCCTGGAGAAATTGATAAAAATTAGAATTCAGGGCTGGGTGGACAGCAATATGATACTTTATAAGGGCCAACGTGGTTTTGTGAAGGGTAGGTCTTGCCTTAGCAATTTGATCACTTTCTATAATGAAGTAACAATGGAGTTGGATAAAGGAAATCCTTTTTCAGTGATCCTGCTGGACTTTGCAAAGGCATTTGACAAGATTCCGCATCGGACTCTGTTGCATAAATTGGAGTAAATGGGTAGGGATCCGAGACTAGTGATTTGGATTAGAGGATGAGTAGTGGATAGATATCAAAGAGTGATTTATGGTGGAGCAGAGTCCAGTAGAAGGCAGGTGACTAGTGGTGTGCCTCAGGGCTCAGTCCTCTGTTATTTAATTTGTACATTAATGATATTGGGAATACTCTGAAAGGAGATATCCACTTGTTTGCTGATGATACAAAACTGGGAAGAGCGATAGTCAATTCAGATGATGTGGATATCTTGCAGGATGACTTAAATAGGCTGATGGTTTGGGATAAACTAAATGGCTGCTAGTTTAATGTGGCCAAGTGTAAGGTGATGCGCTTCGGAAGGATGAGATCATATGCTGTTTATTATATTAATTAATGGAACTGAACCGCAAGAAGTTTGAGTCAAGGGACTTGGGAGTTATTGTGGACAGACAACCTAAGTTTCGACGGCATATTGCAAGGGTTGCCAAAACTTCACATCAGATTACATGGTTATTGAAGAACACACACTGACAAGAAGTGTAAGGAAGTGATTGTTCCACTTTATAAGGCATTAATAAGACCTCATTTGGACTATTGTGCACAGATCTGGTCACCTGGATTTCTTGGGGGATGTGGAAATGGTGGAGAAGATTCAGAGGCGGGTTACGAAAATTGTTGCAGGCCTGTGGGATGTCTCATACGAGGATAGATTGAAGTTCTCTGGGCTTCAAAAACTAGTTGATAGACGTATGACAGGAGATATGATAGAGGCATATAAATTATTAAAAGGGTTTTATAGGATTGATACTGATAATCTTTTTAAGACTAGTGAAGGAAGGGATGGAGATTGTATAAGAGTGTGGCTAATAAGGGTGTTAGGACTAGATTTTTTGCTTGGAGGGTTGTAAATGGGTGAAATGCGTAGCCAGAGGTGGTTGTGAATGCTTCGTCTGTGAATGAGTTTAAGGGATTTAAGATATGACAGGTATTGTATGAATAACGGTTAGTATGCCAATGTTGGGTCTCCCGCGATGAGTCTTTTGACTCCATGGAGGCACCTTACATAATAATAATAACATCGAGTGTTGAGTTTTAAAATCAGTAGTAAGGATATATTCAATAAGTGGAAATCTATACAAATCAGACCTTGGATAAGTGCACCGTTATGAATGTTTTATTTTTTTTTTTTTTTTAATTCCTCAATAGTGATGTTCGCATAATAAGACACTGTTATTCACTTGATGTGGCATGACTGTACCAGCAAACGTAAAAATTTCATAGAAAATGTAGCGAGTTGCATAACATAGCATAATGATAAGGTTAGGTCATGTTTCATGATTTCAATTTCAAGTTTTTTTTTTGGTTATTGAAGAATCAATAACCAAATCAAGAGTGACCAAGTTGGTGAGTGGTGTAAGGAATACTTCCTAATTGATAGATTGAGAGTTTGTGGGTTACAGAGGCTGGCTGATAGGCGGAGAAGAGGTATCATGGGATAATGGTGAAAAACAAGAGGCCATCCCTGGAAATTAAGTAAGAGTGTGGTCAACAAGGGTGTAGGGACTAGATTTTTCGCTCGGAGAGTAGTGAATAAATGGAATGCATTGCCTGTAAATGAGTTCTAGAAGAGGTATGATAGATAGTGTGTGGATAGTTTGGGTCTCCTGCGATGAAGCTACTGACTCCATGGAGATTCTCCCGTACAATAATAATAAGGCAATTATCGTAAATAAAAGCAGATAACAAATAAAAATAAATAAATAAATAAATATAACACAATCCCTCGATTAGTGCGCCTAATGAGTTCTTTAAAACAGGCGCACTAATCGAATATATATACAGTATATATATTACATAATAACCTATGGGAAACAGTACAATTCGTTCCTCAAATTTCTTTTTTGAACCTTAATTTTTTACAAAAGAATTAAGGTATGTCTCAGGGCCTAGTTAAAGGAAAACCATGAAGCTGAAAGACAATAAAACATATTCAGAATATAAATTTTATTATTCTACTTAACAAAGAATTGAGCTAACGTAGTTTCGCTGGCATTTTGTTTCTTTTGTTCATACAACCGACGGTATGGCCCTATTGCCTCTTCTACTCTTCTGCAAATTTTCCTGCTTCTCTCTTCATCATCGAATCTTTTTCACACATCCTGTGCTTTATACATAAAATCTCCCGACTGTTATACAAATAAAATAGTTACCACTTTAAAAACTACAATGATCATAAAAAGGAAGTTAATTTTCCGACGTGTAATAATAAACAACTCATCCCAGAAACGGATTGATTACCTTATTATGGGAATGGATTCTCCTTTTTGTGACATGCGCAGAAGTGTCGAAGGGTCTCGAATCTGTGGGCGTACTATAGGAACATAAATATTGGCGGTAAATTTTGGAACATAGTATACATGGAAGTAGTGTAGTATGCCATTAAAAATAACTTTGTAATATGTTTTAAATAGGTAACTAAATTATTTCATTCTAGTGAGTTATTTTTTAAAAATAGTTAGCCATAAAAATGTATAGATGGAAAATTTTTAAAATCTGTAACATTTATTTTTAAGATGTATATAGGCGCACTAATGACCGCGCGGTTAGCCTAGTGGCTTTGCGCTTCGCAACCATATGCCTGGGGAAGGAGTGTCCCAGGTTCGATTCCCGTTGTAGACGTGAGGAATTTGAAGATCTTCCTCAGGCATTGCCAAGTTAGCCGGTCTTGGGCGCGGTCAGTAGGGTTTTTTCCTCCAGTTTATCTGGCGTTTTTCATCCCGCAAACAGGCCCCATGAACATACGCCTCTACAGTCAAAAATATATCCCCTCCCCCCAGCGGCAGACCAGGCGACGGGTCGGTTGGGAGCAGTACTAACAAGAAGTCGTATCTAAAGTAACATGCGGACCCTGCATGGGAAGCGGGAATAACGCGTAGTAGAAGATATAGGCGCACTAATCGAATTTGGGTATCGAAAAAATATGACGCACTAATCGAGGGGTTACTGTATATATGTTAAAGATACCGAGCAATTTTATAAGCTGGGTTTTTAATCCTTTTCCCCAAGTAAGTCAAGTTTGCGGCTGCAAGTAGTGAAACACTAGGCAACTCGTTGTAAAAGTGGAGTAAGATCTGATCACTTTCCTTAGAATTTTCCCTAATGCAAAGCACATTTCCTTGCGGAGATGTATGATGCTATGTATTAAGGTAATGGTCACTACCCAGACCGGTTTCGACTTTTATTGAGGTCTCATCAGTGGGAGCCAGACCTAAAAATGCCAAGGGTGAAGTAATACAGAGCTTATGAATTTACCTAAACAAGTTTCCACAAGGTGCTTTGACCTCATTAAATAAAAATCTCAGGATGAGAGTAAGATTGTAGTGTTGCACTACTTGCAGCCGCAAACTTGACTTACTTGTCTGTTTGCTTACTTGGGAAAAATGATTAAAAAAACCTAGCTTATAAAATTGCTTGGTATCTTTAACAATATATACCCAAGGTAAAAAACTTTCTACATATTACTCTCATCCTGAGATTTTTATTTAATGAGGTCAAAGCACCTTATGGAAACTTGTTTAGGTAAATTTATAAGCTCTGTATTACTTCACCCTTAGCATTTTTTAGGTCTGGCTCCCACTGACGAGACCTCAATAAAGGTCGAAACCGGTATTAATGCATAGCATCATACATCTCTGCAAGGAAATGTGCTTTGCATTAGGGAAAATTCTAAGGAAAGTGATCAGATCTTACTGCACCTTTACCACGAGTTGCACTACTTGCAGCCGCAAACTTGACTTACTTATCAGTTTGCTTACTTGGGAAAGAGGATTAAAAACCTAGCTTATAAAATTGCTTGGTATCTTTAACATAATATATAACCAAGGTAAAAAACTCTCTCTCTCTCTATATACAGGGTGTTCGGGATAAATTTGACATATTTATAATTAATTATATTTTTCCGTAAGTTACATGTATTAACACACACTTCTCTTCATTTAAAAGTTTGGACCCTTCTTCATTCATATACAAGATGTCAGAAAGGATGGATAGCTGGAACCCACCTGAATCATGGAAGAGAATAACTTGTATCATGATGATTTGTGCCCGCCATCAAAATAAGGATATTACGACTGCTGCCCAATGCTCCCTGAATAC
This sequence comes from Typopeltis vanoorti, assembly GCF_054136105.1. Taxonomy (NCBI): domain Eukaryota; kingdom Metazoa; phylum Arthropoda; class Arachnida; order Uropygi; family Thelyphonidae; genus Typopeltis; species Typopeltis vanoorti. The sequence goes on along the minus strand of NC_143568.1, from coordinate 106,337,650 downwards.
AGTAAAAACAATCAGGCATGAACTAGAGACTTGCAATGGTGACTACGAGGATGTAGCAAGAAGAAAGATCCCTAGCAGACGATCTGATTGCGTTCGTACAGCAGAATTCCTCGCAAATCTGCAGGAACAGGTGTTGAAGAACCCTGGCATTGGAATTCGGGCTTTGTTCGTGGAGTTGCTAACTGTAGTCAAGCCCTGGATAACAAGGGTAGCCAATGGTAGGCCGTATGTATGGCAGCAGGATTCGGCCCCTTGCCACACCTCTGGGAAAAGTCAAAAATGGTTGTCTGAAAATTTCTACGACTTCACCAGTCCAAATGTTTGGCCTCCAAACTCCCCAGACCTTAACCCCATGGATTATTTTGTATGGGGCGCAGTTGAAAAAGACACCAATCGCACTTCCAGTAATACAAAAGCCCAGTTAATGGATAAAATTAAAACAGTTTTTGCGGCCCTTCCCAGGGAGACTGTAGCATCAGCTTGTTCGAGGTTCCGAAGCAGAATTGAAGCTGTGATCGATGCTAATGGTGGTTATTTTGAGTAAATCTTGTTGATAGTATTGTAATTAACTCTGCCTGTAATGTTTTTTTGTCAATTCATTAAATTTAATAGATACAAAGAAGATTTTCTTTTTCCTTACGAAACTGTCAAATTTATCCCGAACACCCTGTATATATATATAAACTGAAAAAAAAAACCCTCCTGTAATAGTATATTATATGCCCTTGAACTTCATGGAGGTATCACACAATAATAATAATAACAAACAAGATAAACAAATAATAAAAACAAGTGAAATGAGATTTATGAGAAGAACTGAAAAAATACATTATTAGATCAAAAAAAGGAACGAAGACATTTTAAAAGAACTAAAAAACAAAATCAATATAAGATAACCTAACAAATACAAACAAAAATGGATTGAACAAGTAAACCGAATGGCCAACACCCGACATCCTAAGCAAATACGAAAATATAAGCCAATTGGAAAGAGAAGGCAGGGTAGACCTAAAAAAAATAGGATATTGGATGGATAATGAGACCGGAACAGACCAATATGGTCTATACCCGTAATTAGTGTTATGATGATGACGATAATAATAATATTCTATGTGGTCAATTTTTAATTTTATTGCTCAATTTATTTTATTTTATTTTTAAATTTGAACCGCATACGTTTGAACTGATCATTTCATGAATTTTTCTGTCAAAATATTTACCAAATTATCGTACTTGTAATTTATAAATACTCGATATTAAAGGGAATGCAACTCTTCAATCAATTGGGGATTCAAACTTACCCATGACACACATCGAAAAGCTAAATAACCCGGAAGGCCAAGCGGCAATTTCTCTGCTGACGCCATAGCTGTCAATCAATGCTACATAGATAGTAGCGGACGAACGCTGAAGTCCGAGAATAGAAAAATTTATCCAGAATGTGGCCACTGCAACGACCCACTTCCATGTTTCTTCGTAGCGAAGCCGTTCGGGAACAGACGCCATAAGGAACGCTGTCTTTATCGTAGCTGATTGGCCTTCGGCAAAAACGCAAGTAATGCACCGCAATATCACTTTGCGGGATAAACTATCTCGTTATGGGACATATTCACGACTTGATTCATGTACCTCATACTCCAGCCATTCAAACATCAGTTTTAACCCTTCATGTTGAAGTACTTTCTACCTTAGTACGCATGGTTTGTTTATTCGTAAAAGTCGTTACTTTACGGTTGCTTCGAACTTGCCAAGTTTGAACCATATAGCGGTCGCTTTTCCCTTTTTGCTCTTTGAGCCCGGTGATGCTGTAGGCAGGTCCACGTGACCGGCATCATTTTTGGCAGCTTCATTACTAGTGTACAGAAACTGGAGAAGGAGTTGACAGATAATTCAGAGGGTAAACCAGAATATTTTAGTCGGAACCTGCTATATCATTAAAAACGCTGCCCCCTCGTCGCTCCACCAATAAGGCGTACTGCCGAAATTTGATTATATGGCAAATAGTTGTAAAGACACGAATAAAGAGCTCCTCGCAAAGCAGTCAAACTGGCTGGGAAACTTACGCAGTTACCGCCAACTAAAGCCTCATAGGTTTACATGTTTTAGTAATCATGAATAACTTTTCTGCCAAATTTTCTACCACACTCAACGTATTTTTGCACCAAACTTAGTTCGTATTATTTGTGGTCTCTTACTACCAATATTCAAAATTCAATATTCACCCTTTCATCATTCGATGAATCTAATTTTAGGTTTTGTTTATGTTCAAAACTACCAAACACCATGTTTTTGTGTGTTTTTTTTAAAACTTTATTGGTGATAAGATGTTAGTTGCAATTTTTTATATTATACACGGTGCTGACGTCACTTACACGTGCCTAAATGTGCTTGTTTGTTAACTGAAAGTTCAATCTCTTGGGTCCTCAACTTTTTCGAATCTATTTATTTATTTTGCAAAACACATGTACAAGACTACTGCATTGTATTATTGAAATAAAAATATGCTACGGTAAGCGATAGTCCACATTATTGTTATAACATTAATTTCTAGAGGTCGCTCCAACTGCGGTTATAAACTTATCATTAATTATTCTTTACATCGGCTAGCAGTACTACAGGAGCTTGTTTCAATATTCAGTGTGTTATATAAGCCTGAATAATTTTTTTTTCGCTCCAAGAGGTTTCCAAAACAGGTTTAGAATGGAACTGGGTGAATCATCTCAGGTAAATATTGCTCAAGTACAACACTGTTGGATGCTTCTAAGTTATGTACAAGAAGGCGGGAGTTAACAGATCGGGCTGGTACTTTGCACTAACTATTATTTTACCCCTCCCCGCTCTCTTTAACTCTTTCCTTCCTATATGAGTATACAGTGTTTAGTTTTTAAGCATGATTGCAAAATGAATAAATTTAGTTATCATTTGAAATATGTATCTCATTTTTTAAATACACTAATCAAAACCTTTATGTTAAAATATACAAAAGGAGATTTTACTTGAATTTTATTACAGTTGACAGAGAAGGCAATCGTAAAGTGGCGAGGGACTTCTATCTATTAACATTGCTTCAACATCTCTTTATATGTCCCCCCCCTCTCCAACTGTAGATGGATTTTTCATAGAATGCTGGGTCTATTATTGATCTATGAGCATTTCAAAAGAAAAATATATATAACATAAGATGACACAGCATAAATCCTACATCATCTCAGCTAGTTTTCAGATCAAAGATCATGTGGAAGTATAAGCAATATCAAGTTATATTTTGTAATCAACGGTCTCTGAAAAATTTAAATCTATTTAAAAGTTAAACAATATTAAAATACTCTTCCTTCGGAGGAAGGCAGGCATAATTAACATTTCTCCCCGCCGATAAAAAAAAATGTTGAGGGGGAACACATAATTATAATCCCCCATAGTTACGGAGATGATTGTGACTATACATTTGATGCGAGGTAGCCAGACGTGTGGATTTTTCGTAAAGAAGGGTTACATGTGAAATCACAGAGCTGGTAACGATGACAGACTAGGAGACTGCTTGGAGAGGTCATGGGATGAAAAACTGCAAGGGAAGAATGTTAGTAGTGCATGGGAAATGGTTAAGGGGTGTTTGAAGGAAGGAATAGCACCTGGATGAATAACATCCTTAAGCAAGAGTTGCTAAAAAATGCTTGTGAAATACATTTAACGAGAAAGGTGATCAGGAATCTCATGAGCGGTATAAAGCACAGGCCAGAAGGATAATGAGTATGGATGGTACGAAAAGAAAAATTAGACTACGCGAAGAAATTAGCTGAGCGAGCCAAAGGTAATCAGAAACAGTTTCATCAAGGTGACTGAAACCAAACGAAATCGTTGAATTACTGAGTGATCGCTTCGTAAAGGGATCCAAGTGGAGGTGCTGCAGTAACAGATGCGACGAGGACCAAGACTGAAAAAGAGACAGGTAGATGTACACAGTACAGAACCTTGATGTAATATGAATACGGCTTTGGGATTAGATGGGATATCAGCTTGTATTAATATCACATCGATGTATAGCACACAGTGTCTTTAACTAGATAGCTTAATTTGCATCTCAGTTCTGGAAGAGTTCCAAAGAAGTGGAAAGAAGGAAAAATAGTTCCGTTGCATAAAGGAAGTCTCCCCAAGACAGAAGTAGCAAATTATCGACCGATCAGCATCTCGGGAGTGGTGGTCAAGGTATTCGAAAAGTCGGTTAAAGGCAAAGTACAGGAAAGGATGGATGTATAGGAATCACTATATGCGGGACAGCATGGTTTTATGAACGGTGGGTCATACCTTAGTAATTTACTTACTTTTTATAATATCGTAAGAGTTGAGTTGGATAAAGGGAATGCTTATACGATGACACTGCTATAATTTGCAAACGCATTTGACATTGTTAAATAAATTGGAGCAAATGGGCAATTGGATATGAAGCTGGTGAGGTGAATAAAAGAGAGTGGATAGACATCAGAGAGTGGTTTGTGGAGGAGTTGAGTCCAGGAGAAGGAGTGTGACTAGCGCTGTGCCACAGGGCTCTGCACTCGGGCCACTACTATTTAAGTTGTATATTAATGATATAGGAAATAATCTGAGGAAAAATATTCAAGTCTTTGCTGACAGTGTAAAACTGGGTAGAGCAATAGTAATAAGACTGATGTGAAGATATTGTTGCAGGAAGACCCATTTAGACCAAGAATATGGGCAAAGAAGAAGAATGCCTATCAGTTTAATATGGCAAGGTTATGCATTTTGGGATGAAAACAGTATTGGAAAAGCTGATTGATTATCAGCTATGTACTACACTGATGGAACTGAACTGCAAGAAATCAGAGGCTAAGAATTTGAGGATGTTCAGAGACCTTACTGCAAAAGCGACTAAAATAACTCAGGATTGCCTATTATTGACGAACACACTAAAGCAGATATAAGGAGGTCAGCATACCTCTTTATAAGATCTTAATACGGCCCCTCTGCACTTCTTCTTTCACTCTGCCTTATCCCATGTTAAATGGGGTCGGGGCACCAATCTTTAACCTTCCTCTTCCAAGTTCTCCGGTCCAGGGCATCCTTCGGACTCCATCCTTTCTCCCTAAGATCCTCTGTTATCTTATCCCTCCACCTGAGCTTGGGCCTGCCTCTTTTCCTCCTTCCCTCCAACTCCATATACTCCACTCGTTTACCAACATACTCCTCACCCTTCCTCTCAACATGTCCATACCACCTCAGCCTACTTTCTTGTATCTTCTTGCCAATTGGTCCCACCTTAACCGTCCCTCTGATGTAGTCATTCCTTATCCTGTCCTTCTTTGTCACACCACTCATCCATCTCAACGTCCGCATCTCCGCTACCTCCATCTTCCTCTCCTGTGCCTTGGTTATAGGCCACGTCTCCGCACCATGGAGCATCGCCGGCCTCACCACCATCTTATAGAGCTTTCCTTTCCTCTTACAACTCACTTTCTTGTCGCACAGGACCCCGCTCATCTTCCTCCAATTCATCCAACCACATGTTATTCGGTGCTGTATTTCCTCATCCAGGTCACCATTCCTCTCGACAACCGACCCAAGGTACTTGAATTTCTTCCCTGAAATTAGCCTTTCACCCTGGAGTTGTATGACGATATCCTCGTCACTCCCCGTTGACATATATTCAGTCTTCACCCGGTTAATTCTCATGCCGCTCTCCTCCAATGCCTTTCTCCACTCTTCCAGGGTATTTTCAAGCTTCTCTCGGGATGATTCGCATAGAACAATGTCATCGGCAAACAGCATGCTCCATGGTGCCTCCTTCTTGACATCCTCCACTAGTACATCCATGACCAGGTCAAAGAGGTAGGGGCTCAGAGCTGACCCTTGGTGTAGCCCTACGACAATAGGGAACCCTTCTGTCATGCCGACACTAGACCTGACCTGAGTTTCTGTTCCCTCATACATCTCCTTCACCAACCTCACGTACTTCTCCGACACCCCCCTTCTTCCTCATACACCTCCATACCTCCTGCCTGGCCACTCTGTCGTATGCCTTTTCCAGATCTATAAACACCATGTGCAGATCCACTTGCATCTCTCTATATTTCTCCATCAATCGCCTTAGCGCAAATATTGCATCCGTTGTCCCTCTTCCTGGCATAAATCCAAACTGCTCCTCACCAAGTTTCGTTTCCTGCCATAACCTTGCTTCAATTACTCTTTCCCATATTTTTAATGTGTGTGACATCAGCTTGATTCCTCTATAGTTGCCACAGTCTTGAACATCTCCTCTTCCTTTGTAGATTGGGACGAGAATACTTTTCCTCCATTCCTCTGGTATCTTTTCCTGTTGAGCTATTTTACACATCAGATCCCATAACATATCCACGCCCTCACTGCCCAAACTTTTCCATACTTCCCCGGTATCTGGTCTGCTCCCACAGCCTTTCCATTCTTCATTTTTCTCAGTACCCAAACCACTTCCTCTCTACTTATGTCTTGCACCGGTCTCTCATTTACCTCTCCATCCTCGCACCTCTCTCTTGGATTCTCCTCATTTAGTAGTTTTCGGAAATATTCTTTCCATCTTCCTCTGATTTTGCCCTCGTCTTGTAATACTACTCCTGAGGCATCCTTTATCTGCTTGACTGATGTTATGTCTTTCGAGGCCTTATCTCTGGCTTTCGCTATTCTCAACAACTGAGCTTCGCCAGTTGTTGCCACAGCTCTCTTTGCATTTTTCTTTGCTAATCTATATGCCTCCTTGTCGGCTCTAGTTCTAGTCATGTCCCATTTTTTCTTTGCCTCTTTCTTTTCCTTGATCTCCAACTGCACCTCCTCATTCCACCACCATGCCTCCTTATCCTCAGGTGGTCCCTTTCCTGATGTTATACCAAGCACCTCTTCTCCAATATGTCTAATATTCCGACTATTAACGTCCCACCATTCTTCCACATCCTCTGGTAACTTCATTTCTTTCAATACCTCTTCTTTAAACTTATTCCTTGGTCCTTCCTCTTCCAATTTCCACCACTTTATACTCCTCTGTACCCACCACTTCCGTCTATTCTTCTTTTCCCCTTTTATATCACGGTCTACCACAACCAACCTGTGCTGCTATACTTTCTCCATTAATCACTTTACAGTTTTTCACCTCCTTCAGATGTTTCCCACGGCACATAATATAGTCAATCTGACTCATTCTATCCCCGCTCTTATAGGTTATCAGATGCCCAACTCTCTTCTTGAACCACGTGTTAGCTATAGCCAGATCGAAGGCCACAGCATATTCTATGATTTTTTTTACCTTCTTCATTTCTTTCACCACTACTCCAACCTCCATGTACCCTTTCTTCACCACTTCGTCGCCTTCCTACATGCCCGTTCAGATCTGCTCCGACGATCACTCTCTCACCATCAGGGATTCCCATTACTACTTGGTCAAGTTCTCTCCAGAATGTCTCTTTCTCATCATCACAACCTACTTGCGGGGCGTAGCCACACACTATAGTAGCCGCACTTCCTCCCATCTCAAGCTTAACGCTCATAATCCGATCATTCTTCCGGCACACCTCGTCGACTCCACTCTTTAGCTCCTTATTGATGATAATTCCAACTCCGTTTCTTTCCTTCTCATCCACACCGCTATAAAACAGTTTATATCCCTCCGCCAGCTCCTTTGCTTTATTGCCTTTCCACCTTGTCTCCTGCACGCGCAAGATCTTCAGCTTCCTTCTTCTCATCATGTCCACTATCTCCCTACTCTTCCCATTCATCGTACCCACATTCAGCGACCCGATTCTTACTTTACACACACTCTCTTTCTGTGTTTAACGGCCCCTCTGGACTACTGTCTACAAATCTGGTCACACGGGTTCCTTAGAGATGTTGAGGAGGCGGAAACCATCCAGAGGCGAGTGATGATTACGATGGTGGCAGGTCTATGGGCTGCTCCTTATAAGGATAGATTAAAGATTTGTGGGTTTCAGAAACTGGCTGATAAGAAAAATAAGATAGAGACATGTATACTATTTAAAGTTGTCACAGGATTGATCTAGGAGTAAATGTTCAGCACATAACTAATGTGGGGAAGAACTAGGGTTCATCCCTGGAAATTATGAAAGAGTGTTTAGTTAGCAGGCACATTGCAAAAGAATTTTTTGTTTGAAAATAAATGGAATTGGATGCCAGAATCAATTTTAAGTGCTTTATTTGTAAATGAGTTCAACGCAAAATTGAGTTTTTGTTTTTTGGATTGTTAATGGACTTATCGCAATGAGTCTACAGGCTCCATGGAGGTGTGCATAATAATAATAATAATAATAATACAATATAATGTATCAGCCTGGAGAACCGAAGTGATATAACGACGCTTACATCCTCGGCAGCATTATTTGAAATATATTTTGTTTGTATTCTTAACATTTATCTCTCTCTTTTTTTTTTTTTTTTGTATACATCTATGTAAACAAATTACTTTAAAATATAATCCACGTTATCATTGTTCTGTTAAATACCGAAATCTATTTAGCAATGAAAAGTGTACTCCTGTTCGATTTCGTGAGTTTCGAAATAAATGTGATTGAAAACCTGACTGAAATCTGTATGTCAAGGTCTTCAGGGCTTGCATAGCAATGGGCGTACCTGAACAGGGTTGAGAAAGTGGCTACAGAATAATGAGACAAAGTTCAAAGGGATTACAAACTCCTTCAGGCGCATGACCTAAAATCACTACCCTTTTTTCACGTAATAGCAACCTGGAAGCCTCAAATGAGGATGTTGTGAAGGTTGACAGAAACGAGTCAAGACTCGAGAAAAAATGGAGCGCTGTTACATAATAAGTGAACGAAGATGCAAAAGCAAAGTTCGCCTACACTACATAAACCAGTTCACCTGCTTTATTTACTGGACAGTTTGTGTAAGTTACAGAAATCGAAATTAATTACGAATCTGAAGTTACTGGTTGTTTTACAGAGAAAGAACTGAAATTTCTCTTCTGTAGTTAACAAAAGTGATAATTGAGTTAAACGTTTAATTCTGTTAAGATTTAACTTTTAGTCAACAACTTCGGCAGCATATTATTATCGTTCTTATAATTAACCTACTAAATATAATAGTGCAGCTATGTCAACTATCATTGAACCTAAAAACGCCTTCATAATTTCACTGCGCGCGCGCGCACACACACACACACACACACAGACAGACACACACATACAATAAAGGTGAGTTTGTCGGTCCCATACGAAAGTAGCAGGGTTTTTCCGGACACTCGAGTTTTTGATACAGCATACAGGGAAAATCGACCAGGAATACTCGCAGATAAAAGTACTATTAGTGGACGGTAGATGGGATAATGTGTATGACCGATTATGTAGCTGACGGTAGTTCGTGTAGTGTTGTGTGAGTGCACTGCCATCAGCCACGTGAGCTGGACTCCAGGAGGTGTCATTAATCATATTAATCATTTTAGTACGAGGTGAGTTCTTTTCCCCATACACACTGTGGATTTATATCCCACCCGATCGATTTCTGATTTTTTGGTCATTTCCCAGAAACTTGATTTTCTGGGATGTGACATTTATAAAGATAAATTTATTAATTAATAAATTTAATCTTCTTCGAGTAATGATAATTTCATATTTGTTCAACCAATTTTTCTTTGGGGTTGACTAACTGGTCGTAACCGTTCTCCAAACAACAGGCTGCAGGTTCGAATCCCACTATGGACATGAATGTTGATTGTGCTTATGTGGAAGAGAAAGTTCCTTATTCAGTACGAGACCACCACCCTGCTTATTTGATGTCTGAAGTGCCTTCAAAAAGTTCCATATTTGGTTTCACGAGAGCAGGGCTTCCAGATGTAATATATTTAGAAATAGGAAAAAAAAAATCCTTACCGCGCGCGCACACACGCACACACACATTAGTAATGTATTACAAGTTTATAGCCTTTCTCGGGAAAGGGCCACATAAAAAACAATCCGATTTTATATTCGATAAGCTGGGTGCCTCCTTAGCCCTGTACAATTGGTATCGAGCACTTATGACATTGCTCTCATCAGCGCTAGACCATCCGAAGAAAGACTGCTATAAGTTTTCAATTCTGGCCGCGAAATTTTACAAGATTTTTTTTCAGCTAGTTTCCTCTGGCACAGTCAAGTGAGGTTTTTTCCTCGTAGAAAATTCATTTTCTAGATCTGAAATGCAAGCAAATCGATTGTAGAACGAATCTATTTCCGACAATAACTATCCGAGTTTAGGACCAATAGCGGAAGCCGTCTGCTATACTCCCTTTGCTATCTGAAACTGCAGACAGCTTTGGACTCAGCTGTCAGTGATAACTAACGGTGGAGCGTGGATGTCTAGTGACTTCAAAAAAAAGTTACGACTAGGTAAAAAAGCTCCATCTACTCCCATTGGCAACAAAAGACATTAGGGAATTTGTTCGAGAAATTCCGAAGTTGCCCAAGAAATTCTGTAATAGTCAATGACAAATACAGAAACGTGTCCTGGTAACTTTACTGGATTGGTATGTACAGTATTTCATGTCTAATCCTACTATTATTAGTTTTATCTTATTAACTGCTCTTATACATCTTTTAGCCATTATTCTTTTCTATGTACATGGACGATCTGTGTACACTATTAACGCAGTTTTGGATCAAAGAGCAGTTCGTATTTCAATGCTGCTCTATTTTCTTGAAGGTTTCGCTATCAAATAACATACAATTCTCTTACCATACTACTAGAAGCAGCTGGCTAGACCAGGAAAACGCTACACACGACTCACTTCTGAAAAATATAAGAGTAACAAAACTGAAATGAACTGCGACATTCCACAAGGGACAATTTTATCATTATTCTGATTAAATAGCTATAGTCAGACATAAACCGTCATTAACACCTTCGTGATTTGTACACAGATTTAATCTCAAATCGGCTAACATTATCATCCCAGTTAAAATACCCAAAAGAGTACCAAGAAAAACTTCAGTTCTTCAAAAATCTTCTCGAAGTGAAAAAGAGCTCTCAAGTATCTTGTTTATATCGCTTGCTTGCAGCATTTAGGAATGTGCTTGCCCAACAATATTTAAAGGAGAAATATACTTCGAATACATTGTACAATATGTACACGTGTATATTCAAGATACGTTGCTCTAAAGAAATTACCTAGATATTGTCCTAATGCGTTTACGAGCCACAGCATTTAATTAACAAACTAATCGCTCAGCAGACCGGTTACAACGATTCTGGAGACTGAAACACAACACACCTTTATAGCCATCAGTATATACCAGCACTTGGACTACGAGCTACAGCAAACCTAAGATAACATTGCCTTTCTAAAATGACAGACAATATCAGACCTTGTAGAAAGTTTTTTTACCTTGGGTATATACTATGTTAAAGATATCAAGCATTTTTTTTTTTATAAGCTAGGTTTTAATCCTTTTCCCCAAGTAAGCAAACAGTCAAGTTTGCGCCTGAACATAGTTCAAGTCTGAGGCAACTCGTGATAAAGGTGGAATAAGTTCCGATCACTTTCCTTAGTATTTTCCCCTAATGCAAAGCACATCCCCTTGCGGAGATGTATGATACTATGCATTGAAGGCAAGGGCCACTACCTAGACCGGTTTTTGCATTAAGGGAAAATACTAAGGAAAGTGATCGGAGCTTATTCCACCTTTACCACGAGTTGCCTCAGACTTTAACTATGTTCCGGCGCAAACTTGACTGTTTGCTTATTTGGATAAAAGGATTAAAACTTAGCTTATAAAATTGCTTGGTATCCTTAGCATAATATCAGACCTTATCAGGGAATAATACAACGTAGGTAGTCAAAAATTTTTATTGTGAGGCAAGTAGACAACTGCAGGTCCCACACCTAAAAAGCAAACATTTATCCAACGTGGCCTTAGAATGGCTTTTTCTGCGCATGCGTGTTGTATACGAGTACGGTAAAGATCCTGCTTGCACTTTCAATGAGCGGATAGTGCTATAGGAAGCAATGAAACTTAACACTGATAGAAAAGTAGTGCCAAGGTTCGAAGAACGGCTCCTCCTTCCATTTCGATCCATTTACTATTATGGCTACACATGTTACGGAGCGCCAGTTTCGTCAGCGTTGGATCACTCGTGGGAAAGCTGTAAAGGCAACTAAGTATTTACATTAATGGCAATGTTTTTAGGAGTTTTAGACCGCAGTTTTAAAACGTATAAAAGTAAGAGGATTATGGCAACGACATGCAGGTCAGAGGATTGATATGAACAGTAGCTTCGGGGGATAAAACGCTTTTAAAAAATACTGATTTTTATTTTCTTTCTGTGGCATAGTAATTTTATCTCTGATATATAATTCTATTCATATAAATTGGAGTTTTCCTTAATACAACCGCTCTTAGTTCATAACATAAACGGTACAGAGACAGCTGTCGGTTGATTGCTAGTTTAATGATAACAAACTATTCCCGTGTCTTCCGATTCCTTCATGTATTTCATATAGATCGAATGCCTTGGCAACACTTACGAGGTGACAATACATATCGAAAGATCAAACTCAGTCCTGCAGGAATTGCAACTTCCATTTTTTCAGTTAAGATTTTTGCTGTAAATTATTCAAATTCATACGTGCTTTGTAACAGCACTTTGTATGTACTGTAGTCTCTTTGATTATATGTGAGTCTTCCTACCCTCATTTAAGCAAAGGAACTAAGTTCATAAGAATAATTTAAGACGCTATTTCTTGTAAAAATCTCGGCTTAAGTGGTTCTAATTTTTTTAAGTGACCCCTTACGAAGAGTTGTTAGTCTGATTCTACATTAATAATTAGTACTGTGGTTGTAAGGGGTTTGGTATTAGGCAGAAGCCTACAGCTAAAGATTTTAGGGCCTTCATAGCTTTCAAGTCATTTTTTGTGCTTGATATATGTTTTTAAAAATGGCAAAATATCATTCAAATTAAGTGGATATTGAATCCAACATTATTTCAAAGCTGAATCAAGAGTTTCGGCAGATCCAAGCGTAAGCAAACCTTTCATGATAGGGGCAACTCGTAGTAAAGGTGGAGTAAGCTGTGATCACTATCCTTAGTATTTCCCATAATGTAAAACACATCTCCAGCGGACATGTATGATGTTATACATTATGGGGGGGGTCACTACCCAAGCAGGTTTCGAGCCTTGTTGAATGTTCAAGTACAGGTCAAACTCCAAAAACTCGGCGTTGTTCCCCTCAGTAACAGGCTCACCTTGCCACTGAGAATAACTCTCAGAACCGGTTGGCTCTACACCGTGGCAGGCTCCCCCCACCACCGAGCAGAGCCGCTCATTTGCTCATCTGGAAGGGTAACAGCAACAGCCGTGTCTCAGTTAACTTCACGGGCTACAGCATTGCTATTCATCACCCAAATTTCCAACCGGTTTCGACCTTTGTATAGATGAAGCGGGTTCTAAAAATAAAACGATCCCGAAAGATCCCCCAACTCAGCGTTGTTCCACTTAGTGACAGGCTCGCCCCGTCACCGAGAAGAACTTCTCAGCATTGGCTCTACCTAGTGGCAGGCTCACCCCGCCACCAAGCAGAGCCATAATCTCAGCGGTTGCCCCACCCAGAGACAGGCAAAACCTACCCCCAAGCAGAGCCTCCTGGAGCCAGACCCAAATCGGTTTCGACCTTTGTTGAAGTCTCAGTCAGCCAGACCCAGATGTAAATACTCAGGTTGAAGTGATGAAGAACTTATACTTTACCATACGAGTTGCCAAAAAAGGTGTCACATCACAAAAGGCACCAAGAATTACTGAAAAAAGAGAGCCAAAACGCTTCCCTTCAGCGATGCAAAATTATTCAAATTAAGTGGATATGGAATCCAACATTATACATGACAAAATATTATTCTGAAGGCTACTGAAAATAGTTTAGAAATGGAGGAAAGAGTACTGGAAAAGAAATCAAGAACATTTTCAAGAGGAACGCAAAGAGGAGTACATATCAATAGATGACATTCGACCAGAAATACTTAAGTATGGAGATATTAAAAGTTTTGCAGTAGCTGCACTGCATAATTCTGAAGGCTGGACGGAAGGTCTAATTCCCAATGACTGCAGCAGAGTTCTAATAGTTCCCATCTATAAAAAAGGGAGTAAATGCTGAAGATGACAATTACAGAGGAATTTCTCAACGAAGTATTCCAGGTAAGATTTATGCAAGTATACTTGACAAACGGCTAAAAATTGTGGAAGGGAAGCTTGGTGAAACAATCTCGGTTCCGGCCAAATAGAGGTCAGATTTTCACATTCAGACAAATAGTTCAGAAATCGTGAGAATGATCTGTACTTGAGTTTTGTAGATCTGGAAAAGGCATATGAAAAAGTGCCAAGAGAGAGAGAAGCTATTCAAAAACACTACAATTGTATGGAATAAATGGAACATTATACAGAGCCATACATACTGTATATTTAAGCTGTAAGTCAGCAGTTAGAATTCAAGGAAATACAGGAAGATGGTTTACTGTAAAAACAGACATAAGACAAGGAGCCACGTAATATCCACTCTTATTCATCTATAAGAATCACATTAGGTAAGAAACTGGCATTTCTTACCTAATGTGATTCAAAGAACCGGAGATTAGAACTGGAGATGTCAAACTCAGCTCTTTGCTTTATGCAGGTGATGTTATACTCCTAAACACATCTAGTGCAAGTCTCCAGGATTCTCCAACTAAATGGTTTTAATAATGGCAAACCGTGAGAAGACATATAAATACAAAATGAATAACGGAAAAACTCACGTAAACAGATTATTTAATAGTATAATTTTCGTCTGTGTGTCCCATGTATCTTCAGTACATTTTAAGCTCAAATTAAACACTAACTGACAATTCCAAAAAGCGCCACCTAAGTAGCTGGTGTAAGATAACTAAAAGGGTCAATAAATTTCCTAACAAAAAAATTATATATACAATAAAAAGTTAGGAAAGATTAGCTGAATTATAAAGTACTATCTCCAATAAAGGGGATAGACGTAAACCATCAGATCTGTTTAAGTTAGGCGAGTGAAGTAAAGTTTCACATGTTTCTTTATAAAGCCGTTCCATGAGGAACCGACTTTTGTGAAGGACTCTTGTCTTTTTCCAATGAACTTTATGTTTAGTGATGATGGCATGTTCTGCAAGTCCAGACTGCTCAGTTTCAAGGTATTGAATATAAGACTGGTGTTGTTCTAGCCGAATAGAGGCAGATCTTCCTGTTTGTCCGAAATAAGATAATCCACAAGAGCAAGGAATCTGGTAGACACTTGGATAATTAAGATATGGAAGCTTGTCCTTAGGAGAAGTGAGAAAGGTGGAGATTTTTCTGAATGGTCGAAAGGCAACAAAAATATTCAGTGGTTTTAAAACTTTTGCTATACGTTCACTGATGCCTTGTACATAAGGGATAGTAATGCGCGTTATTTCTTCTGTGTTTGAAGAGGAAGATATATTAAAACTACTCAAAGTTCTTTTAATGAAGCAATTCTTATAACCATTAGATAGAAAGGAATAAGTAACATATTGTAGTTCTTTCTGTAAAAGGTCGTCTGAAGAACAAAAGGAGTGGGCACATGATGAACCAGTGTTTTAATAATTCCTGCCTTTTGACTGAGATGGTGATGAGATTCAGCATGAATATAATGGCCTGTATGAGTCTTCTTTCTGTAGACTGAGAAATGTAGGTTACAATTTAAAAATATCTGATAACTAACTTTTGACCATTATATTTATGATGAGCCCTTGAACTTCATGGAGATATCACACGATAATAATAGCAATAATAATAATCATATTGCGAATAAAGAGCCTATTTTAGTATAAATGTCTCCTCATGTGCTGCTAAATAGCTGGTATTATTATCTGTTGCTGTGAGATTAATGCCACTGAAGTGATCAGTTAATTAGTTATATAAATGTAATTACCACCCTTGTTAGCAGAATGGTTAGTGTATGCTCTCAAACTCGGTTGAGGACATAGATGGTTGTGATTGTCTTTGGATGGAAGATGAAATTCATAGCCTGGTGTGAGACCACCATCCCATTTTTCTTTCTTTTTCTTTGGTATATTAATCCCACACCCGAAAGGTCAAGGGACCTATAAGCACATCAGTGTCGTGTATGGGGCGCAGATGATGACTGAGATAAAAATGTTTTTTTTTTTTTTTTTGCAAGATGGAGTTGTTTGGGAATACTTCATAAGGAAAGCTGCTCCAGAGGACATGGATGGAATAAAAGAGGTTCTGAATGTTTGCAGTTGCAAAGTAAAAGAATGCTGAGCAGTTGCAGCTCTTGTGTTAACAGGTGCAACAAAAAGTGCTGCTAATTCACTGGAGCAGTGACCATAGAAGTACCTGTGGAACAGACACAGTACTGAAACACTGAACCTGTGAAATGGAAATTGAAGTGACTCCGTAAGAGAGGGATCATCTATGAGCTTAACTGCTCACCTATGGACAGTTAAGGATTTTAAGGGACATTTTAGGTGTACCACCCCAAACACGTGAACGGTATTCTAAACATGGGTGAATTTGGGATTTGTGTATAGTTAAAGAGTTGTTTGGGTGTAAAATAGGCTCTTGATGTATTAAAGCCAAGAAAGACCAGAGGTAAACATTAGTCCAAACAAGGAGATTCGATCTTGTCTGGCATGAGACAGACCGAAGTATCGAAATTTGTTTAGTAGACGTCGATACCACGCGAAAATGTCAAGGGCGAGAGCACAATTTTTTCGGAATCTTTCCATGGTACATGTCAAGTGATGGATGATGTAAGCTACAAGGTATGCTGTGGATCTTGAATGGTGGAATCCGTACTGGTGGTTGCTGATTAATTCGTTGGCCTATAATTAGTGGAGGAGATGGCTATTGATGACTTTCTTCCTCATTTTGGAGAGGACAGAAGTGATGGCAGTTGGTTGGTAGTTTGACGGTAGATTTCTATAGCCCCTTTTTTGGGATAGGATGGACATGAAATTGCTTCCATGCATTGGGATAAATACCAAACGATGCAGGATGGGCGTCAGCTTTGGAGCGCAATGTTTTAGAACAATTGGCGAGATGCCATCAGGACAGAGGACGTTTCAGTATGCTGGCTGGAAACGTTCTGTGTGGGCCCTAGAGCAGGGATTCTGGACCAAGTAAAAAATTAATAAAAACTGAAAAGTCTTAGCCTACCCACAGTGCTATAGGTTTGTTTACAACCTTTTGTGGGTGCGACTTACATAAAATAAGGTAACTATTATCATCAAAAACATTTAATCATAATATAAAATCGGCACTTTTATATCGGAACATGTTAATAATGTTTTATATTGTTAATACTGGTGGTGCATAACAAATAATAATAAAAAATAAAGAAAAAAAACGAGAGAGAGACAGAGAGAAGGCAAGGCACATGTTATGAATGTGAGGAAGTGCAAACTATCCTCTTCAAGCATGACAATTTAAGATTTACGTATTTTGGTTGCTTCCACTATGTTGCTAGTATTTAGGGTTAGTTTATTCCTCTGAATAATCCTGTTTTCACTTGAAAAAATTGAAAATCGGCCTAGAATCCTTATAAAAGTAATCGCTCTGATGGATATACAGTTTTGTTCTTCTGGTGGAAGGCCGAATTAATAATATATAGTGGTGTCCAAAAGCTAAGGACAAACTACATTTTTATCTGTATATGAAAAAAATTTCATGAATACAGCCAAATTATATTGCACAAAAAATGTGTTCTAAATTTCGTACAAATGAAATTTCAACACGTTTTTGACAAAAGTTACAAATTTCCTAAGGACGTAGTTAAGGAATTAATGTACACTGCTTGCAGAAAACTATGCGGAGAGATTTCGGTATGGACTATGTTCACCCTGAACTGTGATGCAGATCTCGCAACGTCATATTATGCTTAGCACCAAGTGATTCAGGTGTTGTTTAGGCAAACTGGCCCACTTCCTTCAGCAAGGTTATGTGTTCTGGAAGCGAATGGCGAGCAGCAATGCATCTCCCTATAACGTTCTAAACGTGTTCTATAGAGTTGAGATTGGGAAAGCGTGCTGGCTACTCAATTCGATTGTTATCCTCGGTTTCTAGGAGTATCTCCGCTGCTTGTGTACAATGTGGTATGGCATTATCATCTATACAAATGAGTTCTTCGCCTACAGCAACACGGCACGGAACAATTGAAGATGACGTTGAAGAACTTCATTGCAATATCATTCGCCAGTCACAGTTCCTTTTTCCAACACTTTTAGCTCGGTGCGTCCATTAAGCATAATGCCTCCCCACACTATGACCCCAGCACCGCCGTATCTATCCCTTTCAATAAGATTCTCGCGATGGCAACTAGTATTACTTTCACGCCAGATCAAGTGTCGTCTAAAATCGGAGGAAAGAATAAAACGACCCATATCAGCCTATTGGTGTGTTTTCAAATTTTTATGGGTACAATGAGCTGCGGATAAATGGACGTAGACTACAGGCCTTCGGGTATAGGCCTACTTGTCGCAGATATCTTATCGAAGTTTGTCGAGATATTCGCGTATCTGTGCTTGAATGGAGTCGACGTGCAAGCTGATCTGCTGTGGTGCGTCGATTACGTTTTGCTGTTATAACAAAAAAAAAAAAAAATTGTCTTCATGCTCCGTGGTAGAGCGAAGGAGACCTCTTAGCAAACGTCTGGAACCCATTTCATTTGTTTGAAATGCTTCCCAGAGCATGAACACAACACTATGTGAGATAGATTCCAAACCATCTGAAAAAAAAAAAAAAAAAATGAAAACAAAATCCAAGCAGCAGTTCTGCGTCAACTTCTCGCGGATCCCTATCCAATCGGCATGAAAGTGCACTTGCATGTACAGCACAGTGATAGTACAACCGAAAACATTCCCTACACAACAATTGGCTCCAGAGTTTTGAAACGTAACTTAAGCACTGTCTCCTGAGAAGCTAAACCCACCCCTCAGAATTGCACTCTCAAGAGACTTGATAACTCCATATATCTTTTCCCCACTTGTGAAAACGAAATCAAAAATGTTATAGCTAGCCTAAAAACAACCTAAACTTCAGGATACGATGGTATTAACACTAACATTGTGAAAGAATGCCAAATGTACATCATAGAACCCCTAATGTACATTTTTAATTTATCGCTGATGACAGGAACATTTCCATCAGATTTTAAGAAAGCCGTAGTTATACCTATTTACAAAAAGGGAAACAAAAATAAATTGAAAAATTACAGACCGATCTCCCTTTTACCGGTCTTTTCGAAAATATTAGAAAAATTGGTAAAAATTAGACTCGTGAAATTTTTGGACAAAAACAACTTCTTTTCAAAGAATCAATTTGGGTTCAGGCAAAAGTTTAGCACAGAACATGCTTTACTGAACTTCACAAACACAGTTTATACCTCCCTTGACGAACATAAACTAACATTAGTAGTATTTCTAGATATACACAAAGCTTTTGACTCTGTAATACGAGGTACTGCCCTAAACTGGTTCAAAAATTACTTAAATGCCAGATCACAAATTGTAAAAATAAACAACAGCTATAGCAGCTCCATAACAGTAGACTGCGATGTACCACAAGGATCTGTCTTGGGACCAATTTTATTTAATATTTATATCAATGACTTCTGCAATCTTAAACTAAACAGTAAAATGAATACTTTTGCAGATGATACAGTACTAATTTTCTCCACAGACACAGCCGAACAAATGAAAACCATCGTGAATGCTGATCTTTTGAAAGAAACAAATTGGTTTCAGTCAAATAAACTCGGTCTGAATGTCTCAAAAACTAAATATGTAAATTTTAACTTGCGAAATACAACTGGCAAAATGAACTTCATTGCACAATTAATTTTGTATGATTGGAATTGCAGGACAAATTCAAATTACAACTGCGAAAAAATAGAAAAAGTCAGTGTAATAACTTACTTGGGATTAAAAATTGATAGTAATTTAAGCTGGAAACCGCATATAACCGATGTCGTAAACAAAGTAAGGATTATGTTAAACAGACTTTACTACCTAAAAAAGATTCTTAAATTTAAATATGCTAAAAATATTATATTCTGCCTGGATTCAAAGCACACTACAATATGGTATATTAAGTTGGGGAGGAATCTATCGCACTACGCTGAAACCTTTAGTCTCGACTCAGAATAAAGTAATTAAAATCTCAACTCGAAACAGATATAAGGATACTGCAATGTGTAATAAATACACCATACTAAACATACTACCCCTAAGATATTTACACGTCCATAGGGTACTATTATTCATAAAAAACGACAACGAATACGTAAATATCAAACAAGATACTTTCCTTAGTAGACATAAGGGCCTCAAATATTTAGTTCCAAAAGCAAATAAAGAAGCAATACACAAACATTATACTTATTTAGTGCCAAAAGTATTCCACACACTACCTTTAACAATAAGAAACGAAACTAATCCAAACAAATACAAAACTCTCATCAAAGAGTATTTATTTTCTCACACAAATGAGGAAGCTCTGTTCAAAATAATTGTATAAATGATTGGTTTTGAGCATATTTGTATTCAAAGATCCAGTCTTATGTGTAAACGTAAAATTTAAATGCTATTTAACTGCTTTGTTTTATTTTGTTCCTAATTAATTGTTAGGCAACTTTCTCTGTATGATGAAATTTTATTTTATCTGCGATTTTATTATGTAATTATATAATAATAATAATATGTATATTATATGAATGTACATATATGTATATAATGAAAATGCATTACATAAATATTGGTAACTTTATGCATATCGTAACCTAGATGAGCTGTTGCTCTTAGGTTACCCATGTGATTGTTCAACATTTTGTACTATTATAGGAAGCTTATAAATAAAATCGGTAATAATAATAAAAATAAAAAAACTCTCTGGCAATATCAGTAATTCTGTGGCCTTCAAGCTTTTCAATAATTCTTCCCCGCGTCCAGCTAGGCGATGGCTTTGAGATATTACAAGACATCCAGGGTTACAACTTTATTCCTTTACGAAAAAAAAAAATTCCTCAAACACAATTCGTTTAGCGCAGACTTTTGGCTTTTATCGTGTTGAGTGCTATCACGTGATTCCTTTGCGCGCGATTCAAAAATTTGAAGGTGTATCCGCGTTCTACTCGAAATCGCGTAGAACGCAGATTTCGAGTAGAAATATCTATAACTAGCAGTAACCGCGTCCTAGCTGGACGCGGTTACTGCTATTCTAATATCGAATTAAAATGCGATATTAGAATAGCAGAAAAATTAGCCAGAACGCCATCTATCGGTATAAAAACAGTGCGATTTAATTTTACCATTTAGATTTGGGACATGAATTTGTATAATAATTTAAAGAAAAGGAAAGTAGCGAATTAGAAAAAAAACAACAAAAAACATTTCAATCAAAACAACAGGAGATAAACTTAAAAGACGACGCTGATATGAAAAGTGTGTCATTGAGAAAACTAAAGAAAGATCTAAGATATATGAGCACAATCTCGAAGAAAATTATGTTAAAATTGTACCATTTGGGGAATGATCAAGAAGAAGAAGGAACGTATCATTGGAGGAAATTACAAGTGCTAGATGTCTAAAACTGATAGAGGTAGGGTGTGATGGGATTAAAAACTCGCTTCTGTAATACTCGTAGAAAAGCATTATGGAGGATGTCTTCATTAACAAACCTCTCTCACAGCCGACTGATAAATGTAAAGCAAAACAAAGGAAGTCAAATGCTGTTATTTACCTTTATTTCGTACATGCATCATACCACGTGTGCATACGAAAATGGGAAACTTCACAGAGACGAAAAATAGGCTAACCAAGTGCATGTGACCTCGGCCTAGTATAGCAGAGATATCTGTAAACCTTCATTACGTCTCAGACAGAGAGATGTGGATTATAGGTGGGTGCCGTCGTAATCTGTATTTATGCACCAATAAGTTAAGGATTAGATTAAAGTAAATTCGGAATGCTGGGAGTGTTTACGTCCTCTTGCTTCAATGCTAAACAATTACTGGTTTAACACGAGATTTGTATATGAAAAGTGAGTCATGTTTTACTTTGAATTTATTGTTGCTTTTAAAATGTCAATGCGAAGAGAGCCAAATAAGGTATGTATTTTCACAGAGCATACGTAGTTATAACATTTTTATATGTGCAACAATTGATCACATTCATTTACTATTTCTCATTAAGGACCGTAAAGATATTCGTTTCGTGTTTTACTCGAACATACTGAAAAAATATTAAACAGGAGTACACCATGAGATAAACATTCTAAAAACATTATTTAGATAAACAGATAGTAGTGCAATTAGTATGACGCAAATGAAACCCAGTTTGTTTTGCAATTGAAGCACCTTGTCCCTTGAAGATCGATGTTCAAGGGCACCGCTACACGTATTATCCGGTTTTCGTTTCTAAAACTGAATTTGAGAAGACAAACACGTAGGCACCGAATGCGTGCTTTTTCTTACCAGATACTATCGTTCAATTTAAGCAGGTCGAGAACATATTAGTGTTCATAAACTCGTAATTTCCTGTTTTTATCATTGCTCTTTTCTGGTTTTGTTTTAAAAAAATAATATTTTTATTAACATATTTTTAATTCATTTAATTAATAATTTAACTTGGTTTTAATTAATCATAATTTAACTTGGTTTGGCTTCCAAAACAAGTTAAATTATGAGGCAGGTTATGGTTGAAAAAGGCAGAAACTCAGCATCGATGAGAAAGCGATTGAAAACACACACACACACATATGTAGAGATAGAAAGCAATATTATTCGTAAACAATCCGCCACAAAACGTTACAGAACAACAACAACAAAACAGCCATTGTTTGGTGATTTCAGTAGTAATCCAAACTCAGAAGAGGAAATCCCAAATCCCCCTTCTCTCATCAAGCTCCATAAAATGGAAGGGACTTTTGGTCAAGAGCATCAGCAGATTATTCAATAAAAAGCAAGTGTTGTAACCAAGACGTTTAACTTTCTGTTAACAAGCTCATACGGCACCTTCTAAAAGTTGCTGCCGTTGAGGGACCCATTCCGATCTTGCATCGGACTCGCTGAGTTCTTGGGATTCTTCGCATCCGAAGTTTTTCGTGGTGAGTCGCTACGTCTCTGAATACATCTGCGGACACTACTACCTGGCCAAGAACAAACACGACGTGCAATACTTCATTATGTTATGGCCGTCAGATTCAAGGTAACAGTTGCAATCATAAAAGGTATGTTTTGAAATATGCACCTTTTCTTCATATTTAGCCTTCCAAATCATTATTCAGCACATTTTTCTTCTCTCTTCCGTCATCTATGTGGATGATGATGAGGCCGAATGAACTCTTTCCACTTCTGTCTGTCCCGGGAGAGTCCGAACAATTCTGTCCAGTTTGGTGTCGCTTGTTGTGATTTGGTTTTCAGGTCCTCTTTTATATTCAGCACATTAGGAACGTATATATAATACATATAACAAAGACATTCAAGGTCATAAATTCTTCGTTTTATTTTCTTTTAAAACAACTATTGTAAAATGGAATAAGTGGATTGCTATCACACCTTTTGTTTTGTATGCTTAAACTAAATGTTAGCTGACCATAAACGATGGGAGTGGGTTTAAAAATTCCACCTTTCAGTAATGTTAAGCTTAATTGCCTGTTAGTTACGGCAAAATCATTTAGCTTCTTATAAACGTAATTAACGTGTTGAATGGGACAATTCTTTTATCTTCATAGTGTACAATGTCTATCAATGCGTGTATTCTGCTTCAAATTTCTGGGAAGATAAACCCTGCCACCTTCTTACGAGAGGGTCTAAAATGTCCAACATTCCGACTAAAGGGCATGTTCGTTCTTACAGCTGCACGATAGAGACGTTGGTTTCGAAAATTTATAAATACAATAATAAATATCTCATAAATAAATAAAAAGAAGAAAACTAAAGAGAAAATTAACCGATTTTTGTGAGTAAATTTTTTAAACTTTTGCAGTTTTGAATTTTTGTATTCTGTGTAGCAGATAGGATATCACCTGAGGATACTTATTAGGAATGTGATATCATGTTTACCACCTGTCTGTTCTGATGATGGTGAATGATGTGAATCAACATCCGAATGCAAATAAAAGTAACACTCGCAGCCAATTTGTTGTTCAGATCAACCGTACAGACACAATTGCCGTTACCATGATGGATTACCAACAACTGCTTATTCAAAAAAATCTTTCGAATTAATCACGTGACAAATTTCTTCCGATTTTTATTTTCTACAACATCGAATGCACACGCAGGATGCAAGAAAATGCCGTAGTGATTTCCTATTTTTTTTCAGACATTTCCTGCTCTTCAATTACGCGCTTGTGAAATATTTTAACGCTTGAGTAATCATAATTATCCCATATTTTTATATCCAAAAGTTTTCATGTCCCCGGATTGTAAATGCTCTTACCGTATAAGAAATTGGTTTCTTCACCAGTATATTAAGGACAATTCGGAAGTAATTAATCTGTCAAATACAATGTTGTTGCACACCTCCCATTTTTTAGATCTAGCATGAGATACACGCACGATAATCAAGGATTTATTTAATTAACTTGTTAGCAAGACGTCACTGAGCGAGCCCAATGAAATTTGTAACTCGATACTTCATTAATTAACCAGACTGCCGTGACACTCAAATTGCAAAAACAGGAAATACTTTACCCTTTCTTCAGTATGTATGCGGAAACGGTAATTGGGGTCTAACGTTTTCTACATAACAAAATAGAGTAGACAGAAGGGATGATACGGAATACCAATATAATAATACATTTCTCTCTTGGGAGAGCATCTCGATATCATAGCAAAGATTTTCCTGTTATGCCCATTCCAAAATTTGTATGCTGTGAAAATATCACCTAGTCAGAATGTACGCTATTACTCTATATCCCCCCCCCCCACACACACACACGCACTTCCAAGCAAAAAACTTCTGCGTAAAGTATAATATTGGTTTCTTTATATTTATGTGAAACATGCCTTTGTAATTTTTCCATCAACTGAAATAATACGAAATTTAATTGGATTGGCCTTACTTGGCATCCGTATATATCCGTAAGAAGTTCTAGCCTTGTGGTAATGGTATTTGTTCATTTACTTAGCATTCAATGTCTGAATCTCAGGTAAAACTTTTATAAGCTATTTTTCTCATGTCATAAAAGTCCAATCCAAGAAAGGTTGTAAAACTATCGCAAATTTGTCATTATTATATTATATAAATTTACCTCCATAAATATAAACAAATATTGCTTATTAAGTGAGCAAATGTACGGAGAAAAAATTAGTTATAAGCATTTTTTCATTCGGAAAAGATTAATATCTTCAGATTGCCGAGTACACATTATCCTATAAAATTATAAGCAAAATAAAACCTCCATGCTATTTGAAATTCCTGCTAGGAAGAACAGTAGTAAGCGGTACTACTTTAGTACCGGAACAGCACTATATTCTCTAGCTGGCGTGCATGGATGAAAGTGACACGAGAAAACGGCAAACCTCTTATCCTTACGTAGAATTATTGTGTGAAACCATGCAAGTTCTACCCTCTATAATGATCCGTGTTCTGCGGATCTAACGTAATGGATATAACATCGAAGCAATTCATAAATGAGCCTTATTTAATTCCTATTCAAATATCCTTTCCGACAATCAACGTAAACTAAGCAGTACTTGATACAAAGATGATAGCAAATGTTGTGTATGTGCGGAGCCCGCTGGGAAGCTTGGCTGCCACTACAAATACATAAGAAGGGGCACGGAATTAAACATCGTAACCAAATAAATTGATACTACCTTTCTCTTTTGATCTGCAGGAACTAGTAGAGTGAACTACTTTATAACATTGGTAATGGGTGGGGCAGTAGCCATTCCGAGAGTATTTGGATAATGAATCTAATTGGCTCTCGAGAAGTTTGACAATGAAAATACTTTTAATAAAGGGAACATTAAACTTCGTTGTTAAGCAGAAACTTGTACATATGACAAACTGTTCTGAACGTATTATTTATAGCTTACAGTTATATCCTTAGCGAAGGTCTGAACTGGAGTTCCATGTTTGAATTCTATCTCATGCAGGGTTTCTTGATCATCTAATCCTCTGCCCAAACCACGGAAGTAATGCACGATAAGTTTACAACATTTGTGTGAGTGGAATTAACATAAAAAAAAAAAAGTAAAATAAGATGTACGACAAGCAGAGACTCTAGACAACGCCCAGTTTTCAAACCTGCTGAAATGTTAGACGTTTGTGTAAAGTGGATGCTTTGTTCTGTAACATTATGGTGATATTTACTGATCAGGAAAAGATGTTTACTGTTAAATACTACGGCTTGCCAGAAAACCAATAAATCACACATGAAAATTTTGCTACACTGGCCATCATTGTCGAATTATGTACGACCATCCTAAGCATCCTTTGTGTTTTTGAAAGTTCCTGGTAATCAGAACACAAATGTTTGGCATCGAATTGCAAAGGGATTATGGCCAAATCCCTTGGAAGTTTTTTTTTTTTTTTTTAGCAACTATAGTTTACATGACTTCGTCTGCTCCGAGTGGGGAGGTACAACGTTACAAATCCCTTCCGACGACGGTGAGATCACTTTTGGGGTTAACCATTCGACGCATTTTTAGTGGTGAGAAGGAAAGCATGGAAATTTCGATGTGTCACAAATGACAAACCGACCTTTAGAACACACATACAAAATATTCGCAATTGCTTTGGTGTTCACCGAAACCAAATCCAGTTTATATATCAGGGAACACGTGATTTTTTAACCTTTAATTAATGCGGTTTTTTTTTTGGTTTTTTTCAGTGAAGTCTGTATCTGCTATCCGGAGTCGCATTTCTTGCGTGTAAATAACTGGCATATTCTTCAGTTCATTTCAGGTTAAAGAGAATGAAAGAATAACTTTCACTTCCTTAAAACTTCTCTAATATGCGTCTAATAAGAAAAAAATCCCGACATGGTAAGGTTGTATAAACTTAGGCTTCTCACATGAATACTACATCTTACAGATCCTATTTCGTTTTAATGAGCTGATACGTTTCAACAGAGAAAGCAAACTTGCTCTGGTATTTACTATCCAAGGAGGCCCCCCAACCCCTTTTTTTTAAGGAGTTGTTAGTAAGAGCGAATGTGGAGATCTTTTACCATTTTTTTTTCTTTTTTGGTGAACATTCTGAGGTATAGTTTCAGATATAAACATTCTTTCTGATTGATTCAACCCATTTCTTAAGGTTCATCACCACTATCCGCGAGAGTCTTGTTAGTGTTTTCCTTCCTATATATTTGTTTTTAAATGTTCAAAATTCATCGCTCATGCATTACCTACAACTCCACCCCTTCTTTATTCAGTCATTCATTGAACGGAAAAAATATACACACAACTCATATTTCATGTACATATATTTACATATACGAAACTGGAATATCGCCAAATATACTCCAGAAGCTCTCTGTGAACCCGGCGATGAAACATTTGTTTCTTTTCTCAGCGAGCACACTTCACGATTTAATCCAGTACATTTACGAAATGCACTCCTCCTCCGCTACCCCCCATCATACCAGGGAACAAAAATCAATGCATGCCAAGAGCCGGTGCAGAAATGTTTCTTTTAATCCAGCTTACGTGGTATTAAATGACTCTGGATACTCGGTGTCGCTATCAATACAGGTGTTCCGCAGGAAATTTATTACAAGTCATAGTAAGAAAGGTCATCACTACTGCCGTATAAATAGTGCACTTCCCACTAGCGTCATTCAGTTGCTACGTAAAGAGAATGGAGACCAGACAGACATGGCACGTTACCCGGTCAGAATCAGTCGAAAGCTGGCTGGTGGCGTTTGCTTGTTTCTGCCTCAGCTGTATCACCGTAGGGTTGCAGAGGTCAGCGGGGGTTATGTTTGTATCGGTAGTTAACATCTACGGCGTGGCACGAGAGCAGGCGTCATGGCCGTTCTCTCTCGGAGGATCCATCATGTGCTTACTGGGTAAGTAGTTCCTCTATTTTTAGTCGCGCATCAAGGAAGTTAGTTGTACGTTACGATGGCGCCACTGGAAGAATAGGGTTAGAGACACGTCTCAGAAGTCGTTTCAAAAAATACGGGAGACAGGGCGTCGTTTATATGATGACTTATCCGTGGAGCATGATGCAACTGGAAGACTTATTTTGAGCTTATCATGCTTGTATTCTTTGAATTCAACTCAGATTTATAAATCAATGCATTTGAGTATGGAGATACACGGTTTAAAATCTTCAGTGACGCTACGAAGCCAATGAAATTCATTATTATTATTTTTTTAATTTTATCTTGAGAACTGCATGACAACATGAAACTGCGCATGTTTTTCCCCCCATTGCTTTAATGTTTCAAAATAAATACAGCAAAAACCCCTTTTTTTTTTTTACACTTTTCAGGGGACTGATGGAAAAAAGTGTAAATAGCAGGAAATGACTTACTGCTAGTATGTGAGTCTACATACCAGATTACAAAATTTAATAACTGAAAATAAATGAATTTGCAATTACTTACATTTATCTATTTAAAATAATCTTTATTTGTTGATTGTTTTTGCTTTTCGTTTTTTTTTTTTTTTTTTTTTTGACATCGCGCCAGATTGCTTTGCATTGAGTTCAGTGCTTGACCTGTTTTTTTACTATCGTGTTCAAAGTGGACACGGAGAGTCCAAGATCTTTTGCTAAATGCACACGTGTTCCGGAATGCCAATCTACACGTCGCAGAATTGCTATCTTTTCTTCTACCGAAATACATTTTTTTTTTTCTTCTCCATGTTACTAACGTGGATAATCCACCACCGCAACTTGAAAGCAACTTTCACACGCTAAATTACGTAGCAGAAATTCTGCAATATCAATTCGTACTGTGATTGAAAAATCACGGTATCGCTCATCACAACATTACTGCGGCAAGCGTGCAGGACACCGTGATTGCGGAAACGAAATTACAGCCGAAAGTAAGTAACGCCATCTGGGAACAGAAATGCGCGATTTCTGCAGCAATCGAATCGAAAATCAGTATTGACACCCGAGGAAAAAAAACGCAAATTACGGGAAATAACGTCCACATCAAGTTGTTGATGGCGGGAAAACAATACATCGTAAGAATAGGCCTTACGACGGGATCAACGGAAAATGACGTAATGGCAGGAAAACGTAAATTGCGAGAACGTAAAAACGGGGTTTTACTGTAGTTCTTAAAATTTCACATAATTAACTGTGCTTCTGACTGCTTAGGCCTTCTTATACTTTGCTATTAGAGTCAAGGCTGTTGCCAGATTAGATCGCGCCTTGAGGCAAACAATTAAATATCACCCCTGATGGATTATAAGACAAAAATATTAGAAAATCTCCAATTGCTATTTTGTTTTTATTACAAGTGAAACATTAATCCAAACGATTATATAATAATGTTAATTAAATGTTCGCTCTACAGGGATATCGCACAATAAAACTGTTGATAAGCTCTTCTACATTTAAATTATAAGCTATGTCCATATAGTTGCTAGACCAATCAATCTTTCTTGGGTCATTGCTGTTCGCAAATAATTTTTTAATCAGTTTAAGCTTGAAAAAAATTCTTTCAGCACTTGCTACGCTAACAATTTCTGTCAGCACTGTCAGGGTGTAGCATAGAGGCAGGCTGCCTCTATGCTACACCCTGTCGACGGTACTGGTTACAGCATTAATGAGGATGGTTTGGGAACATTTTTATTTTTAACTGAGTTTATTTAAGTACAAAATATGATTTTCTTGCCATCTACTTTCTTTCTTTTTTTCAGTGGGGAATTTTTGGTATATTACAACGCATGCTTATATATAGAGTATAGCACTTTTTGGCAGTGAAACATGGACAATGGGAACAGGAGATAGAAGACCGGAGGCATTTGAAATGTGGTGTTGGAGACGAATGCAAAAGATAAAATGGACACACAAAAAAATCTAATGAAGTTCTTAAGAAAGTAAATGAACCCAGAACACTGATAAAGACATTAATAACAAGAAGAGACAGATGGATTGGACATATCTTACGACATGAAAGTCTGACGGGAAGAATAATGAAAGGCAAAATCAAAGGAAAAAGATACTTTGATCAAATGAAACAAAGCACCAAACTGAAAACATACTACGAAATAAAGAGGAAAGCAAACAGAAGAGAAGAATGGAAGGAAATGCTGCTGAGCTACCAGTCATAAGACTGATGCAATAGAAGAAGACAACAATGCATAATAATGTTAGCGTTTGTAATAAACCCAGTTTATTTTGTGTGTGTGCGAGAGAGAGATCAGATTCATATAAAGGCTGTGCTGTGAGAGCGTCCTAGAGCTTGTGTTTTTGTTGTCTGGATTTACGGCCGAAGCAGCTACTACGAGATCAGTGTGACACGTAGGTTAATTTGCGTGTGTTCCCAGTCCAGTCAGTCAGCGTTTTTTTTTTTTTTTTTTGGATGAAAAACCAGAGTAGTTCCAAGGAGAAACATCCTACCATCTCCATTTGATATGTTTTTGTGCTTATTGATATTAGAATTTCATTCCGTCCGTACGGTAACCCTCTTTTAAATCGTAGCACATAAGCAGATCCTCATCCTTAAGATATCGTAAAGTTTTCGTTAATAGTAAATTAATTTGTTTTTACATCTATGGATCATACAAGTTTGGATTTTAATTTTTATACTAATTATGGCTTTTGTATAGTTCGTTGACGGTGGTACCAGTGGCTGCTTGTACATAAGCACTGCGACACTGCAGCACCCACAAGGGAAAAAACCAAAAAATTAAATTTTGTTTGTGTTTATAAACAATGCTGACAACATTATATAAATGCAATACAATATGTTAAAGGTTACAGCTTATGTTTCGACATTAACTGAATAATTGGAATTGTTCGATTAACGAAGTGTCGGAATTATCACGTTCGGTCAGTTGCGGCTAGACTCGCTGATATTCGTTTGCGCTTGTCACTGCACGTAACAAGTGAATCCGACACTGCTGAACGAGCAGTGTCGCTACAGATAAGTTGTATGCTTGCGCGGTTGTTTCTGTGAGATACGAAACGTTTATTATTGGTGTGTGTTTGTGGTGAGGGCAAAATATTTTTGGTAAACCTTATTTTATTCTGTTAAAATAACATATTTATTTATTATAGATACAAGGCTGAATTATGACGAGTGTCATAATAAGTCTGTTGAAAATATGAAAAGAATTATATTTTCTCAATTATCGTTACACGAAACAAATACACTGAGATCTAACGCAGTGTCGGAATGCCGAAACCGACCCTGCTCATTGAGCAGTGTCTCTCTACAGATATACTGTATGCTTGCGCGTTATTTCTGTGTACGAAACTTATTTCTGGTGTGCGTTCGTAGTGAGGGTGAAATATTTCTAATAAAGCAATTTTTGTAATATGTAAATTTACTTATTAATAAATTGGTTACTGATTAGGAAAAATGAATTATTTTTTCATATTTTGTATATGCAGCACCCCCCCCCCACACACACACACTTAAAATTTTCACCGGCCGCCACTGCATGATACTATAATCATGACAGCAAATAGACGATGTTTTTATGAAGTATTCATAAAAAGCATGTTTGTTTTCTATTTTGATTTTGCAGTATTGTTCCAATTTCAGAGATGAATTGTTACAATTAAAATAACGCTGTCCCAATAGCTGCTTTTAAACTACTGCAATCTCTTTAATACTTAGCTCATTTACTTTTACATATGGGATTGTTTATACGAAACGTCACTTATTTATTTTTAGACAGGTAAAACGGTCGAAAAAGAAATTGCCGAAATAAATTGAATGATTGAAATTTTTTATAGCAATTCTAATAAGTAGAAATGTTATAAAAACAACATTCAATGTTATTGTTGGTGTTTTTCAACAAATAAAAAGAAAATAGTTATGCTAAATTTAGTCAAAATCTGTTGAAGAACACGTCCTGTAGTGTTATTGGCGTAGGAGAAGAAGAAAAACTCTGGGGCGTTTTTCGCTTTTTCCAAAGTGCTATTAATCGGACTCATCGCCTCAAATGTGACGGGTTGAGCCTTGCAGTTAATAGAAGCAGCAGATCGATAATATTCGCTTATAATTGGAGTTATAGCTGGTTCAGAGTTTGATGCTACTGATTCTTGTGATAAAAGTAGTCAGTGGCTCTGCATTTCTTGGCCTTGCAGTTATTCTGTGGTTAGTATCGAAACTGTATTTTAACATATCTGTTCAGCGGTATTAATTATTCAAACTGAGCTCGGTACGGAATGTATAGCTGCTCAAAACGATTAGGGGATGTTTTAATTTCTGTCGAATAATTATACATTTCTGCAAATAATTCTAACTATTGGGTACTTTATACATGAATAAATATTTCTTACTCATGGATAGGTGTAATTGACGAGATATTGTTTAAATAGTCGATATTTATTACAAATTTAACAAATTATACATTTTAGCGTTAAATAATTTTAACAAGAATAACCAAAAATGTTTTTGTTAATTTTTAATTAGGCGTATGGTTCCATTAACAGCGGTACATCTTAATTTCATGGACCGGATAAGATGATCCAACACTTCTTGTGGGATATTTCCCTCAATCTTCTGTGAGAGCAATTTCGACAAGTCTTAACATGATTTTGTACCCAGTTGCGTGTTCTACACTGCTGTATATTAAGAATATTTTAAAATAAATGTGTTACATTAGTAAATTATTTTTATAACTTTTATAATTTACAAGAAAACCAAAATATCTCTAATTGTTTTGAGCAGTATAATTCCATATCATCCTGAAAACATTGCTTAGATTTAAGTAGCGAGAGAGAAAGCTCCTCTGATCGATGACTACAAGCAAACTTATAAGCAAAAGAATATCTAAACGGAAATATTATACAAATAAAAAGTTGTTTTATATCCGCTAGATAAAAGATAAAAATATCTTGTAGATCGAAGTCTGTAAAGTGAAATACACTCTACAATTCGTTTGATGTGATTATTGTCATACTAATTGTATAGACAAAAAAAAAACGCCCCAGTTCCCTGATTTTCAAATTTTCTTTAGTATGGACCTACAGATCAGTGAAGTAATGGTTTGCAAATTTAGTCAAATTGGTGCTGTATATCTTTTTTTTTTTAATGCGGATCGAAACCCACGAAAGTTGTAAACTTATAGTACATTGATACAGTAAGTTAGTATCATGATTTAGCAGCGTTAATTTCTTTTATTATTTTATTTGTTTAGTAAATGTCAGTATTCTATCATTTTGTTTTGTTTGCCTCGCTGTTAATGGCCGGAATTGTGAAATTAGGAATCTACAGATAAACTTAATATTTGCCAACATCGTCGATGCTTCTGTCATCCTATTTACACCATCTCTCTGATTCCCCACTGCGTGACTCATGAATATGACAACTGTCGGTATTAATAAATCTGTTGAATGGCTTGCATTTATCGCAAGTCAACATGATGTTCTCTTCTTTTTCCTTGCAGTGAATGTGCTTTTCATTGCAGTAGTCTATTCATGTCTTCTAACATTTGATTTCTTTGCTCTTGAGTTTGTGATTTTTTAGGAACATTTCTGTCTTTTACCGCTCCCCCCGCCCCCCATCTAGCAGAACAAGTTCTGGTAGACCGGTGTTAAAGACTGTGTGACGTGATGGGATACGTTCAGACCTTTGACGACTGGTTTATTCAAGTCTGCGAGCTTTTATGATATTCCTTGTAGATCTGTTTGCAAGTCGAACCATGACAGGAAAGGGTCGGGGCAAAACCTTATCTTTTGGGCTTTTGACATGGTCCTTGTAAACATATTGAATGTCTCTGGACTTCAAGAAGATGTTGATTTTGCTGAACTAGTTTAAAATTGTCTCTTAAATTTTAGGTCCATGTAGTTTCAGGAAGCCGTCTCTGAAGAGGTATTTTATACTGTTGCTTAACCAGGAATGCGCTAAATAAATATATTAAAGGTTTGGATGTCCCGCAAACCGAAGGCGTAGTAGCTCAGAAGGCTATAATTAAATTCTGCTGTTTAACTAGCACTTTTTTTCAGTCCTTTCCAAGACCTTTAGATGGCCGCTATCTATTTTGTGTTCAAATTTTTCTTTCTTTAGGGTTCATTAAACTGTTTGCTGAAATTTCCAGCGTTCAACGAAGCACTTGTAATTTAAATTTTCCACTCTTTAAAAGATGTAAAACATATGTTTTCAATCTTTAAATATTTAAAGTATATTTAATATACTGACATTGTGAACTTATAGATGTAATTTATTTCTTCACTCTTATGTTTACCTTTCTTCAGTGAAACGATATCGTGATTAGTGATGTAATATCACGCGGCTCGTTCTAATTTTGAATGATCAATTGCTTGTATTCTACCTTGTAAAATACCGTTTCCTGTCAAGCCACTGATGACAGTTTGTTATTTTCAAACTGAAATATCTGACAATATTAAATATACTTTTCTTGTGCTAACGTGTACATAATTCTTAATTCGTTTTAAATTAACTGACAAACCAAAGTGTTTTTATTACACAGCGAGACTGGTTTAATAACCTCTCCATAGCTCAGTCTATAATGATGCCCTTCTCTTGGAAAGACTCGGGCTCAAATCCAAGAAAAAGGACGAAAAAAAAACTTTTATAAGGGATTTTCATCAACTTAATGTGAATTAGCCAATCTTTTACTGATCACAAGGGGTTTAGTCCACCTGAAAAACAGTCAAATCCGACAGAACAAGCAATTAACAAAAAATAAATAAATAAATAAAATAATAATAAAAATAACTGCAACACAGAGTGGCCTCCCGCGATCAGTTCTGGGAATCTATGGAGGTATTATTATTATTATTATGCGACTCATATTCACAGAAGGGTATAAAACTCAAGTACATTAGTTCGGTGGGGTTGGACTAAAGGTTTTCTTCCCTATTAGTTACATAATGTTTTGTGTTTATTTTTACATAATCCGGAAACTCTGCTCCAGACACGACACATGAAACTTTTTCAAGTCACTTCAGATTCCCGATAAGTAGGGCGGCGATAGCACACCAGATGATAATATTCACCTCCCACCTAAGGATAATCCCAAACATCCATGGTGGAATGGGGACCAAAGGATTGGGGAGTGGATACGCTTACCACTCGGTCAACCAGACGAGCAACTAGCAATGATAATAACTGGCTATTTATTTTGCTTCCTTGAGCATCCAGCGTTTGTAGTTTATTATTAAAATAATAAACTACAAGCAGTTTATTATTTTAGCAAGGAGATAAGTTTTGCATCCCTTAAGAGCCCCTAAAGCATTCTATTTCCTGACACACACGCGTGCTTCTACACATAGCGTTTTATTTAATATACCCCTATCTCTTGTAGAATGCTATCTCATGTCATCCAAATTCGACAACGCAGTTCCACCAACCCAATGTTCCTAATTTTCTTCACTAAATCCAGAGATCTGGAGAGGAAAACACCGTCAATGAAAAGATTAGAGATTTTTCTCTCATAACTGAACCCAGTTCAAGGGACATCTTCACTGCTCAAGACCACCAGTGTCCCGTAAGATATAACATAATAAAGAATAGAGTTTTGCGTTGCAATTTATGAAGTGGAGATCTATAATGCTTCGCAGCACTGGCATAAATAGTAGACAGTTCTTCTTTAACAGAATAAATATTACTCTTAGAAACATTCCCGATATCTTGACCTATGAAGCCAATCAACCACAAACAAAGCACATTGTTCATCGAACATTGGATGGACTGGATGAATGCTGTTGATTCAACGCAATATGTTTTTTTCATGGAAAACGGTGTTGATTATCACTATCTTCAATTCTAATCGGTTCAACCACAGACGTATGGGCAACACAGGGCTGTATTCTCATCTTATACAGTATTTCACAAAATGTGTTTATTTAGAGGATCATTTGACACAAACAGTAACGACACAACCAGTCCCAGCTCTTGAAATATTTTAATTGAAAAAATAAAAGAATTCTTCTCGCACTAAGGTTACTCACTAATCGCAGTACAGAAGAAGTTAAATTATCTGTTTTAGATTCTTCTTAAAGTCTTAATATGTCCAGTTTCCAAACTCCTTATATTAATAATGTTACAGAAAAAAAAAGATGTTTTTTAATCTTATTCAGTTTAGTAAATTAATAAATAAAGGTCGCTTATTACTTTGTTCTCCACTGGAGAATAATTTAATTTAAATTTATTATCATTATGTTTATGTGACTCGCACTACGCCGCCTGCCAACAATGTTTTGTTTTCTAAACTGCGTGTGTTCTATGATTGATTTGCCTGTTTTGTGGGATGAAAATCCAGACTTTCCGGGAGGGGGAAACCCTGCTACCTCCTTGTGAGATCGGATAACTCACCTTCAATCGAAAAAGTCCACATAAAGATTCTTCTTCTTATATGAAGAGAATCGAACTAAGGACTCAATGTCTGGTCGTTCGGCCAATGCGCTACGGAAGCTGTGCTGGTTTAGAAAACGCAAGGGGGGAAAATGCACCAATCTCCATAGATAACTACATTGTTTTATAAATGGCCGATTTTCAATAGATATCCATTTTAGTAGTAGTAATAATAATGAAATATCGCGTATGTGTAGTGTGGCTCTATTCATATTTTAAAGACTTACCGCATGGTTATGTTACGCTTTAGGTTACAGGCGTCTGACACAAAAAAAGGTAAACTATTTTATACGTACAGAACTCAGTTGTTCCTATACAGGCAGCACAGGGCAACAAGTGGAAGTGCTCCAATAAAACTTAGTGACATTCCCATACGCAGTCTTTAGTTGTATTTAAGAACTTGTTTATATGTATTACAAAGATCAGGTTACAGTTCTCAAATTAAATTAGCAAGCTGGCAAAACATGTTCCACAAATGATTTCCGGAAGTCATTACACGCCCAACAAATTGATTTAAACTTCCGGTAAGTAACACTGAATGTTGTCGTGACGACTGTACTCTCGCGTTTATCGCTTCCTATTATCTCCGGGTTACCACTATCAGCAATGAAGTGGACATGATGAATCGTTAAAATAAAAAAAAAAAGTGGGTCAAGACTTAGCAGAACGGACCACTTCAAGTTCCCATTAGCCACTCTCTCACTGCCTCTTGAGTAACAAGCAAACTGATAAAGTGGACCTCAATTTTCTCGGAACAACAAAGTGTGGGCTGCAGCTCTAAGTATGAACGGGAATTTAATATGGACGGTATAAGTTTTTGGAACATTTAATAACATAAATACTAACAGTAATAATCTTATTTAGAACTTCATAATTAGTTTAGAATGTTGCAATCCCACTCGGTTAGGGACAGCTCAAATCATTGCAATTTTTTTTTTTTTTTTGTATATGCGCGTGCAGCATTTTTTATATAGGGCACGCGAAATTAAACAGGGGAGTAGGTGAAATACTATTTATTTGTTCCTTAAACTATTTTCAGAATGCTATGGACTGAAATGTTTATATTTAATGAATGTTCTGAAACGAACTTCGTAAACCCTGATAGTGCGAATATTTAATTACTTTGGCGTCGTGGACCATAAAAATTCCTATCTACGCTTTTAGTCTGGAGACCCTTTTTTGAAGAGTAACCGACCAATCCCACTACTCCATAAATCCAAGATTAACTTACGTATTACTGACTAGCTGAATCAACAGATCGAAGTTAATGGGAAGAAAAACAAAACTTGAATTTAAAAAAAAAAAAATTAATATTTATCCCACATACGAAAGACAGAAGAGCCTACAGCAAACAGATGCCGTGTGAGGGCAAATATGTGAATATTGGCAGATAAGCCCAAGTTTTAGATAACTTTTTAAATACATTTAATCAAATGAATTGCCCTCTCAGACGGATATAAGAAATTTCTTTTGATCTTTAAATATTGTCCATTCTTTAACACTAAAAGAAGCATTTAGATTTTTATTTTCAAGTATAATTTTGTTAATTTATGACAGAATATGCGAGCGCTGCCAATATTTTAGAATGTATTCTTAACAGATGTACTTCAATTTCTATTATTTTATAAGATTACATTCTTGAAAATTAAAATCACGACTAATTTTTGTTTAAAATTATTATGAATGAAACATGGGCGTAAATTGCTAGAAATGATGAGGAGGTAATGAGATAGTGAGAGGGGGAAGCCACTGAGAAATACTTATCCGTTTAACATTTCTTGTTTTGTTAATATATTTTACTTCGTTTTCGCATCGATAATATTCTCAAATTTTTAATTTGTATTACAATTCAAAAACACATTACGATCATGAGATCGTCTTCCTTTCAGATCCAACTGATTGAATAAGAAAAATTAGCAGGGTGCCAATGTGGATGTGTGTGTGAGAGAGAGAGGGGAACATTTGTTCCGTTTTGGCAGTACATTCTTTGTCGAAAAAAAAAAAAAAAAACCAGAATAAACAAGATCATTTTATGCAATTTGTTTGTTTCAGTGTCAAAAGACTGCAGCTTTGAATAACTTAGAAAAACCGATCAAATTCTGGTCACCGATGCGCTTGTTCTTTGGAGTTGAAATACCAGAAATCTCAACACACAATCCCGCTTTCAAGCCAGCATTGATTGGAACAAGAAACAAATTATTCCACACATGTTGTTCCATACTTAATATCACTGTCCATTTAAACGTTTTAAAATGCATTTATTATTATTAAGACACCTCCAGGGAGTCAGAGACTCATCGAGGGAGGCCACATACTACACGCACCAACTATCATACTTATTCTTGGATTCATTCACACTGCTTGAATGGCAATCCATTCCAGTCACGTACCACTCTGAGAGAAAAATCTAGCCCTCACATCCTTTTGGCGGCCTTCATTCTCAGTTTCCAAGGAATGCCCTCTTGTCCTTTCCTCACCCTCCATAAATTGAAATCCTGTATGACCCTTTCAGAAGTTTGTAAGTCGCAATCATAACACCCCTCTTTCTCTTGTTTGCTAGTGTCTGCAGTCTACAAATTCTCAATCTGCCTTCATAATCAGACTCCACAATCCTGATATCATTTTTAACACTCTCCTTTGTACTCTCTCCAATATATCAGAATCACAACGGAGACCAGACCTGCGCACAATAGTCCAAGGGAGGTCTTATCAAGGCCTTGTAAAGAGGCAAAATAACATCCTTATCTTTACATGTGAACGTTCGTTTCAGTATTGCAATTATTTTTGAGTTGTATTTGCAGTCTTTGCTACATGGTGTCCCTAAACTTCGACTTCCTATCTATTAACACTTCAAGATCCCTAGCCTCATCAGTTTCTTCTACTCTACTATCACAGTATGTAATTACTTCAAAGCTGTTTTAAAAGTTACGGAATAAAAAAGAAAATCTTCCGTTTAACCACGAAGAGAGAGAATAATTTCATCTAAATTAACAAATCAAAACCACAAATTTCCACCTGCAGTCAGTTAAATAACCAATGAATTTTGTTTTGGCATTCGTATTCCTCACTCTCCATAATGAATCTATCCGCAATCAAATGTCTGATGTAATAAACGAGTATATTTCAGCGACAAGGCAAAAAATGCAGAAGATATTCCTGAGTTGGCAACGATCTTCAAGGCCCTAGAAGGGCGGAACTTAAACAAGCTGCCGTATTTGTAAGTACTGAAAACAAATTACGTTGCTGAAAGGCAAAGGAAGGGTCAGATGAAATGACCTGCATAATGTATTCCATTCTGTAAACTCATTAGCAACACACGTTACGAATTGCTTGCTACATTTCAAATTAATATAATCTGAAATATAGATTCTTCAATATTCGCCCCCTCTGCAGATCGGATGTTTTCTCTAGCATGAAACTGATCAATGGCCACGTGAAGCAGCATAATCTGCTTGAGGTCATAACCAATTACCGTTCAAGTAAGCGCCTGTTGTTTATTTAAGTTTGTCATTTGCATAATCATGCTTCAATTTAACTGATTACGTACTTCCTGAGTTATACGTACCAAATACAAAACTGTACTTGAAATTGATTAAAAAACTGAAAATTTATATCAGCGCGGAGTTAAGCAGATCAATTGTCATTGATCTATGTCTAATACATAAAAAACGAACACAGGACGACAAAAACAATTTAGGAAACGGTCACAGAGAAACAACAAAAAAATTGGCTTTGTAATCGAATTCTTGTACAGAGATCTGATCCATAATCACGCGTAGGTCCACACTTCACCGTGCAGACATTCGAAACCGAAAATCCCACGGAATAGGTCGGTCAATCCTTATTCCAGGAGTGTCCCCTATGTCCACAGAGGAATTGGTTCAGGGGGACCGGTTTGCCTGTTCTAGGGCCGAAAAACCCGAGTTTCCGGGTGAAAAAACCCTCTACTTCCGTATGAGACCGACTAACTCACCTTTCATCGAAAGAGACCAGATAAAGGTTCCTCGCCTCATGGACAGGAATCGAACCTAGGTCTTTCTGACCAAAGGGCTTCGTCTGTACCGACTGATCTACAGAAGCTCTTGTACAGAGATACTAACATTTTTATTAGACCTCTTCAGACTCTGTACGTTCATCTCATATCTTTAGTGATGTAGCGTGTAAATTTGAATTGATTCAAATTTTTATAAAGGTCCTAACTAACAAATTTCATTAAATTCCATTGAAAAGAGACGGATTATTATCATCATTTGGAACTGTCCCAAATATTCCAGTTTTCTTCGGTCAGTGTTCTCCTCCCCGGGTTCCGTCTATTTCCCTCTTCATTTTTCACTCAAACAGTCTTCTGTACCACTACATCAAAAAAAAAAAGTAGGCGATCTTTGTTTATTCTTCATAAAACCATGCATTCTAACAATTTGAGCAGAGATTTTTTTTTTTTTTTTGGCACGTGTACTGTAGACATAACTTTGCCATTAACACAGTACAATCGAAACCAAAATTTAATTGATTCAAACTTTTTATAAAGGTCCTAATTAACAAATTTCATTAAATTCCATTCAAAAGAGGCAGATTATTATCATTTGGAACTGTTTCGTGATAAATGTGGGTTTATAGTGAAAAAAATCATCATCCAATCTTCAACCGAAGGCTGAAAATTCGCACATTACAACGTACATCTCGGTAAACATATAGAAGAGCTATCATAATTATGTATATACAGCACAATCTAAACTGTTTACCTTGGAAAGTAGAAAAATACTAAAATGAATTTTCTAATTCTCACTTACACATATAAAAACAGTGGAACTTTAAAATGTATCAGAATCTCGCAAACAGTATAATCTTTATACTTTAATCCTTATCATTATCATCCTACGGCAATAAAATATTGCTAAGGTTTTCAAAATTCAATCTTTAACACACGTTTCTTAGTGTAAAGTTGGATTGGATTGAGGTAAACATGTTCATTCATAGCAGATATCTGAATAAAGTAGGTCTAAAATATTCTGATGCCACAATTAAAATATTAAGTCCCATATACAAGTATTTTCTGATTGTAAAATAATTCGAACATTCAAGATTTCAAATGAAGACCCATTTGAAATCTTGAATATGTGAAGGTCAAAAATTGCACTTAACCTCTTGCAATGTAGTTCAAAAGATAAACTGCAGCGTACAGAGCACTGCATAAGATTTCAGCGTCGCATCCTTCCATCCACGACAAGTTGTACCCCTGTTAGCACATTAATACCGTGGGTGGACCAATGATTATTAAATTATTTCTAATTTTATTATAAATAAATTATTTATTTATAAAAATATTAATTTTTTTTTACATAATCGGGAAAAGCTATTCTAGCGCCCACACGTGGAACTTTTTCAAGCTATTTTAAACCTCTAAATAAACAGTACGGTGGTATACACTGGGTGATGAACTTCATTCCCCACTCAAGGATAACAAATATCCACGTCCGAGGTGGGATAACTTCGAATCCGTAGCGTGTTGATTGGAGTTAACCATTGGGCCAACAGCGCCGTACTTACTTATAACATTATAATATGTAAATCAATTTTCACACATGCATTATGTGTTTTATAATCTCATTCTTTGTACATAATATCACACACTCGTTCCCGAATTCACTTGAAAAGTCCTTATAACTTTCTTGGCGTGCTTGATGGGATTCGGGCCCTTCGCATGTCATTACCACTTGACATGCGAAGGGTTCGTAACTACAGTCGCAGGCATGAAAAGAAAATTCCGTAACACTATTGAATATTTGGATGCAATTACAGAAGATTGTACTCGTGAAGGTCAAGCTGATTTAACATTCAGTTAACCTGATATTGCTTGACGTTAGATTTCTTCGAACATCTTTAATCCATTCAAATCGTTGCTATATTTCAAGGCTAAAACTTCAGCTGCTTCTGTTTTGCGACTGCAAATTTGAACTCATGTTAGTAAGTGCATAACATGATAAAAAAAAAAAAATAAAATCTGTTAATTTTTGAGATCTTTGTATATCGAATTTGTGCGCCCCTGTCATTTTGGTACCGAAATGTCTACTGCCTTCATCCATATCATCAATCCCCTTTAAATGATATCACAGGTAATATATTATATATCCAACGAATACAACAATGCAGTACTTATGAAGGGAATTCCAAGGTGTCACAATAAAACCGAACTCGCAGCACTTTGTTCAAAGTTGATCGAGAAGAAAGTCTGCTCTTTTGGAGATATATAGAGAAACTGTGGAGATACTTGAGGTAGAGAAATAAATTTGTGTAGTATCCATTGGAGGAGGCTAGCAAAGAGTATCACCTACCAGCCATGAATGACCCAACGGTTCATTTAGGACTGCGGGAGAAGAAGTATCCATTATTAGTAACCACCTTACTTTCGCGAATGCACTCTTAGCGAAAACTTATTTTCATAATAATTAAGTAGAGTTCAGAAATATCTGGAAATTTCGATTTGAAAGAATAAAAACTTTCAAGGAAAAAATGTTTTTTTTTTTAAACATGCAAATTTAGAATTATATATCAGAAAGTGAATGTCACTGCGTAATAT
This sequence comes from Typopeltis vanoorti, assembly GCF_054136105.1. Lineage (NCBI taxonomy): Eukaryota > Metazoa > Arthropoda > Arachnida > Uropygi > Thelyphonidae > Typopeltis > Typopeltis vanoorti. Next base: position 106,294,589 of record NC_143568.1, on the reverse strand, counting down.
GGAAAATTTAATACTAATTTTATCTGTTTGAATGTCGCTTTTTTTTTTTTTTTTTTTTGTTTAAACGTTCACTCAATTAAAATGTGCAGTGTCCTTGATAGATCCACCGATCTCTGATTAAAATCCAGAGAGAAAATATATTCGGCATTCACATCGCCCCTAAACGAAGCTTGACCTTCATTTCATGTGTTCGGTAATTGATTTAAACGAGTTTAATTTCCATTAAAACATGCGTTACCATATGAGCCCAGCCAGTAAAACCCTATCGAGATTGTAGTGCACCTACTAGCCTTGGTTGTTGGAGACAATTAGTATTCGATACTAGTTAGAACTGGAATTATGCTGATAATTACAGTCATCCTTCATAGATCCTTCATCCTTCTTTGCCACACACTTTCTCTTTGATAATTCCTTAAAGACATCAGAGACTGTTCAGCCGTGTCGACGTGTGTGTGTGGGGGTGGGGGTGGGGGGGGACGATTCACAAGTTAATTCTATTGCAAATGTCGAGCGCTGAACATTGGAATACGATTACTGGAAAAATTACGATTACTGGAGTCATTCCAGTAATCGTAGCACCGAACTCAATTAATCAAGAATTAGTGCCTGATGTGAACACTAAATGAAGTAGGTCGAGACAAAAGAAAAAGTCTTTACTTTTTTTGTATCGACGGAAATTTTATTTATTTTTTAAATGAAATCTAGTCAGGTAAAATCTACAAACTTTTGTCACCGTTTTTTCGAAGCATGTTCCCTTTACTTTTCCAAACACTTTTTAAGTCGATCTACCAACTTCGTATGCATCTTAAGACTGTTCGATTGTCTTTGCAGCCAAATATGCATCACTTCTTTGATTTTGGTATCATGTGTAAAAATATTTTTCGTAGAGGACCAAAATAGGTGGTGATGACGTTGTCGAGAGGTTCTGTTTTGTAGATATTTAATTTTCGTTTCGTACGAATAGTGGATTTAAGTTTCCTTTTTTGAACCTTTCACTATTGCTATGCTAATAGTCTTCGGTAAACTGGTTTGACCTTTCTGGCCACAAACATCCGATAAATGCGCCTTTTTAACTGCAAGTGCAATCGGAAAACGAAGGTGACGTGTTTATTCCTCTGCTGTCTGAGACACAATAACACCGACAATTAGGAAGACACATTTAGACTTTATTATTCGTGACGCCTCCAAAGACTCATCGCGGGAGGACACCTACAACTGTTTATCTAAACAGAAAGATAACCTTGCAAGCACGTTTATCGCATGTTATACTGCTTTTACTTTTTTGATTCACTGTACTAATTTACGCATATTTTGTTCGCATATGCTTGCAAGTAATCTTAATGCGTGGGATGGCCTGAGTAATAATCGTGGGTGACAATAAGACATTTTCGTCGCTTCATTTGACTTCGTCATGCATTGAAAAGCAAAGAGAACTGCTTCAAATATCGATGTAAAAGTTTGTGCCTGTTTGCCTGTCTACTAGATTTAACTAAAAATTTATTTTCACATATTAAAAGTTTGCTAAAAAAAACATTCATACAACAAGGCGCAAGTCGTGTATCGCGCAGCACTATAGTATTGTTTATTATGTCATTTCAGTGTGTGCGTACGTGCTAGCGAAACACTAGCTAGTAAAGTTTAGTTTTCATATAATATTATTTCATAAGATGGCATTTGTTCTTATAGCATGTTCGATACCAGTCGACTATTAGAACTTTTTCTAGGGCTTCTTTTTTTAGCCAATTCCCGAGTTAGCTGATCTTTGGTTCTGGGAAGCAGGGGATTTTTCTCCTTCCGTAAACTGGTATTAACCACACAAATAAAATAAAAAAAATCGACGGTAGACTTGCATTGTTTCAGACAATATTACACCCAAATTAGGGTTTAGGACACCGAGATGGCGGAAGCTGTCTAATATCCTCTCCGGATGCAAATCGAAATCACTGATAGTTTTGGGCCAGCTATCTGTAATTGGTAAGTATAGAAATTGGCTACCAACCAGTCTTCACAAGTTAATTTGAGCTAAATGGCTGTGCCTACTCGATTTAGAATTAAAAGGCGTTAGGGAATTTCTGTTTATATATATATATATATATATATGTGTGTGTGTGTGTGTGTGTGTGTAAAGCTTTTTTTTTTTTTTTTTACCTTGGGTGTATTATACGTTAAAGATACCAAGAAATTTTATATACTTAGTTTTTAATCCTTATCCCAAGTAAGCAAAAACAATGTTTTGCAATTCACGTCTGAGCTATTTGTATATAGAGGCTAATAATTTCGTATCACTTGCCTTAGTATGTATCCCATAATGCAAAGCACACCCCTCTTTCGGACATGTATAATGCAATGCATAATGGGAAGGGCCACTACCCAGACCGGTTTCGATCTTTATTGAGGTCTCCTCAGTGGGAGACAGACCCGGGAGAGATACCAAGTTTGAAGTAATACAGAAATCATATATATCTCTTATACAAGTAGACAAAAGGTGCTTTGACCTTATTAATAAAAATCTCTGGATGAGAGAAAGATGTGGACAGTTTTTTTTTGTTTACTTGTATAGGAGATGATTTTTGCATTACTTCAACTGCATGGTACGGTGTGGATCTACGCGTAACCGTAAAATACGACCAAAAGCCTCATTAACCTACTAACAAAAGTATACTATAGACTAGCAGCCTTTCGTGAGTGGGATTCATATAAAAAATTCAATTTTTTCTTCATTCCCCACACGTGGCAGTGAAGTGCTGTAGGTTGTTCTCTTCTGGTATGTGAGTTTGACAAAAAATGGTGAGCTGACAGACCTGACAGCTCACCATAGTTATTAATTAGCTTAAATAATGTACATTCAAAGTGATGTATTCTTTTCAGAGTTCGCCTCCAATCCGACGTTGTTCCGTTTAGAATTAGGTCTGGTTAAAATTCTAGTTTTCTTTTTTAAAAAAAACAAGAGGTGTCAACCGAGTTATAGTTTTGACACCAGCAAATAAACAACAATAGACAGTTGACAATCTGTAGTATTTGAGGTCGAGTTTACTTGACAAACAAGTATTTCTTTCTTGTCAGCTGACATGTAGGTCACATTTGCAAAACAACTTTCGTTTCTCATATCCTAAAAGTCACCACATTCCTTCCTTTCCATTCTTATTCAGATCCAATCTCGACCATGAGCGTGTGTCGGTTTGGAGCACAAGGCTTTCAATTAAAAAGAGGTGCATTGCAAAACAATGAACGACAGGTTGGCAATTTTCTCGAAATACTGCAGGCAATACGGAGATGTTTGCTTATTGGATTTCGCACTTCCAGTAATGTACGGGAGGGGGGGGGGGGTTAGGGTTCGTATTACATAGTCTATAATGAGAACCCCGTTTATTAAATCCTTCCAACTGAAGTACGAGTAGCAGGTTTTTCTTCTGACAAAACAGAAAAACCGGCAGGGGAATACAGCATAGATAAAATACTGCGTTGACATCACAGCCTTTGCTATGTCGACGTGATTCTAAACCCAACCCTTGAAATGAATGCAGTAAATACACATTATTACGAGTAGGGCTCGTTCTCCCACTCGCACTGCGAATAGATTTTAGCAGTTGGTGAGTCGCTGCAGACCGAACAATACAGACATTTTTTTTATATTTAATAAAAAAAAAACTTTTTAACTTTAAGAAGTACAGATGTAGCACCACTGATCACTTAAAGGAAACTCCTATTGACATACCGAGACAGTGGCGCACCCAGAGAAGGGGCCAAGGGGCCCTACCCACCTTCAAGAAAGAGGAAAAAAAAAAACACTAGAAAATTTTCCAAAAATCTTTTCCTAATTAAAATTCATTTTTTTTCATTCATGTTGTGTCTTCTATTTGTATACTACTTATGAATTAGCGATCATTGCAGATGCTCAGTCATAGGTCGTATGCGATGCGTAGTGGGTATTCTAAAATCGTCTACTCAACTCGTCCCCCCCCCCCCCCAAGATTAAATCCTGAGTGCACCAGTATTGGGACATATGATTAGAAAATGTAGATCTTGGATGAGTATATTTTTTACATGGGTTTTTCGCATAATTTATCGTGCAATGATTATAAATACCAAGCAATTCGGTAATGAATTGTTTGATACTTATGCATGCCTGAAAATGTAAGAAAATATAAAGCAGTATTTTACTTACAGTATTATCTGGACATGAAAGAGAAGCTACCTGCAAGAAGTAGTACTAGTATACCAGTTTTGACGAAAACAAAACAAAAAAAAAACACTGATATGCTCTATGGATGGAAGAAAAAAAAACCGGGTTCAAATCCCGTCTATCAAATGAATAACTATTATGCGAACGTTAACAGGAGGAGAATTATTTTTCCTCTCGAAAATCCAAGTTTACATCTCGTAAAATGGACAAACAGGCAGGAGATTAATGCAAACCATAACGTTGCTAAGAAAAAGCAAAGTGCATGTTTTGTAAAGGCAAGGTGGGTTGATGAATTTCACACCTCTGTGTGATACCATCCTGTTTATTGAATGACACACACCTAAAGATTCGAATCTGGAACAGTTAGTCCGCTCACCGAACATACGATAGCTTCACAACCATTTCTGAATGGGATTCACATCATCAACAACATGCTGTCTCTGCACTTCAGATATTTACATCAAATTAAAACGTGTTAAATAATTCCAAATACCCACGTGGCATAAGAGATGCGTTCCGAAATGTCATCACAGAATTAGTTACCTATACGGCAGAGATGTCTGAATGTTTCATGGGAATTTCACTTCAACTTGAAATAACAAATTCGCAGCAAACTGCCATTTTATTATTTATTATTATGTTCTACGTAAATTTTCCGGATGACTGTGTAGCGCGTGTATGCATGTTGTTAGTGAGGTCATCCTTACTGCTGCATCGCTTTGGCCTTGTACACCGCTTGTTTTTCTTCGGTGTGTCGTCTCGGCGAACAAGTCTGTTGGGAGACGACTTTTAACCAGTGCTGATGTCTTCTCGTTTTACTTATCAGATTCCGCAATAAACCTTGAGCAAGGTCCTCTTGTGGATATATGAGCAGGCTGTAGTATGCTGCTTTTCTTTCACGTGAAAAATAGATTTTTCCGGTTCACCTTGTCATTATTAATCTTGTTCATTAAATGGTAAATGGTTCATAAAATGTTAGCATAGATTAAATGGAATTAACTAGATTTACAATAACTTTCCTGGACTTTCAAAGACTCATGGATAGAAAGAGAGATAATAATGTCAAGATTTCGATAATTTCACACGTGAAAATTAAACATTCATATATAAAAATTTATATATGAATATAAATGGATGCGTTTAGTAAATTATTCTTGCATAATATCAGACATCATCGCAATAATTACCAACCTGCAACCATTTCTGGTATATTTTCAGTGCATGGAATTCTTTTTTGCCTAATTTTGCCACTAAAAGAATTCAAGTGAAACCACAAATCTTAAATACACAGTTGAATCTGGCTAGGGATGAATTACTGTTATGATTTCTAATCGTTTTGTCAATAAAAACAGTCCAAATATAAAAAAAGAAATTCCATCACAGCCAATCTTGATTGAGGACTAGTTTAATGAGTGAAATTATTACTTGTTAAACGTAAATAATTATGTATATCATGAAATAAATATTAGGCTTAGCATGTATAATAGCAAGAACTCTAATCAGGGCTAGCAGAAGCGGACATGCAGAGCATTCGGGCGCCGCTACGAAGGGGGGGGGGGCCTCCGCCGCCGGGGAACGGTTCATAAGTTCATTTTTAAGTAACAAAATTTTTATCATAAAAAAAAAATTCTTAGAATGATCAATATTAAAATAAATAAGGCCGGATACACCGAATAAAAATTAAAAAAAAAAAAAAAATTGTATATTGCCTCTTTGATCAGCCGGTTTGTTTACAGTTTTGCAGAGAGAGCAGACTAAATGCTTGCCTGCAGAATGTTGTGTCCACTGCAGTCTATCTAAAGTGAAACGGTGAACGGTTTTTATGCGCAGAAACGAATTTTCGTACAAAGCATTTGTTGCTAGTTAACCAGTCATATGGTACGCATCTCGGTAGGCTACTGACAGTAGCGCAGTGTGGACTATTATTTCGTCTCTGTGTCGTGTTGTGTAATAATTTCTTGTGGGTATAAAATAGAAATGGAATCAAAAATTTAAAAAAAGTTATCCGGTGCACAAAATCGTATGCGTCATGCTGCGAAAGAAGCAGATATTAAGAAACAAATTGGGGCTCTTAATAAATTTGCTAAAATATTCGGATGCAGATTGTAACCAACTCAATACATCAGAAATCAGAGTTGAAGAACCGTGCACATCATCCAGTTTGAATGAAAGTACTATTACAACTGTTGAACAAGATAACAAGACACATGATTTAAGTGAAAAACAGTTAGGAGAAGATTTAGTTATAGTTGACCACGAAACTAACACATTGTTAGTCTCTGTAAATTTAAAAGATCCAGGTGAACGGGGAAATATTGATGAAGAATTACGAGTTGTTTTAATTGAAATGGGGCCTGTTCAAAAGAAAAATATAATATATCCGAGAGATACATATGGTTGTAATGGCGACACGTATTATAATAGAAAAATGGAAAACGGGGAGCTCGTGCCAAGAACATGGCTCATTTATCCCAAAACTTTAAATTCTGTTTTTTGCTTTTGTTGCAAACTTGTCGCACCTACTGAATCAAATAGTCTTGTAGAAGGTTGTAACGATTGGAGAAATGTAAGTACAACTTTGCATAGACATGAGACTAGTTTAACTCACATGAAAAATTTCTTAAAATGGAAGGAACTTGAGAAAAATTTAAAAAACAAAACTACTATTGATTGCCAGACTCAAAGCATGTATGAAATGGAAAAGAAACATCAGACGAGTGTTTTAGCTTGATTGAAATTATAAAATTCCTTGGTAGCCAAAATTTAGCTTTTCGAGGATTATCTGATAAATTATATGAAAGGAATAACGGCATTTTTTTAAAATTAGTTGAACTGTTTGCGAAGTTTCATCCCATTATGAAAAATTATGTTGAAAGGGCCCCACAACGAAACAATAGAGTACTGTCATTACTATTTGAGTAAAGACAGTCAAAATGAAATATTGGAAACTTTAAGTAATGCAATCAGGGATACAACAGAAATTCGAAAATCTAAATATTATTCCATAATTTTAGACTGCACACCTGATGCAAGTAAAACAGAACAAATGACCATTATTATTCGCTTTATTTCCTGTGACAATGAAATTGTCAAATTCAGTGAAAACTTTTTAGGTTTTGCAGATATATCAGATTCCACAGAGCGTGGTTTATGTGCAACAATAATGGAACAACTGGAAAAACGGAACATTACCACTGGAGACATGCGAGGTCAAGGGTATGACAATGGGGCAAATATGAAAGGGAAAAAATATGGGCTCCAAAATTTGCTTTTGAACAAAAATCCTCGAGCTTTTTACGTGCCATGTGCTGCTCATACTCCAAATTTAATCATTAACGATGCAGCCAAAGTGAATGCAGATACAATTAGTTTCTTTGGAATTATTCATGAAATATACAATTTCTTTTCATTCTCTTACAAACGTGGGGCAATCCTTTTAAAGTTCGTAAAAATTTTAACATTGAAACAGCCATCAGAAACGCGATGGGAAAGTAACATTAATGCAATTCGCCCTCTACGATATCAGTTACTAGAAATTTACGATGCACTTTTTGAAATTTTAAATAATGAAAATTTTAATAAAGAAACTCAGCATGAAGCACAAACATTATGTGCTAAAATAAAGGACTACAAATTTATTTGCTCTCTTATAACTTGGCATGATTTACTTAACAGAATAAACCCTGTGAGTAAAATGCTTCGACAAAAATATGAACATTACACTTGCTTTAGAATTTATCGAAAACTTAAAAATATTCTTACAAGAGTATCGTTCAGATACAAATTTTAAAGAAGTTCTAAAAACGGCAAAAGAACTGAGTGAAGAGGTGAATGGAGAACAAGAATTTAAAACTGGTACGGAAGTTCAACGACGAAAGAAGACACGACAATTTGATTACGAGCATCATGACGAAATGCCACAATCGCCAGAAGATAAATTTAGAGTGAATGTGTTTTATACACTTCTAGACGTGGCAATGTGTTCGTTAATAGAACATTTTGAACAACTAAAAACATATTATGATAATTTCAATTTCTTGTATAGATTACTACAAATTAATAACGAAGATTTAAAAAAAAAAAATGTGACGATTTAGAGATTCTCTTGAAGGCGTAAATGCAATAGAACTATATGACGAGTTATGTGCTTTCCAGAATATTTTTCGGAAGGATAATATAAATATTCAAAACCCTTTCGATATGTCCAATAATTTATCCTTCCCTAACTTTTCAATTGCTTTAAGAATACTATTAACCTTACCTGTTAGTGTAGGGAGCGGTGACTTTTCCAAGTTGAAATTGATTAAAACCTACTTAAGAACAAGTATGTCACAAAAAGGCTTGATAGTTTGGCGTTAATAGTTATTAAAAATGATATATTTGCGGAATTAGACGTTAAGACCATTGTTTCTAATTTTTTGAATATGAAATCAAAACCCCCTAAAATTTTAATAAAAAAATTTCAAGTATATTTATGTAATTTAATTTATTTTCTGTTATTCTGTAAAGATGTTATTTTTTGAATACTATATTAAATGTTCTAATTATTTCTGAATTATTTTTTTTATTTTATCTATCTTGAGTTTCTTTTATTTTCCTAAAAGATAGTTCCACTTATAAAAATTATTAAAACATTTCACAAGTTACTAAGAATTTAGTAACTTGTAAAATGAAGAATTTTTTTTAAATTTTAGTTCAAATAAATTTCAACTTTAATTAAAATTCATTTTAATTTTGTTAGCGATTCGGGTCGGTGAGAAGGCCCGAATATAATCCCTGTATCATTATATTCAACGATTAAAGTGAAGTGGCTTTATCAAAATTTGCTTTAACTTTTGAGAATTTTTTGAATATTCGGGTTTTTAACGATTATCCTGACTAGTCAACACCCCCGGTTCGTAACATTTAGCGAATCAACATGTGGCTGTTCTGTCAAAATTTATTTAAGAAATTTCAAATAATTTAAAATTTTATTATCGCAAAAGAACCACACACGCCCGGATCGTTACAGGGGCGCTTCGATAGAATTTGCATGCGGGCGGCAAAGACCCTAGCGCTGGTTCTGACTCTAATGGACACTTTCTTTTAATAGTTTTTTTTTTTTAAAAGAAAAAGAAGGGTGCACCAGTCTTGCGACTTCGTGATACATTACATATAATGTATTTCAAACCGATTTTCGCTAATGTGTTCTTGATAACTAATTTTGTTTCACCCAATTTTTCTAATACAAAAGATCCAACTTAAACCAAAATTGAAATAAATCAACAGGTTTCTAATAGAAATCCTAAATTTCATTAAATTCCACGTAGTCAGTAAGGAATTCTTAACATCAATTCGAGTCATTTTCCCAATAAACTACACTGATTGAAGTGAAAATGCGACTACGGAGATATCTTCATATATCTCATTCCGCTCAGCCAGATCAGCGTTATTTCACTACAGACTTTCAACATGTTTCGCTCCTTTAGATCCTTACAGATAATATGACTGAAATAAAAATTGAACTCTGTATGGATTTCTGTATTTCTGTCTGGATAAAAATAAACGAATTTTTATTAATAGATGCGTTTGCATCTTGTGAAACACATCCGGAGAACAAGACATCAGGAAATTTAATGAACTGTGATTTTAAGTTAATTTTATCCAAATGTAACAGTTTTTGAGTCGATAAGTAGGCTTTCGTTAATATGTTACGTTTTATGCGACCCACAAAAGGTTGCAGTACATCAGTGCAAGCCTGGTTGGTCGAGTGGTTAGCGTATCCGCTCTCCAACCAGTAGGCCGTGAGTTCGAATCTTACCGCGGGCATGGATGTTTGTGATCGTCTTAGGTGGGAGATGAATTCCAGGCGTGAGACCACCGAACCGATTATGGAAAGGCAGAAGTGGCTTGATGAAAGTACCGGACTTAATCTCTAGAGCTGGGTTCCGCACTGTGTAAAAAATAATAAATATAAATACAAAAATATAAAATTGTACTACAGGTCTACGACCTTTTGTGCGCGGGAGTAGCCTTGATAAAACATTGAGTGGTTTAAGAGGCGGATAAGTTGGCTCTGCTCTAGAAACCAAACAACGTATGAATGAATACGCTCTTGTTGACTTGAAACGTCAATTTCAAAAGCATAAAATACGTTCTAGTACCATAATTTCTATTATTTTCTTTTTCATAACGCTGTGGCCATCCTTAATGGCATTAGGTCTCCTTGGAACTTTTGAAGGCACTTCAGGGCTCCATTAGTGGTCTCACACGCCAAGACATTCTCAGACATCCATGCCCACAGCGGGATTCGAACCCAGAGCCTGGTGGTTGGAGAGTGGGGATGCTAGCCACTTAGCCAACCAGGCTGGCTGACTTCAGATCAGTTCATTTAGCAGATCTAATTGGCAAACTTTGAAAGGTAGCGTGATTTATTATTATTTATTTATTTTTAGGCGATTAGTCGCCGAGTAGATGAACTATAGTCTCTGTGAACAAACTTCCATGGAGGTTGGTCTATGGAGAGTACTCCACAGAATCGAGAAGAAATTGTTAATCCGTATTTGACTTTATTATTACTTTCACTTTCCCCAAGGAGACCTAATGCCATTAAGGATGGCCATAGCGTTATGAAAAAGAAAATAATAAAAATTATGGTACTAGAACGTATTTTATGCTTTTGAAACTGATGTTTCAAGTCAACAAGAGCGTATTCACTCATACGTTGTGTTTTTCCATCAATGAAAGAGTTACAAGCAGACTCGTGCATCAATACCCTTTATTATCACTGAGGCGTGGTCTCTTTATCGCTAAGGGTTCTCTGAATTCTTGCATTTCTTCCCCCACCCCATTCTCTACTGGCTCGGCCTTTTGTTTGTTGTCGAGACACGTGCTGAGAACAGGCCGGTAAAACAGCAAGTGTCTCGTGCTATTATACCTGCCTAACCAGCGAACTGCGCCATGCTATTACGCATCTCTGAATGAGATCGAACGAATAATCTTCATTCACCTTCGCCTGATTTGACATTGATTTTGACAAGTTTCTTAATGAAGAAATAAAGTTTTTGTTTTTTAAATCTATTTTATTTAAAATAGAAACGAATTCAATTATTTAAATTTAATTTAATGGAATTTTTAAGGGAGAGAATTCACACTAGTTTACCCATCAGAAAATGAAAATGTCATTTTTAAGGGGGAACTTATTATCGCCATTTTATAAGTAAATGGATGGAGGCAATATCGGAATGTGTTCCAGAGGTCAAATAGAGAAATGGATGAATCAAGAGGTAAGGTATGCAATCTGGAAGAAGAAGAAGGTATTATGGAGGAAGCACAAGACGAGTGATAATAACAATCAGTTGCATGAGGAGTACAAAGAGCAGGCGAGGAAGGCGACTCGCTTGAGTAGCAAAAGTGCAGTACGAACAGAAGTTAATTAATGCGGCTAAAAAAACCTTAAGGAATTTTTTCGATATGTGGCCAGCAGAAGAAAGAATGATTATGGGAGGATGGCTTGGTGGAAAAAGGAGGATGATAACCGCTGCAGAGGATATAGTTGAGGTATTTATGTGACATCATGCAGAACCTGAAATCAGTGGGAAAGGAGGAGGAACTGTAGTAAGGATGGTATGGTTCCCAGAAGGAGGTATATAAGGATTCGAACAAACCTGATGTTAATAAGGCTGCGGGACTTGGTGCTATTTCACCATGCGTTATGAAGGACTGTTCCGAAGAGTTAACAACAGCTTTTACGTATTTTTCAACATGAGTATTGTACTGAGCCAAGTTCCAAAGGAGTGGAAAGAGGGTAAAATTGTTCCAATTCATAAGGGAGGTGATAAGACTAAGGCTTTGAATTATAGGCCAGTCTGTGTCTCTGGAGTTGTCGTTAAGGTGTTAGAGAAGTTAGTTAGGACCAAGATACAGACTTGGGTTGACAAACGAAAAATACTCTTTGGCCAGCAGCATGGGTTTGTTAAAGAAAGATCGTGTTTTAGCAATCTGCTTACTTATTATAAGATGGCAAATGCATTCGATAAGGGTGATATATACACAGTGGTGCATTTAGATTTTGCAAAGGCCTTTGATGGATTGCCACATGACAAACTGGTAATTCGATTGGAACAGATGGGAAAAGACAGTAGAATAATGCGGTGGATTGGAGTTTGCATCAGCGAGTTGTCTATGGAGGAGCGATATCCCAGAAGAGGAAGGTTACTAGTGGTGTACTCCAAGGGCCTGTTATGGGTCCATTGCTGTCTAATTTGTATGTAAATACAAATATTGGGAAAAGGTCTCAATGGTGATATGCAGTTCTTTGCAGATGACGAGGGAGGACTATCAGGCTTTACAAGAGAACTTGAATACACTGGATGAATGGGAAAGTGAGTGGGATTATCAGTTCAATGTTGCAAAGTGTAAGGTTTTGAAATTTGGGAAGCAAAGATGGAATGTAGCATACACAATCGGTGGAAATATCTTGGAAGAGGTAGAGGAGATGAGAGTTCTAGTAGATTGTGGACAATGACCTAAACTTTTGGGGACACATTGCTAAAATTGTGATGAGAGCACAGCGGATAATGGGAATGATGCGGAGGGCATTGACTTGTATAAGTAAGAATGTTATGGTTCCCTTGTCTTAGGCTTTGATCAGACCACAGATTTGGTCACCTGGTTTTCAAAAAGATAAATGTATTGAAAAGGGTCCAGAGATCATTGACTAAAGTGGTTTCTGGTATCTGGAATGTTGAGTATGATTGAGAAAATTATTTTCTCAATGATTTACTGAATGTGTAAGGCGTCTTACACAGAATGGATGAAGACAGGCAGAGAACAAGAAGTCATCCCCGGAAGCTGTATAAAGAGAGTGCCAGCAAGAGGATGAGGAGCAGGTTTTTTGCATGGGAATGGTGAGTGAGCGAATGGGATGCATTGCCCGAGAGTGTGGTGAGTGCGATAAACTGTTTGATGATGATGATAATAATTATAATAATAATAGTGATACAATTATTTAACGCAACCAAGACCTTTAAAGTTTAACGCAACATAATCAGCACGAGTACAGAAATGAATCGTCTTCCTCAAAAAAAAAAAAGAAAAGAAAAAAGAAACATGAGCAGCATGCACTCTGTCCAGGCATAAACGTAAATTTCAGTTACTCATTCGTAGTTTCCGTTTTGCATATTCTCCTAATGATACCATACGAAGCTAATCAAATAATATAACAATCATTCAGAGAGAAACAGACTATAGTGATGCAAAGTGAATGGCTTTGTCACTATCCGTCCAACTACCCGCTCCCACATAGTTCACTATGCACTTTATATTGTTTTCAAGTGTACACACAGCATAAAATCATATTGTCCGTCCATACATAGATTTTTCATGACTTTTCGTATTTGGCATCTTATATTTATCAACATAATTCAGGTTAAATTTAGTGGGTCACTTTTTTTACACATCATTATATAATAAATTATGTCTCCCTCTGTTTTACGTTTACGCGTAGATCCACACCGTACCATGCAGGCGCTCGAAACCAGATCCTACGGAATAGATTGGTCAGTCCTTATTCAAGTAGTGTCCTGACTGGGAAATCAAGATAAGAAGTAAAAACAAATTTTAATGGCACGACTAGTTTCATCTTGAAGATTTTGATTTACAGAAAACCTACCCACACGAATAGATATCTCCATGCTCAGTCTCACCATTATCCCCCACAGAAATTTGGAATCATTTCTACACTTGGACATCGGGCTCGCTCCTTTCTTTATGATGAAGAACTTAACAAAGAACTCAATTTCCTCCAGACTACCTTTCAACTGAATGCCTATTCTCAGAAAACTATTAACAAATTCTATTTAATCCACTCCCTCGCTAAATGAAGATACCACAAGTGTTAAAGTTTCTCTGCCTTACATCAGCTCCGTCTCTCCCAAATTGGACAAGGTTCTTAAGAAATATAACATATGGAATTTATTCACATCTCTACAGAAACTCCGCTCCTTACTGAGCAGACCTAAACTTGGGCATAACAATCTCAAGTATCCCGGGGTCTACCAGATTTTGTGCAACTGTGATAAACCATTCTTTGGCCAGACAGAGAAATCCATTGAACTACGCACCGAAGAACATCAGAGAGACATAAGTTACGGGAGAACGCGAGCCAGTGCTCTGTCTAGCCATGTTCTGTTTTCCGAAAATTCTAATGAAGAGAACCACACCCATCCAGTACTATGGGACAAGTCTACTAATATTTTCGTTGTTACGATGAATTAGAGAAAAGGATAGTAGAATCTAAAGAAATCACCCTTAATCCTATACATCTCAACAGCAACCTAAGTTATAACCTGTCTGACTGTCATTGTGCTGCTATCCAATATTGGCGTACACGAGCGCATTTTTAGCGCATGCGTACGCCCAACAATGAAGTCAGAGAGAGAATGTTTTCAAATACACAAATATCAACACATTAACGGTGAAATGTATACGCTAACTTTTTGTGCTGTTTAGAGATATTTCCTTTACGGTTCTTGTTAGTTGTTTCTTTTATTTTTTGCACTTGAAGAAGTCTGTGGAAGACGAAACTAGTCGTGTCATTAAAATTTGTTTTTACTTCTTATCTCGGTTTCCCAGTCATTTAATCCTAAAAAAAAAAACATTTATTTCAACCGAGTAAATCAGTCTTCTAACACACACACACACACACACACACACACACACACACACACACACACACACACACTGCGTGTGTTCTTCTGACCGATTGGTCTCCCGGCTGACTCACCTTCAGATGAGAAGCCCTGATAAACAGTCTTCACTTTCTGGACGAGACTCAAGTCTTTCCAACCATCGTTACCAAGACTATTCAAAATGATAACGGATTACAAATCGGGAATCATTTCCATATGTATGCGATGAAAGTTTCATAAACTATTTAAATAAACTAATGTATTGTTAACTGGTATAGTTATCCTATAAAGTAACACGCTTTGTTCTAAATCTTTACGTAGGACCCCTAACTGGCGTCTTAATCCAGTATTTCGCCATTAGAACCATCATAATATGGGGAATCATCATCTCTGCAGTTGGTGTCACGTGCTGTTTCTTCGCCACCAATGTTTTATTCCTAATTATCTTATTTGGAGTCGTCAGAGGTAAGTTCGTTTTTATCTTTAATAATATTGATGTATACCAGAATTTTAAATCGTTATTAACTATCCAAAATTAGTTCCAAAGATTTTAGTTTCTAATTTGATGCTTGTCTAAACGGAGAGATCTTAGCTATTTGATACACGTAAATTAGAACAAAATCTACACTCCGTGGGCAATAAAATGGCATGCCCATAAGCGAGGAGTGCAATTAATTATATTTATACACAACCCTGCCTTTTTTGTATCGCTTCTTCTATCTTTCCAATGTTATCTTAAAAAAAAAAAAAAAACAGTGCATAGCAGACCTATGGAATTTGGATATCTTATTATAACAAGTTTTTTTTTTTTTTTTTCAAATCGAAAACTGCTTTTTTGTTTCTTCTTCTTCTCCATTAGCATCTAATCCATCTCATTCCTAAAAGTTTGGAAAGTCTTAGTGTAGTTCATTTGTCAAACTTGCTTTCTGTTTTTTAATTCCAAAGTCACCATTGTAAAATTAAAATATCGCCTTTTTCACTCCAGTGGACATCGCGCTTTGATTCTTAGGATATGCGATTTCCGTTTCCGCACTATTGGCATATAAAAACAATGCTTCAGTGCCTAGACGACAAAAAAAAAAATAATCTACTAAAAATCTTCATGTTGCCTAGGCGACATTGATAGAAGTAGACAGAAGTAAAAAATCCAGATGGTTGCAAACCGAATTTTGTCAAAAATTCGCGTTTTAAATGCGAATTCGTTGCAGTAGATGAGGAATAAGTAGTAAAAAAGTTCGGAGATATTAATATCTCCGAACTTTCTTTTTAAAAATACTGCTTAATTATTTACTAAGTCCTATTTTAAAAAAGAAAGTTCGGAGATATTAAGGTCGATACTACTTATTCCTCATCTACTGCAACGAATTCGCTTTTAAAACGCGAATTTTTGACAAAATTCAGTTTGCAGCCAACTGGATTTTTTACTTCTGTCTACATTACCTAGGCAACATGAAGATTTTGAGTAGATTTTTTTTGTTTCTCTCTATTGAGCTTCTGTATTATCTTTTTTTTTCATAAAGACAATCACAAACATCCATGAAATAATTTATTTATGGAATAACAAATCATCGCCGCAGATAGGTTGCAAAGGTTTTCGAAAATGTCTTAAGATCGATGCATTTTTATATCAATTTGTGCTTTTTATAATTGACATGCATACCTGATATAATACATTATCATTTCCTACAGAAATTTGTTGATACCTTATAAATATGAAAACATCACTCACTATTTGACATTTCAAATACCCAACTGAATACCGTAGATTATTTAAGAATGAGGCAAATACTATCCCTGCTCAAAGAAGCCACACGTAATTTTTCAGCTGTTTCAGACTATTTTTACAGAAATCCTGGATTGATGTTATAAAATTTGCTGTTTCATTCTCACTTTGATTCCAACACAAAGCACGTGGGATGGTTTCAATATCCACTAGGAAAACATTATCTGAAAACTGCTGAAGGACACTTTAAATATACATTTTCTCTTCAATCAATCATATAATGAATAAACACTAGTAAATAAGTCAAAAATAAAAGCAGTAGGTTACCTTACCCGATCGAGAAAAAAAAAAAAAAAACTGGAAGAATGATGTTTCATTGTACTTGCATTAAAACAATTGCGAATCAATTTGTTTTCGTGGATAGTATTATATCACGCGTGCATTAACAGGAATAGTAAGCTTTCTCTCTCTATTGAGCTTCTGTATTAAAGTTGACAACAACTTCCTTTGGTCGGAAAGACTGGTAATTCCCAGAAATTCGGGGTTTTCGTTCCTATTGGCAGACAAACCAGCCGAAGAACACATACAGTTAACAGACATAATATTCTAGTTCCCATAATCCTAACCGCTCCGGCTAATTCAAAACAAAACTTTCACTATTAAGAAATTCGTGTGTTCATCAACAAGGCTTGATGTACATGTTCATAGTTCGCAAAACCATGTCAACAAGATTTTCAAATAAATTGTGTATAATAGGACAATTTACAATATTTGCGAGTGCGTTATCGAATTTTTAAAGCATATAAATAGAAATAACGGATCCGTTTATGTTCGAGGCGAAGTCATTGTTAATGTGGAGACAGGGATTAATAAATGTCGCAAGCAGGAGGAGCCAAGTGATCTGTGCTCAAAACATTGGAGAAGTTCCCATCTAATGGAATCCACCTGTAACATGATTAATTATATATGACGGGTACCGACCGGATAGAAATATGCGTCAGGGAGAAAGATCCTGACTTCAAGAGCGTGTAAAAACGAACAAAGGTCGAAAATTGTGGTCGTGCTAAATCAGCATATGTAACCAAGAATAGTGGGAAAATAGAAAACATCAAGTCAATGTTCGGTATGTGGCCAGAAACATCTTATCGGTCGAGTCTATGCTACGGATTGGTCATACGCTTAATACACCAAATATCGGAAAATTATTATTATATGACACCTCCAGGGAGTCCAAAGACTCATCGAGGGAGAGTGTTCCAACGGCATCGAACGATTGATTCCCTTCCAACTACTAACCGCGCTCAAACTTGCCTAATATTTTGCGTGAGCCATTAGTAGCAGAGGCTCTAACAATCGACCAACAATGAAGAACACGCGAGAATACTGGTCTTCGCCCAGCGGAGACAGTTCTCATGAAGTAATCAATCTCGGTTCATGCTACTTCTTGCGGATAGAAGGACAATGTTCTTTTTTTGTTGTTGTTTGTTTGATTCATGTGGCCGTCACCCACGAAAGGTCTATAGTATTCCTACCATGGGGTGGGGGGGGGGGCTATGAATTTTCTTTTGTTGTTGTTATTGCTTTTATACAGATACTTTTTTTATAAAGACAATCACAAACATCCATAACCCACAGCGAGATTCGAATCCGTGGTCTTCTGGTTGGCGAGCGGATACGCACTAACCACCCAGCAAAACAGCACGATAAAGTGTGAGCGAGCTGGACGTGACACGAACAGCACGAATCAATGGATCCAATGTGCTTGTGCTTGGGTGCAACAATGCAGGCAGTAGTGGTAGAGGGATGATCTGGAGTATGTTTTCCTGGCACTGAGACTGTTTAATCTTCCCATCCGGTGGATGTGGGACAAATAGCCAGTAAAAATAGGCATAATCGGTAAAGAACAATATTCAAATAGGCTACGTCTAATGGAACCTCCAACTAAAATGACGTACGACGTCACAAGGTATGTGCCATCCAAGAATGGCAAAATGAACGTGATAGATTCCACTTCTTCTCACAGTCCTTCTGACGTATCTCGGATGCGATGTGATGAAACGAAATGTGCAGGAACTCAGTATGTTGCTTACGGGGTAGGATAGGTGAGATGCGAAATCGATACACTATCGTCGAGGCTCACAGTAATCCAACAAGCTAACTTAATTAGGTGGTGTCTCTAATAAACTCGCCATTAAATGTGAAACAACTAAACAGTTCAGAATCTCATACGTTAGCATTTTCGCGATGGATTATACAATTTTCTTTAAGCACGGTATATAGTAGTATGAAAAATCAAATTCTGTGTCCCAAAGGGCACAAAATTATTTTCTGTTCCTGATTTGATTGCATCTTCTTTAGAGGTTACACATATCGAAATAATTCTTTTGTTCTGTTCCAGGTATTGGCAGCGGCTTGGTAGTCACTCTGAACCCAGTAATCATTAACCACCATTTCAAGACACGCAGAGCAACAGCCACGGGGATCGCTTACATTGGAGCATCGGTGGGCTCGTTTTCTTTGCCTCCACTCATTGAATATTTACTTACCACCTACAATCTTAAGGGTTGTTTACTGTTGTTAGGTGGGGTGGTTCTGAATGGACTGATTCCTGCAACCTTTTGTCGAGCTCCGTCTTCAGAGAAAAGTACATCGAATAAGCGTCTGACCGATAAAGCAAATGGAACCACCACCAATGGAAAAGTGACGTATGATGGCAGAATTATTTATGATGACACAGAGACCTCTCATCCTCTACTTATCGAAGAGGGGGAGGGTAAGGAAGGATTCAATAAGAAGCGCAAAGAACTCCTGCCGATTGCAAATGGATCTGAAGTTGCTGTGGACAGTCAACAATCTTTTGATACCAGGACTGTGCCCAAAAAGAACGTAGTGTCTCAAAATTTCAGAGATATTTTTGACATTTTAGTGCATCCAGTGCATCTTCTAATGTGTTTCACCATGGGGTGCACGGTTGTGAATTTTCTGTCGTATCTGACAGTGATCGTCGATTTTGCAGTTGACCGCCGCATCACAGAGGCGGACGCAGTGTTCCTGGTTTCTTCTTTCTCAATTGGAGATATGTTCGGGGCACTCATTATTGGTTGGCTTTCCGATGCTCGCTGCCTCCAGAGGAAGTACACAGTGATGCTAGCATTCATGGGGATGGGAGTTCTGTTAGCGGTGCTCCCCTTGTGCTGGAACTATTCTCTTATGTTATGCGTATCAGTTATTGTGGGCGTAATGAACGGTGGCATTATGACTAATATCCCGGTGATAATGAGAGAATACTTGGGTTTGCAAAAACTAGCTACTGCTGTTGGATTAAGCCATTTTGTGGTTGGTGTCGGCCAGTTCTTTTTACCCTTCCTGATAGGTAAGTCGAGATCACAGTAGTCAATTAATAATTATTAAAAATGATAATTTCTTTTGAGTCTTCATTTATACGTTAAACTGAATATTGAACGCACTAATACATCTTTATAAAGATAAGTCCCGCATTCAAGTAATGTAATTTTATGCTACTGTCGCATTATTAAATAATATAAAACATTAATCTCAAAATGGATTTTTATTTTTTGCTTCCATTCTTTCAACTTCTTAAAAGCAAGCTGTGTAAGTTATACTTTGTTCTTCGAATTTATTTTATTGGAGAGGGCAGGGTACAGTGAGCTGAACAACAACAATATGACATTCTATACCTATATTCATTAACACACACACACACGCTGGGTTGGTTGGCCGAGTGGTTAGTACATCCGCTCTCCAACTGACAGGCTACGGGTTAGAAAATCACCGTGGGCATGGATGTTTGCGACTGTCTAAGAGTGTGTGGAAAGGAAGTTGCAATCCTTCCACTTCTTTTTTAGCAGACAGTTCATTTCCCAAACTCTATGGGGTATGAGAGTGACCTTCTACTTATCGGGAGTAGGCGAGACCGTTTAGTCCTATCCTAGCGTTTGGAGACCGAAGGAGCAGTTCACTATCCACCGGTAGATAGCTATCATCGGCGATATCTGTAATTGGAAGAGCACAATCTCATGCGCAATACAAATGTGAAATATTCAGAACTGGTGCACATTTGCGCTACGAGCCGGAAGACAAAAGTACGAGGGCGAGTTCTGAACGGTGCATGCCTGGCCAGTGGGATGACGTACTGATTTCCACCTTCTGAGTAAAAATATCGTATGCTCGTTTTATGTTTCTATTGTTCTTGTTCTGAGAAATTAAGCTTTCAAAATGGAACAATCATATTGAGTTCAGATATCGAACATTTTGACAATGTAGGACAGCGATATGTTTCGGATGAAGTATCGAATTTCTTGAATCGGATTACCGCAATACACTCCCGACATGAGTTACCCAGAGCTGGATTTATTCCCCAAGTTGAAAGAACCACTCTGTGGGGAACGCTTGACTATATTTAGAACGTTTCTACCCTGTAGAGCGAGCCCATCAACAAAGCAGGTGTACGGACTAGAATACAAACAAGCGTCGGGCAGTAGTGATAAGGGAGAACGGGATTATATTGATGCAAACAAAGTTTGCAGCTTAAGTATCTTTCAGGACTGGGGCAACTTGTATATAGAAGCTAATGACTTCATCACTTGCCTTAGTATCCCATAATGCAAAGCACATCTCCTTGCCGACATGTATAATGCTATCCATTATGAGACACAAACCGATTTAAAATTTTTTATTTTATTTTATTTTCTTTATTATGAGACACTGCCCAGACCGGTTTCGAATTTTATTGAGGTCTCATCAGTGGGAGCCAGACCTGGAGGTGAGATACCAAGGTCGAAGTAATGCATAAGTAATATTTTCCTATATGAGTTGCCAAAAGGTGTCACAACTTATTATTAAAATACTCTGGATTAGAGACAGATAATTGTTTAAAGGTTTTCGCTTGGTTATATTATAAATTAAAGATACCAAGAAATCATATACTTGGTTTAATCTTTTATCCAAGTGTAAATAAATAAAGTTTGCGACTGAAGTATCTTTCAGGACTGGGGCAACTCGTAGCAAAGGTGGACTGAGTTCTCATCACTCCTTGTCTCAATATCTCCCATAATGCAAAGTACATCTCCTTGCGGACATGTATAATGCTATGCATTATGGGAAGGGTCACTACCCAGACCGGTTTTGACCTTTATTGAAGTCTCATCAGTGGGAGCCAGACCCAGAGGTGTGGTGTGACAACTTTTGGCAATTCATATAGGAAAATATGACTTGCATTACTTCAACCGTGATATTTCACCTCCGGGTCTCCCATTCCCCATCCGGCTGAATCTCTACAGAGCAAAGAGGTTCATCTGGGTGTATATGGAAAAAAGTTCAGATTACTAAATAATGTCGTTGGTGTGAGGCCTGGTTGTTTGAGTGGTAAGAGCCTGTGTAGCTCAGTGGAAGTGATGTTTGCACTCCTCAGTGCTAGGCCACCCAACGAATGACCTAGATTTGATTCCTAGTCGCCAATTAGAGGAACTTTTTCCGTCTTTCTTCGGCCTGTTCCAGAGTCTACATATACCTGCTGTACAACAGGATTTTATCCTCCGGAAGCTCGGGTGTTTTGGAGATTTTTCGTCCAGTAAACTCAAGAAAATCGTCTGTAGAACTCGCACTATTTCACACATTAAAACTATTGTGTTAGGGTTAAGTACCACGAGATGACAGCACTTGTTAGCAGTTTCATCACTAGCTGCTACTTAGAATTTAATGATAGTCTTGGGCCAGTTATCTCTGATTGGCTGCTAGTGAGGACTGAACTGCTCACTCAATCTCCAAGCGTTGGATATGGCTGAAACGCCACTGTCTACTCTACTCGCCTATATAAGGGAATAAAAGGTGTGCTAGATGATTATAGTCTAATTAGCTCCCCCCTCCCGCACTGAGAAATGTTTTAAAGTTTGTATTCAGTACATGTAAACTTGTACTGATTCCTATTCCAGTTCTGTACGACTGATTGATCTGCTATACAAGAATGTTTCGTTTGGGGGGGGGGGGGAAGGTGGCGTAGTTCTGATTCATCCTGAAGAATTATATACAAAAGATGGTCGGCAAATCTCTCAAAGCTGAGTAAGTCTAATAAGCAAGTGATCGTAAATTTTCATTTGTATTTTAGGGAGTGCTACTACATTCTTTCCTCAAAGATATCCATAAAAAGACACTGATATCTCCAGATCGCAAAATGTTTAATCAAATTGATCACGTGCTTATAGATAAAAGATCGGCATCATGTATTACGGATGTAAAGTGATATAAGGTAGGTTTGCCCTGAGTTAGATCATTCTAAATCGAATAAATTGAAACTGGTCAAAATTAAATATAGGTGCAGAACCTCAGTGAAGGAACTAGAAAGACATGCAAACCAAAGTTCAACTTACAAAAGTTTAAAGAAATTGAAGTAAAAACCAACTTCCAGAATAAAATTGAATTAGAAAGAAGCTGAACATAAATTAAATAGTGGATTCCAAATACTCTCTGGGATGCGAAAATAAGCAAAAGAAAAGACTCAAGCTGTAAAACACTCAAGTAATAAAAAGAAATAAAGCGTATGAAAAATATGCTGAAAAGACCCAACTAGGATTAAAGAAGGAAAACAGAAAAACGGAGACAAAATCGCAGATAAAATCTGTCGAAGGAAGGAAAGACAAGTCCTTAATGAAATCATATGCACAAGAGAACAAGAAATGAAGAACACGGGCAGTCTTAATAATACAATTAAGAAAATATTTCCATGAACTGCTGAATAAGAGCACTACCTCTGCAACTCAGAATTATATACGAACTACTATTGAAGAAGATGATTCTGTAAAGCTACCATCAAGGCAAGAGCTTAACAATATAACGCATTCACTCAGGAATAACCAATCCTCAAGAACAGACAATCCCTGTAGAGCAGGAGGAGAGACACTAGAAGACAAAACTGATTTTAACCATATGGAAGAGAGAGGAAATATCAAAAGAATGGAGCCAGATCTGCCCGATACATAAGAATAATGACAAAACAGTTTGTGTAAATTATACACAAATATTTTATCTTCTCCATAAATGGGTTTAATCTGTTCTTCAAAATAGAAATATTTTTCTATTATGTACAACATGCACAATATTTATCTCTATTTTGAAGAACAGATTAAACCCATTTATGGAGAAGATAAAATATAATTGGTGTTTACCAAGGCACATCCACAACTGATCAGATATATATAGTTACACAATTATGAGAGAAATTTTTGAAATTTGATATAAATATTCATCACATGTTTGTTGAATTTCAACAAGCATATAATAGCATTAATAGAGAGGAATTCCAGATAAGCCAGTGGAAAATCAGAAGCACAGGCTAAAATTTAAAAAAAGATCATTTAAAAGACCCCCTTTCTAATAATAACTCAAGGATTAAAACAAGGAGATTGCCTATAGATATTAAAGACACTAATAAACAAATCAGCGTCGACTGTAGCATGTGACATTAATACCATGTCAAGAACCAGACAGGAAGCAGAAAAACGTATGGAGAACTAGAAAAATCAGCACAAGAGATAGGGATAATAATTAAAAAAGAACCAAAACAATGATTAATAGCAGGAAGAATTAGTAAACTGATACAAAGGTGAACATTAGGAACCTTGAAATAGAAAAAAAAAATGGAACAATTCAATTAATGATCGCTAGCCAACCGAATGAGCCTGTGGAAATGCTGAATCGAATAAACGGAAGAAACCAGGCTTTCTGTTTTCTCTCTCATGTGTACTCATTTCAAAAGATATTCATGGGAGAACTAAATAAAAATACACTGCTTGCAAAGAAGTTACAGGACACCATAGATTGAGGAACAAACAGCCACAACGCCCACCTTAATAAGATGTAAGACTTCCTTTCGCTGCACTGTATCAATCCTACGGGGCATACATTCCACAAGCGTACGGTAGCGATCAGTGAAAATTTTGAAATTTTCTGTAGCAGTAATGAGGTCCTGGATGACTGTTGTGGGGCGGACGCCCCACGACCTCAACCGGCGCTGCAGTTCATCCCACAGATGTTCACAATAGGGTTGAGATCAGGGCTCTGTGGATGCCAGTCACGTGTGATGACGCTTATGTTCACAAACCACGAAGTTACAGCAGCAATCTTATGACATGGTGCTGAACGACAATTATCATTTCCGTAGAAACGCCACAAAGTAGGAAGCATTACATTGTCCAGAATGTTCAGATACCGCTCTGAGTTCACTTTTCGTGGCATCATAAACCAGAGGTCCGAGGCCAAACCAAGAAAAACAGGACCATACCACCACCTCCGAATTTCATAGTTGGGGTTACGCACTCTGGTAAGATACGTTCACGGGGCATCAGTCACACTCGTCCATCTACTCGGTAGAGGGGAGGGTGTACATAATTCGTCGCTCCACAACACAGCTTTCCAAGCTTTTGCACCACCGAAGACGACCCTGCATGTTGGTTCGGTTAATGTGGAACTTGCATATTGCAGTTTTACCATGGAAAACCTATGTTGTGAGCCTCGGTTCTGAATGTTTTTGTGAAGATTCGTGTTCCAGTAAATGCCAGGAATTCCGCAATCAACGTGTCGGCCGACGAATGCTGCTTTTACATATTTTTCTTCTTTAGCACTCTACGGTCACGTTCGGTGAGTGTGGTAGGTCATCCACCGTAGCACTTGCCGTCGACTCCGTACGCTTCAATCTCAGTATGGTATCAGTGATTGTTAACCTGAAATGGCCTAATTTGTCAATAATTTGGAGAACAGATAGGCATGCAACATGGCATCCTATCACAACGGCTTCTGTCAGTGATCTTCTCGCAATAATTTCAGCTGGATACAGTGCAATGATTTGGGAGCAGCATAATATTCCTCCATTTTATCCTGGCTACAAACATCTGACTCATTACATGGCATGATGCACCTTGCCTATGGGGGTGTCCGCCGCTTGTTTCGCAGCAGTGTATATATAAGTCAATAATTCGTCCACTTGTTACCTATGGACGTGTTGGATATTTACGGCAAGAGTGGAGATTCCGATTTCATCTTTTGAAAAGAAAATCCTTAGAAAACTATTTCAACCAGTGAATGACGATGGTCTCTGAAGGATCAGATGCAATCATGAGTTATATCAACTTTATGAAGGACTCATGATATATAGTTTAATCAAGTTCAGACCGTTGTAGTAGGTAGGACATGTTTTTCGTAGGAAAATGACAGCTTAAGAAGACTATCAATAGTAAAATTCGCGGTAAAGAATTTTACTATTTCTAGTATTCAAAAAGGAAAATCTAGAAGAAGATGGATAGGCAGCATTAGTCAAGATAGCAACATTATATTACAATGTTCACACTGGAGAAGTTTTGCATAGACAGGGTTGGAATCCAGGAGACACAGGCTCGATTTGGGCTGTCATCGGTTTGTGATAATCTTGAATTACAAGTAGAAGGAAAGACACGCAGGATAATAATAACAAAAATGTGCATCATGCTATTCTACAAATATAGAAATTAGTTGTGATAATTGATGCAGGAAGAGGGTATTTTTCTTCAGAAAATGCGCCATCTATGGCGCTATCAGAAATTCCGGGTCTTACTAAAAACATAAATAGCACTCATATCTAACGTTATCAAAGGGTTTATGTACACATCAAGATGAAGAAGAGAAGTTCAGTTAACTATATTGAAAAAGTGAATCACGAGATACGATTTGTGCTTATTACTCGTGTCTTGGTCACAACTGGGTTGACAGGAGAATGCACTATTAGACGTCAAAGGAACAAATTGGATAGTTTCTGTAACTAGAAATTAAATATAACATTAAAAAAAAATGAACAGTTAATGGCAATCACTTCCCAGAACTTTTGAGATCGGCACAGTCAAAGTGGATGAGGTTCGGACGATGTCATAAAGCTTCACAAGCGTCAAGGAACAGACAATCAAATTTAAATCTGTTAGAATGAAAAATCTTGGTTTGGCTCCAAAGATCTTTGTGCGTAGTGTCAATGGCATGGTAAAAAAGGCCAGACGTATCAGATGCAGTAATATTCTTGGATTCTAATCTTTGTAGAGCGACGGTCTGTCCGAAGTGACAGTCGACATTAGAATCCAAGAACATCAGGAATAGTTAAAGTTTTTCAACCTGGCCTTGATTCTCATTCCACCGACACTAGATACAAAGATCTTTGGAGCCAAATCAAGATTCTCCATTACAACAGATTTAAATTTGATCGCCTGTAACGTATGAAGCCTTACGACATCGTCCGAACCTTATTCGCTCCGAATGTATGCCAATCTCAGTTCTAGGAAATGGTTGCCAATAACCGTTTGTAATTTTTTTTAACTATTAAATTTAAATTTTTGTTACGTATATTAAATTTTTTCCTGTGAACTCTAATAGTGCCGGGAGTAGTAAGCAGATGTTACGTGACTCATATCTTGTGATTCATGTTTGGACTACAGTGAGGTATTTCTCTTCCCTCCCTGATGTCCATGTTAACACTGGATGAAATATATTGGAATTATAATAAATTCTCTTTTTTTTTTTTCTACACTTGTTAACCATCCAAGTGTATAAACAATACTACGCATGATCCTTTAAAATGTCTGATCATGAATAAAAGGCTGATATATTTATGAACAGCTTGAATAAAGACATGTAGAGAATAGAATATGTGGTAAGTGATATGCAAATATGAAGACAGCGTATAATTTCTTTTAAAAAAAGGAATAGATGAGAATCATGGGAATATCCAAAGTCGACTCAAGATAACATTGAACTCAATAATGTGCATTAAAGACTGAAACTTCTCAAAATTGAGAATGCTGTTCCTCTTAGGTTGAAATATTCTAAAATTGAACCAACTTATAGTTCATTTTACCAGCAAGTTGGATGCGTTTATAAGAATCAAATGATTAATTTGTCTTGCTCCCTGTTTTCCTGAAGCTTGGACCAGTTGATCTTTTCACTTACAGTTAAAACTCGATTTGTTGTCTTATCTTTTTATTCTTTATTAATTTATTATTTCATTTTCAAAACTTATCGCAAATAAAGAAATAGATCTAGGAGTACACAAGAATAAGTAAGATATGGATTGGACTCGCTCATAGGATGACATCTTTCATACGGATCCAGGGATCTCATCTACCTGTTTCAATGTTCAACATCTGACAGCATCTTCAGGAGGTTGTAGGGGGGAAATGAGAAGCTCCGAAGACTCGCAAAAACAAAAGAGATGACCTCTGTATTCACATTAAAGATATA
This sequence comes from Typopeltis vanoorti, assembly GCF_054136105.1. NCBI lineage: Eukaryota > Metazoa > Arthropoda > Arachnida > Uropygi > Thelyphonidae > Typopeltis > Typopeltis vanoorti. Next base: position 106,266,745 of record NC_143568.1, on the reverse strand, counting down.
ATCATGTAAACAACTGTATGCCCATAACTCACTTATTCGTTACACTCATAAGCCAAAAAATCGTGACTACTAGCCGTTTCCAGACCAACCAAATGCACGGTTGGCTGGAAACAAGGTTGGTGGGTCCTCTCATCATTCCCCACTTAACACATAATTCTTACATAGGGGGACTGTTTCGGACCAGGTATTGCCTTACATGGTGACAATGCCGCTTGATGGCTCTGGACTATTCCCGTGTGACAAGGCTCGCACTGTGCAAGCATGAGTCAGAGTCCAAGCATTTTGTGTGGTCTCTTTGTTGCCTAATTCTCCCGAGATGAATTCCATCGAGCATCTTACGAGGACGTTATTCTGTTTAGTTTGTCCAGAATACCTCAAGAAACCTTCCGTGGTCTTGTGGAGTGAATGTCAAGACGAGTGCAAGCGGTTATCTCAAGTATGCTCCTACTATTATCCACAGTAGAAATCAGTTATCGTCTACTGGAAAACTGGAATTATTCTGAATTAAGATTAGCACTGAACGGAGACTTTCTGGAAAGTTACTTCAGACTAACAGGATATACATGGAACAATCAAAGAGCAAAACAGTCAAAATGTTTTTTTTCTCTGTCTTACGGTAGATGAAAACGATGAAACGCAACAATTTCTTGTATTTTGTATACAATTATTCTGTATAATAAAAATAACTTCTATTTTGAATAAAACTAAATCAATATCCGTCGTTAATTTATTTCTCATCAATGTTTATTTCCTTATAGGCTACTTCCGCGATCAAGTAGGAACCTACGACCATCTCTTTCACACACTAGCAAGCATGTGTTTGGCTATTACTTTTCTGTGGGTGTTAGAGACAATATTCAACAGGACAGGATCCCAGGAAAGATCGTAGCCTTGACGTAGTTTAAAGCATTTTGTACAGTTATTGTTTTGGAGGAGCACGTATTTGCTGTTCCCGCAAATCCCAGTGTCCATATCTAGATGTACTTAAGGTTTATTTGCCCCCCCCCCTTTCCCCAAAGTTGTTTTGTTATATAATCTAAACAGGAGATGTACGGCACACAATTTTCTGTGATATTATTTGACTAATGTGATGTACAAAGCATAACAATCCTGTAAATTTCGGTACATGCAGTGATATAGTACTTTCCAGAAAGAAAAAAAAATTCATAAAAAATAAAATAAAATGTTTGTTCATAAATAAATAAATAAAGTTTATAATAAATAAATTTGCCGGCATTATTGGCGGAACGAGTAGCGTACACACTCTTCAACCAGCAGACATTCTACCCATACTTATTTGAAATTGCTTGAAAAACTTCTATGTTTGGAATCTAGAGGGTTTCGGGATTATCTAACATTTAGCCCATCGGTGGTACTGATGTGGTTTACAGCCTTTCGTTGGTGGGATACAAAATAAAATAAATTCTCAGAACTGAAAGAGGAAACAAGCTGAGGATTTCTCGTGAGGTAACACGCTTTCAACTGTACATTACAGGGGATTGGTAATCTTTGCTTTCTAATTAGAAAAAGTGACCTATTTAACAGTTTATTATCATTCCCATCACGTATACAAGATATTTATATTATACAATTCAAGTTGCACAATTCAATGTAATATTATACAATACAGTTCAAGTATTACTATCATTTTCTGTTGGTAATTTCACTTATTTTTGATTATTTTGTTACAGTTAATAAATGTTTCCTTATACACACAAATATAGTAAAATACATTTCGGATAGTT